>NW_027182474.1:1200000-1500000 GCF_040938575.1 Ambystoma mexicanum
TCATTGGAATATTGCATGGTGCAGAAGGAATCCAGGAGAAAGGAGCCAAGCCCTGGTCATTGGAATATTGCATGATGCAGAAGGAATCCAGGAGAAAGGAGCCAACCCCTGGTCATTGGAATATTGCATGGCGCAGAAGGAATGCCAGGAGAAAGGAGCCAACCGCTGGTCATTGGAATATCGCATGGTGCAGAACGAATCCAGGAGAAAGGAGCCAACCCCTGGTCATTGGAATATTGCATGGTGCAGAAGGAACCAGGAGAAAGGAGCCTATACCTGGTCATTGGAATATCGCATGGTGCAGAAGGAATCCAGGAGAAAGTAGCCATACCCTGGTCATTGGAATATTGCATGGTGCAGAAGGAATCCAGGAGAAAGGAGCAAATCTCTGGTCATTGGAATATCGCATGGTGCAGAAGGAATCCAGGAGAAAGGAGCCAACCCCTGGTCATTGGAATATTGCATGGTGCAGAAGGAATCCAGGAGAAAGGAGCCAACCCCTGGTCATTGGAATATCGCATGGTGCAGAAGGAATCCAGGAGAAAGGAGCCATACCCTGGTCATTGGAATATTGCATGGTGCAGAAGAAATCCAGGAGAAAGGACCATACCCTGGTCATTGGAATATTGCATGGCGCAGAAGGAATCCAGGAGAAAGGAGCCATACCCTGGACATTGGAATAAGGAATCCAGGGGAAAGGAGCAAACCTCTGGTCATTGGAATATCGCATGGTGCAGAAGGAATCCAGGAGAAAGGAGCCAACCCCTGGTCATTGGAGTATTGCATGGTGCAGAAGAAATCCAGGAGAAAGGAGCCATACCCTGGTCATTGGAATATTGCATGGCGCAGAAGGAATCCAGGAGAAAGGAGCCAACCCCTGGTCATTGGAATATCGCATGGTGCAGAAGGAATCCAGGAGAAAGGAGCCAACCCCTGGTCATTGGAATATTGCAAGGTGCAGACGGAATCCAGGAGAAAGGAACCAACCCCTGGTCATTGGAATATTGCATGGTGCAGAAGGAATCCAGGAGAAAGGAGACAACCCCTGATCATTCGAATATTGCATGGCGCAGAAGGAATCCAGGAGAAAGGAGCCAACACCTGGTGATTGGGATATTGCATAGAGCGAGAAGGAATCCAGGAGAAAGGAGCCAACCCCTGGTCACTGGAATATTGCATGGTGCAGAAGGAATTCAGGAGAAAGGAGCCCCTGGTTATTGGAATATCGCAGGGTGCAGAAAGAATCCAGGAGAAAGGAGCCAACCCCTGGTCATTGGAATATCGCATGGTGCAGAAGGAATCCAAGAGAAAGGAGCCAACCCCTGGTCATTGGAATATCGCATGGAAACAGAAGGAATCCAGGAGAAAGGAGCCAACCCCTGGTCATTGGAACATCGCATGGTGCAGAAGGAATCCAGGAGAAAGGAGCCAACCCCTGGTCATTGGAACATCGCATGGTGCAGAATGAATCCAGGAGAAAGGAGCCAACCCCTGGTCATTGGAACATTGCATGGTGCAGAAGGAATACAGGAGAAAGGAGCTAACCCCTTGTCATTGGAATATCGCATGCTGCAGAAGGAATCCAGCAGAAAGGAGCCAACCCCTGGTCATTGGAATATCGCATGGTGCAGAAGGAATACAGGAGAAAGGAGCCAACCCCTGGTCATTGGAATATCGCATGGTGCAGAAGGAATCCAGGAGAAAGGAGCCAACCCCTGGTCATTGGAATATCGCATGGTGCAGAAGGAATCCAGGAGAAAGGAGCCAACCCCTGGTCATTAGAATATTGCATGGTGCAGAAGGAATCCAGGAGAAAGGAGCCAACCCCTGGTCATTGGAATATCGCATGTTGCAGAAGGAATCCAGGAGAAAGGAGCCAACCCCTGATCATTGGAATATTACATGGTGCAGAAGGAATCCAGGAGAAAAGAGCCAACCGCTGGTCATTGGAATATTGCATGGCGCAGAAGGAATCCAGGAGAAAGGAGCCAACCCCTGGTCATTGGAATATTGCATGGTGCAGAAGGAATCCAGGAGAAAGGAGCCAACACCTGGTCATTGGAATATCGCATGGTGCAGAAGGAATCCAGGGGAAAGGAGCCAACCCCCGGTAATTGGAATATTGCACGGTGCAGAAGGAATCCAGGAGAAAGGATCCAACCCCTGGTCATTGGAATATTGCATGGTGCAGAAGGAATACAGGAGAAAGGAGCCAACCCCTGGTCATTGGAATATCGCATGTTGCAGAAGGAATCCAGGAGAAAGGAGCCAACCCCTGATCATTGGAATATTACATGGTGCAGAAGGAATCCAGGAGAAAAGAGCCAATGCCTGGTCATTGGAATATTGCATGGCGCAGAAGGAATCCAGGAGAAAGGAGCCAACCCCTGGTCATTGGAATATTGCATAGAGCGAGAAGGAATCCAGGAGAAAGGAGCCAACCCCTGGTCATTGGAATATTGCATGGTGCAGAAGGAATCCAGGAGAAAGGAGCCAACACCTGGTCATTGGAATATCGCATGGTGCAGAAGGAATCCAGGAGAAAGGAGCCAACCCCCGGTAATTCGAATATTGCACGGTGCAGAAGGAATCCAGGAGAAAGGATCCAACCCCTGGTCATTGAAATATTTCATGGTGCAGAAGGAATACAGGAGAAAGGAGCCAACCCCTGTTCATTGGAATATCGCATGGTGCAGAAGGAATACAGGAGAAAGGAGCCAACCCCTGGTCAATGGAATATCGCATGGTGCAGAAGGAATCCAGGAGAAAGGAGCCAACCCCCGGTAATTGGAATATTGCACGGTGCAGAAGGAATCCAGGAGAAAGGATCCAACCCCTGGTCATTGAAATATTTCATGGTGCAGAAGGAATACAGGAGAAAGGAGCCAACCCCTGTTCATTGGAATATCGCATGGTGCAGAAGGAATACAGGAGAAAGGAGCCAACCCCTGGTCAATGGAATATCGCATGGTGCAGAAGGAATCCAGGAGAAAGGAGCTAACCCCTGGTCATTGGAACATTGCATGGTGCAGAAGGAATCCAGGAGAAAGGAGCTAACCCCTTGTCATTGGAATATCGCATGCTGCAGAAGGAATCCAGGAGAAAGGAGCCAACCCCTGGTCATTGGAATATCGCATGGTGCAGAAGGAATACAGGAGAAAGGAGCCAACCCCTGGTCATTGGAATATCGCATGGTGCAGAAGGAATCCAGGAGAAAGGAGCCAACCCCTGGTCATTGGAATATCGCATGGTCAAGAAGGAATCCAGGAGAAAGGAGCCAAACCCTGGTCATTGGAATATCGCATGGTGCAGAAGGAATCCAGGAGAAAGGAGCCAACCCCTGGTCATTGGAATATCGCATGTTGCAGAAGGAATCCAGGAGAAAGGAGCCAACCCCTGATCATTGGAATATTTCATGGTGCAGAAGGAATACAGGAGAAAGGAGCCAACCCCTGTTCATTGGAATATCGCATGGTGCAGAAGGAATCCAGGGAAAGGAGCCAACCCCTGATCATTGGAATATTGCATGGTGCAGAAGGAATCCAGGAGAAAAGAGCCAACCCCTGATCATTGGAATATTGCATGGCGCAGAAGGAATCCAGGAGAAAGGAGCCAACCCCTGGTCATTGGAATATTGCATAGAGCGAGAAGGAATCCAGGAGAAAGGAGCCAACCCCTGGTCATTGGAATATTGCATGGTGCAGAAGGAATCCAGGAGAAAGGAGCCAACACCTGGTCATTGGAATATCGCATGGTGCAGAAGGAATCCAGGAGAAAGGAGCCAACCCCTGGTTATTGGAATATTGCACGGTGCAGAAGGAATCCAGGAGAAAGGATCCAACCCCTGGTCATTGGAATATCACATGGTGCAGAAGGAATCCAGGAGAAAGGATCCAACCCCTGGTCATTGGAATATTGCACGGTGCAGACGGAATCCAGGATAAAGGAGCCAACCCCTGGTCATCGTAATATTGCATGGTGCAGACGGAATCCAGGATAAAGGAGCCAACCCCTGGTCATTGGAATATTGCATGGTGCAGACAGAATCCAGGATAAAGGAGCTAACCCCTGGTCATTGGAATATTGCATGGTGCAGAAGGAATCCAGGAGAAAGGAGCCAACCCCTGGTCATTGGAATATTGCATAGAGCGAGAAGGAATCCAGGAGAAAGGAGCCAACCCCTGATCATTGGAATATCACATGGTGCAGAAGGAATCCAGGTGAAAGGCGCCAACCCCTGGTAATTGGAATATTGCACGGTGCAGAAGGAATCCAGGAGAAAGTATCCAACCCCTGGTCATTGGAATATTGCACGGTGCAGACGGAATCCAGGATAAAGGAGCCAACCCCTGGTCATTGGAATATTGCATGGTGCAGACGGAATCCAGGATAAAGGAGCCAACCCCTGGTCATTGGAATATTGCATGGTGCAGAAGGAATCCAGGAGAAAGGATCCAACCCCTGGTCATTGGAATATTGCATGGTGCAGACGGAATACAGGATGAAGGAGCCAACCCCTGGTCATTCGAATATTGCATGGTGCAGAAGGAATCCAGGAGGAAGGAGCCAACCCCTGGTCATTGGAATATCACATGGTGCAGAAGGAATCCAGGAGAAAGGAGCCAACCCCTGGTTATTGGAATATTGCACGGTGCAGAAGGAATCCAGGAGAAAGGATCCAACCCCTGGTCATTGGAATATCACATGGTGCAGAAGGAATCCAGGAGAAAGGATCCAACCCCTGGTCATTGGAATATTGCATGGTGCAGACGGAATCCAGGATAAAGGAGCCAACCCCTGGTCATTGGAATATTGCATGGTGCAGACAGTATCCAGGATAAAGGAGCTAACCCCTGGTCATTGGAATATTGCATGGTGCAGAAGGAATCCAGGAGAAAGGAGCCAACCCCAAAGGAGCCAACCCCTGGTCATTGGAATATTGCATAGAGCGAGAAGGAATCCAGGAGAAAGGAGCCAACCCCTGATCATTGGAATATCACATGGTGCAGAAGGAATCCAGGTGAAAGGAGCCAACCCCTGGTAATTGGAATATTGCACGGTGCAGAAGGAATCCAGGAGAAAGTATCCAACCCCTGGTCATTGGAATATTGCACGGTGCAGACGGAATCCAGGATAAAGGAGCCAACCCCTGGTCATTGGAATATTGCATGGTGCAGACGGAATCCAGGATAAAGGAGCCAACCCCTGGTCATTGGAATATTGCATGGTGCAGAAGGAATCCAGGAGAAAGGATCCAACCCCTGGTCATTGGAATATTGCATGGTGCAGACGGAATACAGGATGAAGGAGCCAACCCCTGGTCATTCGAATATTGCATGGTGCAGAAGGAATCCAGGAGGAAGGAGCCAACCCCTGGTCATTGGAATATTGCATGGTGCAGAAGGAATCCAGGAGAAAGGAGCCAACCCCTGGTCATTGGAATTTTGCAAGGCGCAGAAGGAATCCAGGAGAAAGGAGCCAACCCCTGGTCATTGGAACATTTCATGGAGCCAGAAGGAATCCAGGAGAAAGGATCCAACCCCTGGTCATTGGAACATCGCATGGTTAAGAAGGAATCCAGGAGAAAGGACCCAACCCCTGGTCATTGGAATATCGCATGGTGCAGAAGGAATCCAAGTGAAAGGAGCCAACCCCTGGTCATTGGAAAATCGCATGGTGCAGAAGGAATACAAGAGAAAGGAGCCAACCCCTGGTCATTGGAATATTGCAATGGACTTCTGTCTAGTCTTCCTAATCATCTCACAAAACAGCAACAAGTGACCCAGAAAAAAGGTGCCAGGCTTTTATTCGAACTTCAACATAGAGACCACATCACAACAGCTCTACTCACCTTACATTGGCTGCTCATCAGAGCTCACATCAACTTCAAAGTGTGTGTTATCCAATGAGCTTTTTGGAACATTGCCCCACTTTATCTCAGGCAAACGATTACACATATTTTCCCTCTGCATCTAAATCATTGTTTGGTAATCTCTTTAACAGACAGAAGACAGAATTTTGATCACTGAAGGACCGACCCAACGTGCCATAAAATACATAAATATAAATGCTATTTGAACAGCTCTCAATCCAAGTCAAGCAATAAACGCCTGTGTCTGCCTATTGGCTGCTCAGGATTGGTATTACATGTTCACAGTTGCGCTTTCAAGGCCATTGGATATGACATTTGTGTGGGACCAGGAGTATACCTGAGAGGCAACACATGTGTCTTGGAAGCAATACAGCACAGAGCAACACAGGTTTGAATCCTGCTCCCATGCTTAGATACTGGGCTCCAGTATTAAGTGTATCATGAACTGTGAACTAATGAACTAACTTTGCTCCAATACAGAGATAAAGACACTATAAACGGGATTCATTAACCGTCTGCACCGGTGATTCTAAGTATCATAATTGCATAACCCAGACAGCCAGGTGGCAGGTATTAATATCTAAATATTAACAACGTCTGTTTATTATATAATGGCAACTACGATTACACAATTATATAGCCAGAGGCATTGGCTGCCATATTATTTCCAGCTTAGCGGGTGGTGACTCATGCATGACA
This sequence comes from Ambystoma mexicanum, assembly GCF_040938575.1. NCBI lineage: Eukaryota > Metazoa > Chordata > Amphibia > Caudata > Ambystomatidae > Ambystoma > Ambystoma mexicanum. Next base: position 1,206,572 of record NW_027182474.1, read on the forward strand.
TGTTTTGGTGTGTATTAGCTGTCTGGCCTGGCTGTCCCTACAATAACCATGTTGGGTGCAGCCTCTTCTATTCCGCTGAGAAGGGTTGTCATGTCACTCAGAGAAACAAGTCATTTCCTGGGAACCATTCCTACCATGTCAATAGCCATCTCATGCCAGGGTGCTGATTACTGTAGATCTTTGTTGTAGGCAGGCAAAGGAAAGTGGCTTGTACCCCAGAAAAGAGGTTCAGACCACATGTGAGTCTTACTATCCTCGTTTTTTAAGGCTCCCAAACACCATGCCTCCCCTCTCTACTGCAGACAATGCACTACGTGCATGACATCAGCAGACAAAGGACACTTGTTCAAACAACCTGGATTAGACCATTGATACAGGAGCTGGCTGGGGACTAATCATTGTTGATTCAACTGTGAAAAACCTTTGAAGAAACATTCACTTTAATGTAATCACAGTGTATTTCAAAGTTGCTAGCTACAAGGATGAGGAAAGTTCTACTTTCTAACTATATTTAGGGCCAATTTGGGATGTGCAGGCAGTTGGATATGGAGGTGACAGGACTGTGCCAAGTGCTTGCTACCAACCTTCCTGGTTGTAGGGACAAAAGAAAGGACGCACCTTGCCTGTAAGGTCCTGGACTGTGTTTCCCAGCAACTTAGAATGTTAGGAACAGACCTAGGCCCTTGCTCCTGCCTCAAACCACTTGTGAGCTACAATGACTTGAACATTGATAGCCCGCGTCAAGCGTCTTTGTGCTACGTGCCATTGCTGCTTAGACAGTACCATGTGCTGGAACCAGTGGACCAGCTCCCAACCCGATGCTGAATCACTGCCTTAGGTAGCTCCTAGAAGCACAGCTCTGTGGAGCCCCAAAGACAAGGAACTAAAGGTATGGTCTGCCTCAAAGGATCCTAGTACCTTGTGAGCCCCCCTTTTCTTCCTACACTTTTAACAACTTCGATAGGTTGCTGCATCCCTGCCCCCAACCAGGAGTGCTCAATTAATTTAAAATCAGCTTTCTCTGTTTTTGTTCCATGCAGGCAAGGGCAAGTAGTGTTTTAGTGGGTGTGCTCATTTTTGCTATTTCAAGTAAAGATCCTATTTTATTTTCTGCTGGACACCACACAATTTTTGTTTGGATTGCTTCTGTATCAGCTCACACCCCTTCTGAAGTATATAGTCTGCCTTCTGCACATTTTACCCAAAGCGGCAAAGGCGGTATACCTTATTGGGAGGTGCCTGCTTAAACGTTATGATTGGGATTACTGATGGTTTAGTATGAGTTTTAGCCACTCCTCATCCCTGTTCTCCTGCAGAATAGTAGTGGTCATTTCGTCACAGTGACACGTTGGGGATGTTTCCAGAAGGGTGCCTGCTCGGCACGACACGGTGCCCCAGTATGTTAAGCATACAGGACAGCACCAGTGAAGTAGAGCTTTAGCTCTGGAAAGAACATCCATCAACGCTGTTATGAATTCCTTCATCATTTATAACGCGCTTAGTGCGGCATAGCTTTTAAAACCTGTGTTGCTGTGCATTGTCTTGCTTCCAAAACAAACGCATGGCCCCAGAGCTATCCTCCTGGCCATTTAGTAAATGAGTGGAAAGTGTCCAGAAAGACCCTGCTCGTGATTAATACATGGTATGGTATGCTTCTGATTGCAATGGGGATTAACCCTGTTTTGCATGGATTAAAAACCTCCACACCCATGCAGCTTCTCAAATAACCGCAAGGGGACACACATCATCATATTAGAATTGCATTTTCTTTTTTTTTTGTCTATGCATCCAGGCACATGCTAAAGACATGGTTATTGGCACAATAAGGGCATCATGCCTGCTTTGATGCTTCATTGCACATCCCAGTCTGCAGGAAGCCCTTTGCCTTCTATTTCCAAATGAGGCAATACTATCCAGTGTTCTGCAGCAGTATCCAGAGCCCCGCAGCAGTATACAGAGTGCTGCAGCACTATCCAGAGTCCTGCAGCAGTATCCAGAGTGCTGCAGCAGTATCCAGAGTCCTGCGGCAGCATCCAGAGTCCTGCAGCGGTATCCAGGGTCCTGCAGCCGTATCCAGGGTCCTGCAGCAGTATCCAGAGTCCTGCGGCAGTATCCAGAATCCTGCATCAGTATCCAGAGTCCTGCAGCAGTATCCAGAGTCCTGCAGCAGTATCTAGAGTCCAGCAGCAGTATCCAGAGTTCCGCAGCAGTATCCAGATTCCTGTGGCAGTATCTACCTGCAGCAGTATCCAGAGTCCTACAGCAGTATCCAGATTCCTACAGCAGTATCCAGAGTCCTGCAGCAGTATCCAGAGTCATGTCGCATATCCAGAGTCCTGCAGCAGTATCCAGAGTCCTGCAGCATTATCCAGAGTCCTACAGCAGTATCCAGAGTCCTACAGCAGTATCCAGAGTCCTGCAGCAGTATCCAGAGTCATGTGGCAGTATCCTGGGTCCTGCAGCCATATCCAGGGTCCTGCAGCAGTATCCAGAGTCCTGCGGCAATATCCAGAGTCATGTGGCAGTATCCTGGGTCCTGCAGCCATATCCAGGGTCCTGCAGCAGTATCCAGAATCCTGCATCAGTATCCAGAGTCCTGCAGTAGTATCCAGAGTCCTGCAGCAGTATCTAGAGTCCAGCAGCAGTATCCAGAGTTCCGCAGCAGTATCCAGAGCCCTGCAGCAGTATCTACCTGCAGCAGTATCCAGAGTCTTGCATCAGTATCCAAAGTCCTGTGGCAGTATCCAGAATCCTGCAGCAGTATCCAGAGTCCTACAGCAGTATCCAGAGTCCTACAGCAGTATCCAGAGTCCTGCTGCAGTACCCAGAGTCCTGCAGCAGTATCCAGAGTCCTGCAGCATTATCCAGAGTCCTACGGCAGTATCCAGAGGCCTGCAGCAGTATCTAGAGTCCTGCGGAATTATCCAGAGTCCTACAGCAGTATCCAAAGTCCTGCAGCAGTATCCAGAGTCCTGCAGCATTATCCAGGGTCCTGCAGCAGTATCCAGAGTCCTGCGGCAATATCCAGAGTCCTGCAGCAGTATCCAGAATCCTGCATCAGTATCCAGAGTCCTGCAGTAGTATCCAGAGTCCTGCAGCAGTATCTAGAGTCCAGCAGCAGTATCCAGAGTTCCGCAGCAGTATCCAGAGCCCTGCAGCAGTATCTACCTGCAGCAGTATCCAGAGTCTTGCATCAGTATCCAAAGTCCTGTGGCAGTATCCAGAATCCTGCAGCAGTATCCAGAGTCCTACAGCAGTATCCAGAGTCCTACAGCAGTATCCAGAGTCCTGCTGCAGTACCCAGAGTCCTGCAGCAGTATCCAGAGTCCTGCAGCATTATCCAGAGTCCTACGGCAGTATCCAGTGGCCTGCAGCAGTATCTAGAGTCCTGCGGAATTATCCAGAGTCCTACAGCAGTATCCAAAGTCCTGCAGCAGTATCCAGAGTCCTGCAGCAGTACCCCTCCCTCACAGGACAAAGGAAAGCATTCAGGAATGCACTTCTTACACATGTTGACTAACCTGTAGAAACAATGAGCATATTATTTGTGTGGTCCTTATGAACTCTTGAACACTTTCTGTTATGAATTGTAGAATAATCCCTTGGACTCTGTTTCCAATTCATTATAAAATAACCCTACTTAATTCCTGGTAAGCATAGTGGAAACGTAATTTCAAATCTGGACCACAGGAACCCCTCTTCTGCTGGACCCTAAAACACACCCAATGAGTTGCTAACACTTTTTTAACATTTTAAAATGCATGACAACATTTACTGAGTGACCTTTATCAACTAATTTCATATGTCAAAACTGACCAGGGTCTTTGATCTCCCCATGGGAACATGGAATGCACTGGAAGCAGCAGACAGGCTTCCCTTCTCTGCCAGCCTTTCTGTACCCCGGGGGGCAATCTTCACTGCAGACAGAGTGTGGGACCTGCAGGAGGACAACAGACAGATCAGCAATGAAACCCCAACCTGCAAGGCGTACATTAGCCATATGAAGAAAGGTACATGTCAAAACCTCCCAGTACTGAGTCATCAGTAAAGGCAAAGGGCGGGGAGACAGCACTGCTCACAAATCATGTAACCTGTAGGAGGGTGGTGTTTTGGGGGACCCAGCATGGAAATCCAGTGGGCCTACATAGTGCTGGGATCACCAGCACACAATCGGCCCTGTGCCTGTGGGAGTTGGGGACTGCTATGGTCATCCAACAGGCCCCAAGGTGCTATAGGACACCAGCACCAGTGGGAGTGGGGGCACAGCCAGCGATGCCCATGACCATGCAGACCTCTGCCACCGTCCTGGCACGAGGGTCCCACGTCATCAGGGCATTTTGGCCTGTGCCTCCACGTGTAGGCCTGCATGCCTACATAAATGACACACGGACTCATTCGCTCCTCTTTTGAGTCTGCAGCCCTTCTGGTGGGCGTGTCTGCAAGGTCTCCTTTTATTAGCTTGGGCCCCATGGCCCATGTTGAAAGGGCAACACACAGGGGAGGGACACATTCCCTTAAAGGGGCAACACACTGGGGAGGGTCCCACACCACAGGTGTCATAACATCCAGCCAATGCCACAATCAGGCAACAGATGGAAAGATGGGTTCAAAGGGGTATGTATATTCCGCTGGGGTTCTACACACAAATAACTAACTACAATGTAGTTCAAACAAAAGAAAAAGTCAACATGTCCTCTGATCAACAAAATACAGGAGTCCAGTTTCAGTCTCTACTGAAAGTCCCCAGCAGTTCTGAGGTCACCCCAGGTCACGCAGTTTCTATAAACATTGGTTTCTGGTGCAGCTTTGTTGCTTATTGATAGTCCTCTCGTGCAGTGAGACCATGGCTCCACCCCCTCCCCTGACACCTGCGTCCAATAGACATTTGTCCAGCAACAGCTTGTAGATATCAAGCAGCAGGATTCAGGGTTCCCAACAGTGAAATACTTCCTTCGGCTTTCCATTGCCAGTCATTCTAGAGCATCAGTCCCCTTAAAGTCTAAGGGTCCTGGTATTAATGACAATGAGCCCAATCTCTCCTCCTAGATATGTTGGGTTCCTTCTCTGTCCTTCTTCCTGTCTCCTCTTGTAACTCCTTGATGGCATGCCACACGCATGTGCCTCCACCCCTCCCACTTGCAGCCTTCCCGTTCCACCCATTTTTCCTCTTCTAATGTCTGGGGTTCAGGATTAAGTCCATCTCCATGTCCTCCTCTGAGCTGCTATTATTCCACCTCTCCTCTTAAAAACTCTGCCAGACCCTCCTCAAGATACCAGCCCCCTTTTCCTCATATCCTCTTTTGATCTTCAACCATTTCCCCTCTCCTCTCTATCTACACCATCCTCCTCTGATGTTCCTCCCATCCTTCTCTCTACTTCTCTTTACCACCTCACCTCTCATCTATTCTCTCCAACTTCCTCCTTCTCCTCTACTCCTCTCCTCTTTCTAGCTGATTAAATTCCTTTCCTCCATTCCTGTGCCTGAATACTGGTATGCAGACCCTTATCTCCTGCCCTCCTCTAGAACCAGTTGCTCGCTAGCATTTCCCTTCTTATCGCAGAGACTATGGGCCTTATCACGAGTTGGTTGGTATCAATACCGCCCAGGCTAATAGAGATACCGCCACCCGGATCAAGGGTTGGATGGTAATGGGTATTCCCCATTCCCCATTTGGTCCATTAGACCCATTGGGCATTTTCCGCGCAATTAACGCAAATGGGCGTTAGGTTAGAGCATTTACTCCCAGGTTAGAGCTGCCACACTTGTGATTGGGCAGACCCTTAAATGCAGCAGTAACCTCATGATGAGCCCCTATGAGTGAAGAGCTGACTGGTGTTACCTGACTGGCGTTAGATGTGTAACCAGCAGCAAATACATTACCCACATCACTGTTACCCAGTGACTGCTGAACACGGAGGAGCGTCTTAGAGCTGTTCAGCGCGAGAGAGAGAAAGCTGGAGCAAACTGCTGCAAGCATGCGCGGCATTCCCAAAATTATCATTATAATTGGTTATTTATAACACGCTCGAGCTGGGTGTTCTCTCAGTCAGCCCTTTAAGATGAGTAGCAATACCCTGGAGATGGATGGGGCTGCAGATTTTATTCATACATCAATAATCAAGACAACACAAATAGTTTGGCAAAGTTTGTCTGTTTTAATATCAAGTATCTAAAACAGGGAGTACAATGAACATCCGCTCGATCCTCTGACTCTACTTACTTCATTAAAACAACTGGGCTCTTATACCCAAAAATGGTCATCATTGACCTTTTGACCTGCTTCATTACCAACGTCATCCTACGTGGCAAACTACAAAAACGTAACAGAGGGTGTGATTGGGTCTAAGTGTATTTCTAGGTATATTTCAAAAAAGGTAGCAAGCGCTCCACTCCAGATTGAACATGGCATGATAACCTGCTCTAAGATAAGAATTTGAAGCACACGCTTTTTGCTAACGGTACCTTTCATTGATGGGAAATATCCATTTGCATATCAGTCTTTGTCCCGCCCACATGGGCAGTCCAGTACCGAAATGCTATGCAAATTCCTCTCTGACCAAGAGTACCAAACGCAACCCCATACACGTGTTTCAGCCTTGTTGGGCCTCATCAGTGAGGTGAAACTTTGTCTCTCTGAGCACAGTGAGCAGGGAGTCCACGTCTGGTTGCCCCCAGGTAACTCGGGGTAACCAACCCCAAGTTCCTGCTACCTTCTTTGAAATATTACTAGGTATAGGCTCTATATCTGTATAGAGCAGTAGAGGAAGCTGATAGGATACTTAACATCAGGTGGAGCAACTAAGCCCTCCCGTCAAAATGGCCACTATGAACGTCACTAAATGTACGATGTCCCATTGGCTACACAAGCTATAGGACCCTTAATTACACGGTACCCTACAATTGGACAGCTTCTAACCCCTGCCAGGACTTTTCCACCTACGTCTAGCAGCATGCAGACTGAATAACCAGGTGTGGGTGAGCTTGTTTTAGCACCGGCTTCCCACCAATTAGCATATCATCCATCATCACCTCAATGGTCCAGTATGAATTAGTGCTCTGAGGTTGGCCTTGTGTTTGTACTGTGTTCTGAGAATTTTTGAGGAGTATGGGCACAGCCGGCCTCCATGCGTAGGTGTGACCATCTTGCTCGTCCAACTTCCCTTTATCACGTGACTGGACACCATGAAATTGAGCATTTTCGTGTATTTGATTTTATTCTCCAATAGTCCTCAGACGTCTTTTGTTTTGCTTGACCTTTTTGAACAGGAGCCTCTGTTCCTTCACGTTAATTGTATCCAATGTCAGCCAATTCCAGTTTGATAAGACCTTGGCTCTCTTGGCTTGGTAAACTCCTTTAACTGAGATCCATTTTGCGCATTCAATTGCTTTATTAACTGCGACACACTGAAAATTGAGGCCTTCTTTGTTTAGTACTGCTTATATGTTTAGTGAAACATCCATCCTTTACTTGTCCATATGTATCTATATATGTATATGTTGGCACTTGCCGTGCTTTAACTATTCAAAAGCATGTGGCTAGCTTCATGATTGCTTTGCTGCTTGCATTTCATTGCATCTGTACACGTTTGAACTAACTCAGCATCTTTATCAGGTCTGTGGCATAGGTTTCGTCACCTTGATCCCAAGATGTCACTTATCCATGATACTTTCTTGATGGTTTATAAATCGTCTGCATCCTCTGGTTTCTCTATCTCTTCTATGGGTGTCAATATGATTTTATGTGACGTCATCATTCATCTTTGCCATCTAGTTTCTCTGCTTCTTCAGGAATCTCGTTCAAATGGCCATCATATTGTCTTGGATTTTTTCTTCTCAGTAGGGCATGGCCCGCGCCTGCGCATGAGGGCCTCCCGGGCTGTACCCTGCACAGTGCACACACCATCCTGATCCAGCTGTTTGGAAGATGCTTGCCGCATCTCCCTGCACCATGCCCAGCTACCAATATAAGTAGGATCACCAGTGCACATGCACCCCTGTGGCAGCAGTGCTCGCAGGACACCACATTCTGCAGGATGTGGCGCTGTGACCTTTCACACCATAGGATGTGTTATTAAGACCGCTAGAGGGGGTGGGGGCTGATATATGTATATTGTCACAAGACAAAGGTTTTAAAGTGTGCAGTCAGGTTGAACCAGCGATTACATTCCTTTACAGAATGCATGTTGTACACTAGAACACATAATCCCCAGGAAGCACATGTTCATTTAGTCTTATTTACCATGCACACGCTGCCATGTGCGGATCCAAACTACAGCAGTCTTGTGCCAGAACGGCAATGAGTGAGAGCTGTGACAGGTCAGAAATCTGACCTCTCCAGGGGGCGATAGGAATCCCTCTCAGCCTGTGGTGATAGCAGGCCTACCAGGGTGGGAGCCAGGCCCAGCCCAGAGGGGGACAGTGACAGCTTAGAAGGTCCCAATTCATGTCCCCTCCCCAAGTGCCTGCTTATATATATGTAGCACTACCTTGCATCGCCCCATGCCTCTTACTGAAAACGCTGGTCAGGTTTTCAGTTTTTTTCCTGGGACCTGACATAAGCAGTGTCAAGAGACTAACTTCAAGACTACAGCCCATCAGAACCCCATGACAATAGTCTACAATCATCTGAGCCACAGAGGGTGAGAACCCAAAGCACATGTGCGGCTGTCGGAGATGTGCACACCGCACTCCAGTGCTGGTGCGCGCAGCAACTAAAGTGCTGTGCCAAACTGGCTTCAACAAGGACTTATAACGGAAGAGACTTCATTGGCGAGAGCTTCGTCAAAGCCACGTAACATGAACTTGGACACTTTGCAACGCAGCCCCGCACGGAGAAAATGTGTGGGGCTTACCCTGCTGCTTGTAACTTCCTCTTTGTGACATACCACCCAGGCGGGGAAGACAAGGCCAGACTGGTGAGAGCCAGTAATCCAATGGAAGGAGGAGGGGGAGATAAGAAGGTAAAAGGAAACAGGAAGGTGTGGATTGGTCTTGTTAGGTCAGAATACCAGAAGGTGGCAGTTCAATTGATCAGGAGAAGGTAGGATGGTGGACTGGAGTGTGGAGGTGTATTGAAGAATAGGTTGAGTATTGTGTGGTTATTGAGCTTGCAAGGTTGGTAGGTGAGAGTGGCAGAGGAATTGCAGCAAGTGAGTGGAAGTGCTTGACAGTGTGAAAGGATGGTGACAGAGTAGGAGGCGGGGTGGGGTGGACTAGTAGTAGTGTGGAGGAGGGAGTAGTAGTATGGAGGAGCGAGTAGTACTAGGGAGGAGGAGGTTAAAACACCAAAGAGTAGAGGCAAGTAGAACAGTGAGAGACATTGGGTGGACAGAGGAGGAAGACGTACGCAGAAGAAGACAGAAGGTGGGTGGAGTTGGATGCATGAGAGTAGAAAGGGGAGAATTACATTCGGAGACCGGGAGAGGAAAATCAGGCTGTCTGGCGGTCACATTCCTTCATCTATTTCAATATAAACAACCTTGATAGTATAGGATTAGTTTTGAAAGACCTGGAGGGAGCTTAGACAATGAAGGTAATTGCCTTTAGCGTCTCCTTGACAGCAAAATAGGTACTAGACTGTAGGGAAAATAGTATCTCTCTAGAGGAGACTAGTAATGCCTGGGTAATGGCTGGGAATGTCTGGATCTAGATGAGATAGATGGGTCTGCCATTACACCCTGCCAATGACATCAATACATAACCTTGAACCTTCTCTGGGAGTTGGAGTGTTCTTTGAGTTATCAGTAACATTTCCCCAGATGGTGCTTGGGTTTAATTAAGTCATGAGAGTCACCTTGGGAAAATGCAATCTGGGTGAAAGGTCATAGTTACACCAATCAAATGTATAGCATAAACATGACCACACCTAGCGGCAGGATCAAATTCCTATATTTATGTATTTTATTATATTTATTGTTCATAATGCGCTTAATACCAGCGAGTGGTTTCTAAGCGCGGGATCGAGATTCGAACCTGCGTTGCGCTGTGTTGTCTTCCATCCAAGACAAATGCGTTGCTCCTGAGCTATCAATTCCTCCCCATAGAATCCGAGAGATGCAAGAGTGCAGTAACAATATTTTGGCTGAAACTTGGTGTACAACAGAGATGGATCTGAAATTGGAGCAGGAAGGTGTAGGCCGAGAGGGGAGTTCAGAAGGAGGGAAAGTCTGTGTGAGGTTGAGAATGAGAAGGAGGAGGTGCAAGAAAGAGTCAGCAGAAGGAGCGAGAAGGCAGCAGAAAAAGCTAAGGCATAGGAGGAGAAGAAGCGTTACGGATAGTGTTAGAGAAGACACCAAGCGAGAAAAGGAAGCGCATGTTTGGCAGTTGGGGGATTGCCCAAATCCCAAACTGGCAAACTGGCAATCCCCTGGAAATTGACTACTTATCTTCTGATCCCTAACTGACATTCATGTTGGCTAATCTGAAGTTTTAAGTAGCTAAACAAATGTTCTGTTTTATAAAGATGAATAAAAGAATGTCAATCGCAATATGAACAAATCTGACAAATATAGACAAATATATAAAACCTTATATTGAGCGCAAATTGTAATTATGGTTTTATTTTCACCAAGGTGAATGGAAATTTACATGTACCAGAATGCAAAGTAATGTTGGCCTAAACAATCCCTTGTGCTTTGCAAATGTACTTTCAAGTCTTTGGTAATTGACAACTTGATTCTCACAAACTGGACAGACTTGGAGATGTGTTGTTTGGGCACAGCTTCTAGATGGACTAAACTGCAGGAGAGCTGTTGTGAGTCTTTCAGCAGGCACACATGGGAGCAACAGCCAGCACTCAATGCCTTTGATGATGGGAGATTTAGGACAACCTAAGGGTTGTGTGGCACATGGAAAGCTTCATGTCTAGGTGTGCATTTCCCTTCTCCAGAGACCTTTGACCCCGCCCATTGCCTCATTCACAATCTGTGTAGTACTTGGAGAAGGCAAGACCACTGGCCATAGCATGGTCAGGGAGGAGAATAAAGTGTCCTTGCAGACTGCGTATGCGTAAAGAGCAAATATCTCAGTCGGACCCGACTGCCCACCATTACGTTTGGTACATCACCTATTCAACATTTCCATTAGGAGAGAAGTTGTCGTTCATAGGTGGCAGAGCAACCAGCAAGTTAAGGGATAGTCTGTGCAGTGACCACTTTAAATGATCATTACTTGTGTTATCTCCGGTGCCAACACTGTGGGTTAATACACTGGATATAAATGGGGAGAGCTAGGCATTGCCAGGTTGGAGCAGAGGCAAAGCCAGGCAATGCCAGGTTGGAGCAGAGGCAGAACCAGGTATTGCCAGGTTGGAGCAGATGCAGAGCCAGGCATTATCAGGTTAGAGCAGAGGCAGAGCCAGGCTTGGCCAGGTTGGAGCAGAGGCAGAGCCAAGCATTGCCAGGTTGGAGCAGAGGGAGAGCCATGCATTGCCAGGTTGGAGTAGAGTAAATTGTGTCAGGTTGAGTAGTGTACAGGAGCAGGGAACTGAATGTTGGTCTTAGATGATTAGATTAGTGTTGCAGCTGTGGAGGACAGCCTTAATGAGAACAGGGCCGGATATCGGTCACTGCCAAGCGGTAAAGCTAGGTTTAGCGCAATAGCTCCCCCAGGGAAAACTAGCCAGACCATTTGAACTGCAGTTGTTTTTATTAACTGGGACAAACAAATATGAGAAATTAATTCCCAACAGTGGTGCCTCCACTGTGTTTTTCTAAACACCTGGTTCCCAAGAGAGATAGAGTAGGGGCCATGTTAGGGGTGCAGCATGTTCTCAGATGGGAGTCACAAGAGGTGATGCCAAAGTGTACAGCTGCAAAGTCAAATGAGCCATTCAGGGGTGTCAAATTGTCTCATCTCATTAAGAAGCTAGTGTATCGCCGGGCAGGTTTGACCTCTTTGTTCACACTACCTCCCTGATTGGGCCCTCTAGGGTGTATGCACATCACAAGATGTTCAAAGTTGTCTTGACCAATAAGAAGAGTAACTTGTTGCCACAATTTACCTGGGTATAATGAACCAATCTCGTTACAGTAGATTATCCTGTAAGGGTTGTACTTAGATGTCCACAACCAATGGTGAGATGAACTACAGGGGATGTTTAGATTTGTGTATACATGTTAGCCAATGGGGAACATGGGATTATGCTGTATCTGACATATTGTGCTTATGTTAATGTGCGGTTTTCTCCTATGAAATATGTATATTAGAATAGGCGTGTCCAGCGTGGTTTCAGTTGTCAGTTCTATGGGACTGACTGACACTCCCACACATATTTGCATGTAATAAAACATTGTTTTTTCTTGCAAGTCATGCACTCTTTATTAACGCTTTCTGGAGTGATTTTGTATCGATTGTTTTTTTGGGTCTGCCCTACACTTCTGATGTTAAAGCACTGAGTGTCCATTCATTCCGTTATCTTAACAACTATTATTGCATGTCTCAGAAATGGGAGAAGACGTCACCTGACAAAGATGGGAAGAATACAGCCACTAAATCTGTTACTGTAAACTACTTGACATGCACTCTTTGATGGCATTTTATTTAATGTATTTATTGGTTATTTGTAAGGCGCCTATACAAGAAACGGTGTTTCAAGGCACCAAAAGACAAAATGAAAGGGTGGGGGAACAAGGGAAAAGATACCAATAATGGTCCTACTAGGCCTTGTGACATTTGAATTGTGCAAGTGCAGTAACAATATGTGCGGGGGGGTGGCAGTCTGCGCGAAATGCGAAGTGCTAGAGTGGTAAGGGAAGTGCAGGGCAAAGAGGAGAGAGTGCAAGTAAAAAGGGAGGGAGCAGGGGGGGCACAGGGGCTAGGTGAGTGCTAAGGGGGGGCCAAATGGGCAAGTGTAGGGGACTGCATGTGGTGCGGGGGATGAGAGACCACATGCTAAGTGCAAGGAAGGAGGTGGACTTGGCAGGGGGGCCTGGTGTCCTGTAGAACTCAGAGGGAACTAGGTAGCCAGTCACTGAGACAGACACAGGCATTTGCAGGGGCTGGGGGGAGGGAAGAAAGATGAGAAAAGGAGGGTCTTGAGGAGCTTCTGGAACTTAAGGAGATTCGGCTCAAGCTTTAGAGGGGCATGGAGTCTATTCCAGAGGAAGGCTCCTGCGGAGGAGAGAGATCTGCCCCCCGCCGCACTCTATGCTTAGAGAAGCATCTGATCTGCAGAGAGTTGGAGCTAGAAGACTGAAGGGATCTAGTAGGGGGGTATTTAGGGAGAGAGAGTTGGATATAGTGAAGGCCCAGGCCCCAGAAAGCATTGTGGAGGATGCAGAGGGCCTTGAACTTGATCCACGAAGCCACGATGCCTCAGGGCTGATTCTGTGCGCTTAACAAATGCGAATAAATAAATAAATAAATAAATAATAAATCCTTGCAGCTACCGGGAGCCAGTGGAGAGGTTTTAGGGGTGGAGTGATGCGGTCCCTGGGCCTGAGGCCAATGATAAATCCTGCAGTCCTAGTCTGGATTAGTTGAAGGGGACGAAGGGAGGATAAAGGAAGATTGAGGAAGAGGCTGTTGCAGTAGTCCAGCCTGGAGAGGACCAGAGCGCTGGAGAGCGTGATGCCCATTGTATTGAATGTCTTACTATTTCAAATTAACTAGATTGCCTTAAAATGTAGATCCTGCACCTTTTCAAATGTAAAATAACATTGCTTTAATTATATTTTCAAATGTGTCACAGGACAACAATTTATACAAAAATTCAAAATTCACAAACTTTTAGAAATCAACATTGAATCTCATTAAAAAAAACACAGATACAATAAATTGCACACCTTTACACAACCTGCACCAACGCCTTAGCAGTTGGCTTTCCCAATGCTTGCTACCCATTCCTTCTCCCTTAAAATAACCTTTCCCAGAAAGAAATCACCAGGAGAACCAGGTGGGAAAGTGGAGAATAGCAATGCAGAGATGGAGCATCCTATGTTGGCCTCAGCCTTCACCTGCTCCCGCAAGGAACATTTTCTTGACCTCAAGAGGTCACCACTGGAGGTACCAGCTGGCCCCATCCGAGGTCCCCCACACTTATGCAAGAACACCTCAGTTCCAGAGAAACTCGTCATCCAGTGGGTGCAGTGGTGGGCCACACTTGGCATGGCTTAAAGCAAGTCCACCTAAAGGAGCTGGGGATATGAAAGTTATGTTATTGTATCTTCCTATTGCATGGCCTCTCGGTGCTTCAGGTCCTGCAAGCTAAGAGGTAGGGCTGTGGGTGGGCTCATGGCTGCCTTCAGAACATCTGTGGGAGGCGGGAGGCGTGTACTGTTGCCTGTGTGTGGGGAAGTGTATGCTTTCTGTGCAGTATGCCGTAGGCTGTTGGATAGTGCTGGAGAAGAGCATCTATATCACCTCCCCTGTGTGCAGCGACCTTTGGGTGCATAGTGCGGTGGCAACAGTAGGAGGTAGTGATGGGGTGGAGATGGGCAACCAAGGGGTGGCTTCCTTTCAGTAAAACAGGTGAGATGTGATAGTGAACAGTTGGGGGGAGGGGGCATGGGCTGCTTAGGGCAGCAGGCTGAAAGGAAGATGTCAGCCACACATTAGAGTCACACACCTTTCATAAGTCACCACGGGTTGCAGAGATGGCAACACCACCAGGCTTAAGTCTGTGCTCATGGCGACTGCATATATGAGTTTGTTGGCACATCACATGAAGTATCACATTAATGCACAGTGCAACAGGACACCTGAGCTGAGCCATGATACTCAGAGTGTGCCATAGGGAAAGTACAGGGCGGTCACACAACAGCCTCATGCTAAAGTCTGATGGACCGGTCAACCTTATCACGATCCAGCTAGGACACCCTAAATATGTGTTGGGGTGTCAAAGCTGGCACAGTCTTGTGGTTTATATAATTCCTCTTTCACTGGCTGCTACATTCTTTATCTCATGTTTGTTTTTTGGGTGGCCTTTGACCTCTTTTTTGGTTAATCATTGAGCTTGAAAGGAGCAAAGGAGACTTTGGAGAGTGATTGGCTCACCGATGTCTTCTTGTATCACATAAATAGCCATCAGGAACCAGCTGATTGCAGGTCCTCCTGTCCTCTGCGTTGTACATGCACCTCTGCAATGTGTGTTATCTAGCAGGACTCTACTAGCATGCATGGTAAACATAGATGACGCCCCATTACTGGTGTGGACTGGGTGCTTCTCACCTGTGAGAATTTGGCCCACAGAATGGAGTTTGTGTTGACAGTAACACCCTTGCCATCTCGGGGGTCATAGCGGCCCACATTTTCCAGATGGACGTCATCGCTGTTAAGTATCTGCACATTGAGGATGTCATAAGCAAGTGGAGCGTCTCCATTCACATCGAAGGACACTGTGTCCCCATTTCCAATGGATACGTTCATGTTCTTCACGTAGTGGAGGACCTGAAGGGGGGGAAGCACAAGGTTCATTATTTCCGCATTGTCGCTTGAGCCAACAGTGCCAGTGTGTCTTGAAAATCTGACTGCAGTGAGAGTAGCATCAAACTGGGCAATAACAGCATGTGTTATTACAGCGCTTAGAAGCAGGGGCAATCTAGCATCGCGTGCTATATAGGAACACACGTTATCATTATTATTATTCTTCTGTCAATGAAGCAGTGCTCCACTGCTCTACCCTGGGAAACAGCATCACTGCAGGAGGCATCCACCCTCTGGTGCTACTGGGATAAACTAGGGGGTGAGGGAACGTGGAAGAAGGTATGAGATTATGGGGGATAGAGGAAGAGGTGTCTGTACGGAGAGAGCAGCAGAGATGCTACGTTTATATAAAGTGTGAGTGACGTCATTACACAGCATGCACTGGCAACGCCAGTAGTTGTGTCTGATGTATAGGAATATGGCAGGCACTGCTGTCTAGTACCCAGGAAGAATCACACATTGCTAGATATTGCAATAATATGTGGCAATCACTATCATATGACCTATTGCCATCAAATGTGCATATCAGCGCACCATTTCCAGGTTTAATTAACAAAAGGCCAGGCACACACACCATTGGAACCAGCTGCCATGTAGATCTCTGCATGAACACAGTAGAAGCATAGTAATGGTCATGTATTCACTCAATCATATGCCATGGTATGGCATTTATAACGTGTCTGTACACAAGTGTGTCTGGGCACCACAAGAACAGGGAGGGAAGGCATAGGGAGCACAAGACAAATGATTTTACTAGGCCTTGTGTCTTTCGGATCGTGCAAGTGCGAAAATAGAAGCGCAAGGGCTAGTATTTGTATTTATTAACATTTATAGGGTGCTTTACACCAAAGCGCTTTACAAAAGGACTAGGAGAATAACAATTAGCAAAACAGAGTAACATTTGTATCAAGTACCAGAAAACAGTATAAGGAACAATTTACAAGATTGAAGAGGTTGAGCATGTGAGGAGAGGGAGAGAAGCAGGAGGATAACAAGAATGAGAATAAGCAAGACATAATAACATTAGGATCAAGTGCTAGGAACAGTGTAAAGAACAATTTACATGAGTGATGTAGTTAAGCATGAGGGGAGAAGACCAAAGGCGAGAGAAGCAATAGGAGTAGAGGGTAAGGAGAGAGTGGTGTGAGGAAGGAAGAGTAGGAGTTAGGGAGGTGAGTGGAGGAGGTAGGATTTTAGGGAAGTGCGGAAGGTGGGATCGGAGGAAATAGATCGGATGTGGAGAGGGAGACGGTTCCAGTGGAAAGGAGCAAGTAGCATGAAGGAGCGGAAGCGAGAAGTGGCACAGCTGGGAGGGGGAGGGGAGAAGTGAGAAGGAACAGATCAGCAGAGCTGAGTGGGCCAGAAGGAGTGTAGAAAGCGAGAAGGGAGGAAAGGTGAGGTAGAGCAAGACCATAGAGGGATTTGAATACGAGGCAGAGGAAATTGAATTTAAGCTGGGGGTGAAAAGGGAGCCAACCAAGTGAGGAGAGGGAAGAGGAGATGGAGTCAAGGGGTGAGAGAAGGCAGAGAGAGCGAATAGCACAGTGATAGACAGATTTGAGGGGAGTGAGGTGAGAGGAGCGGCATCCAAATAAGAAAGTGGAGCAGTAGAAACGTCTGGAGAAGATAAGGGAGGAGATTAAGAGCTTAGTGGCATGGAATGTGAGGTAGTGTCGAATTTGACGGATGTTAAAAAGGTGAAAGCGGCAGGATTTAGCCGTGAGAGAAATGTGGTGAGAGAGGGAGAGATTGGAATCAATGTGAAGGCCAAGGTTGCGGGCATGGGGAGATAAGGAGAGTTTGGAAGGGGAAAAGAGAATGAAAGGAGGAGGGGAGAGGGAGGAGTAGTGTTGGCAGGAAAGAACAGGACTTCAGTTTTGTCCACATTTAGGGATAGGAAGTGAGAGGACATCCAAAATTTAATGGTGGAAAGACAAGATGAAAGCTTCAAGTGGATGTCAAAGAAGGAGGAGAAGGAAAGGAAAAGTGGAGTATCGTCTGCGTAGAAATGGTGTCAAACGCCAAAAGAGGAGATGATAGGGTCTAGGAAGGTGGTATAAAGTGAGAAGAGAAAACGGCCAAAGAAGGAGCCTTGGGGAACACCATGGTTGAGAGGATAGGTAGGAGAGGCACAGCCACCCCAGGAGACTGATAAAGTGTGAGGGAGAAGAAGGGGGGGAGTGCGATCAGGGCAGGATGGCACTGAGTGAGTGCAGGAGGCAGGGAGGCTGTAGGGGTTATATGTACAGCCCCTAACTGTGCACTAGGCCAGGTGGCAGTGAAAAGGAAGACTGGTCATGGAGGAGCCTGGTATCTAGTGAGAATCTGAGGGAACCAAGTAACCAGTCAGCGCAGCAGACATATAAGTTAGCAAAGGAGCGAGAGAGAGAAGGGAGATGAGAAAATGACAGCCTTGAGCTCTTTCCGGAACTTCATGTGGTCCGGCTAAAGTCTGAGAGGGGCAGGGAGGCTATTCCAGAGGAGGCAACTGCAGAGGAGAGCGATGTATCCCCACGTTCTGCTAGGAGGTAACTCAGTGATGGGCTCTAGAAGTAAGGTATTTCATAAGAGAGAGTTGGATGTAGTGGGGTCCCTGGCCCCCAGAAAGCCTTGTGGACAATGCAGAGGGTCTTGAACTTGATCCTTGAAGCCACTGGGACCCAATGGAGAGATTACAGGGCTGGAGAGATGCAGTCCCTGGGCTTGAGGCCAAGGATTTGTCTGGCAGTCCTGTTCTGGATTAGTTGTAGAGTGTGCAGAGTAGAAGAAGGCAGATTGAAAAAGAGGCTGTTGCAGTAGTCCAGCCTAGAGAGAACCAGAGCTCTGGAGACAATGAGATTCTCAGGGAAAGTGAGAAAAGGAAGAGTACCACTGAGGAGGTGCAGCTGGAAGTGGGCCTTTTTGGCAAGGTTCAAGATGTGAGGAGCGAAGGAGAAGTTGGAGTCGAAGATGACGCCAAGGTCTTTTGCCTCACAGGAAGGTGAGTGCAATGGGCCCAAGGAGGGTGACCAGAGTGAGAGAGGGAAAGCAGGGGTCCCAATAAGAAGGATCTCCATATTACTGGCATTAATGCAAAGATTGTTGGAAACGCATCAATCCTGAATCACGGATAGACAGTCAAGAATGAGTGAGGGAGGAGAGGAGACTGATGGAAGCCTGAAAGACAGCTGAGTGTCATCCGCATAACACTGAAAGTTATAAGAGAACATGGAGGTCAGGTGGTCCAGAGGGACAAGATAGACATTGAAGAGCCAGGGTGAGAGGATAGAGCCCTGGGGACACCACACGTGGAGAGAGAGGGGTGGAGAGAAATGATGACAAGTTAGCATTGAAACACCTGTGTATAGGCGCGTTACAAATGCCATATCATATCATATATCATATCATTGCAGCAAATAGCTAGATAATGCCCCGTTAATAGAGGATGACAACATTCCATTATGCCCACTCAGCAAAGTACTGCGAGATTCCTGACTGTTCAGTTAGATAAGTTTCACCAGGTTTCTGGATCACAGCATGGCTAGAATGTTGCACACCACAGCCAGATGGAATTGTTGTCAGTGCCAGACTCATATTTAAATGCTAACTTTGCAGACACCACAATGCCTAATTTCCACAGTATGACCAGGTCTCATTATGCCCATTGAACATTTTAAGGCTAGATTAAAGTTTGGCACGTTAACAGTGTTTTCACATTCCATTGACCCAGCTGGTAAAGTGAGACCAGTTCCAAGTGTGTCCAGTTAGTACTGCAAGCCCAGATTCTATAGGGCGATAAGGTCAGGGTACACTATGCACAATTCATACAGTAACAACATCACATTTAATTTGGCACTCTGAAAGGCCTCATTCCAGTAGAATTAAGCACAAACCTGTAACACTTAAGCAGATGTGTGGCTTGTACAGTAGTTACACAGACCACCATGACCAGTTAGCAGAGTAAGGCCAGATTCCACACACCCGTAGAACAAACTAATAACGGTTTGACAGGCAGGCCAACAGCAGGACTAATTACAGCTATCCGCTCAGGCTCAGACCTAGACATCTGCGCTCAAGCCCTACATTCACCATTTATTTAAGGAGCAGTATTAGCATGGAAAAGGCGACCAAGCGCTGAAGGAACCATAATATTGGAAAACATTGCCCTGTTAAACACTTACTGGAATCCGGAGTCCATCAAAGATGACAAATACTTGGAAATAATAACCAACACACTAGAAGAGCTATCATTGAATTTCCACATAAACCATGTAATTGTCACAGGTGACTTCAATGTGATCTGTGTAAACATTGGAGACCAAAGGAACCATCTTCCAAGATCAGCCCCAATTTTTGTAAGAGGAAGACTTTTGGAAAATTTGATGGCCGAATACGATCTTCACAATCTCCATTGGTCATGCCATAGATCGAATCTACATTTACCCACCTGGGAACTCAACAACCAAGGTAGCACGATAGACCATACCTATGTCTCAAAGGAAATTTTGGGCTTAATTGTGAATTATGCAGTTCTCTGAAGCACAAACAGCGATCACAATATTTTGAAAACAACTTGGTCAGCCCCAAGAGACATAAAGCAGAGAATGTTCCACGAACTAGAGACCACGTAGCAGGGAATCGGATTGAAGCTATCTGAAAAGGCAATGAAGTCAATTACAAATTTGTACTTGGAATCCACAGAAAATAAAAATGGACCCAAGGAGCAAGGGGCAATATAATAGACTACACCCCTCTTCTACAAATATATATCACGAAAGAGCAAACAATCCAGAAGGAAGAAAGCAGCACCGTCATACATACGATTTACAGATCATAACAAGCAGGAAAATCATGAGACAGCTAATTTGAATCAACAAAATATCCAATACGCTGGAAAACCAAAAATGGGTAAAGCAAGCCAAAACACAGTACAGACAGTGGCTGATGCAACGAAGACACGCATTATATCAAAACGATGCTGAGGAAATACTCTGCACAATTCAGGGTAAAAATTCAAATGAATTCTAGTCTTTAATCAGAAACGTAAACGGTGTAAATGATGACTTGCTGCAGAACAACGTCAGGGAAGCCAAATGGGTCTCTCACTTTAGCAATCTATACAAACTACCCATGTCATCGACCTACAAATCTACGACCAGCACAAAGTCTCTATGGGGAATCCCGGATGACACGGAAACAATTCTATCAAAAATCAAGGAAATTGACAAACTCAAGAGCACCTGGCCCAGACAGCATATCTAATCTGGAATTGAAGAGAAATCCGTAAGACTGGGCACATCTAATGAGTGAAATTTTCAAGAGATGCAATAAGGCAAGAGAAATACCAGCTTCATGGAGGAAAGGTACGGTAGACCCATTCTTCAAAAGGGGGCCACGAGACGACTCGTGCCAATATCATCCAATTGCTCTCCTAGATGTGATTGGTAAAGTGTTCTGATCCCTCGATTTGGACGCTTTCCAGAACTGGTTAAAAGCTGCAGACCTGGCTGACATATTTCAATCAGGATTTACAAAGAACACAGGGACTACAACAAACATCCTTCTGCTGAGCGCTATAAAAGCAAGAACCATGCAATATGGCCCCACAGTGTATCTAGCACTAATAAACCTCGTCCAAGCGTTCGACCACGTCAGCAGAGAACGCTTGTGGAAGAAACTAAAAAACAACAACTGTCCAGAAGCAATAATTGGGCACATTCGAGCATTGTATCAAGAAACCTCAATGCGAGTAAGACTCAACAAAGCCGGGTACCTATCAGAAGAGATCAAGACCGCTTGGGGCGTGCAGCAGGGGTGCCTTCTGGCCCCTGCGTTATATTACGCCTACATAGCGGGCTATGCAGATTCTGAAAATGAGCTAAGAATTGTTCCACCATCAGTAGGAGGAGAGACAATATCTAGATTACTTTACGCCGACGATATCATACTCCTTGACCTGTCACCGGTGGGTCTTCAAAGACAGATAAATAACTTGGCACAATTTCTGAAAACCAATAATCTAGAAATGAACAAAGCAAAGACCAAGATATTGGTTATGGGGAAAAAGATAAAACAAGGAGAAAAGTACAAATGGACAGCCAATGGCACGGCCCTAGAAAAAGTAGAGGTCTTCAAATACCTGGGGGTGATGCTAAGCAGCACAGCTTTGGAACAGCCCATGCAAGTAGCACTCTTGGCAAAAATAAGCACTCTGACAACCCAAGCTAAGGGCATTGACAATAAATATGGTCGGTACTCACTGATCCCTGTGATTAATTTCTTTAAGGCAAAAGTAACATCAAGCATGTTATATGGGTCTGACGCCATGCCGCATCTGCCAGGATCTCTATGGGTTAAAATCAAGAGCAATTTCTGGAGGAATGTACTTGGTCTGTCAAAAACTACACCTATGGCTCTGATCAGAAGAGAACTATGTCTACCATCAATGACGGCAATGGTGACATGAAATACACTGATTCCCTACAGAAAAGTCATCACAGAACCGAGAATTAAGGTAATGCAAATCATCAATGCAGAAATGGAAAGGGGAAAGAACAACATCATGGGCCTCATTTCGAGATTGGAGGTAAGGGAAAAAACGATGCCGGTAAAGGACTACCGGCATCGCTTACCGCTCCTGGCCATTACGACCCGCCAACCTGCTATTAGCGGCACCGTAAATAACAGTGCCTCTAATAGCGGCATGGGTGCGGGATCGCGACCCTTCATGCCGGCAATACCGGCATGGCGTAAACAGGAGGACATCACAAGTCAGGCGAACATGCAAATAACGGCCTACTGAAGCCCGAAAAGTACCTTACCGGCATGGAGTAAATACCGGCATCACAGACTACCCGTAAACGCCCTTGTGCAGTGTTCCCACCTGCCACATGTGCACACAATCAGCACAGGTGGAGGCAATATAGACTGGGCCAGCACAAAAGGAGCACACCCCACTCCTTCCCACACCCAGTCACACACCAAAATGATTCCAATACAACTAGCAATGATGGGGCTGGAGGACATGATTAAGTGGAACTCCAGCAACAACAACAACAACAACAACAACAGGCAGCACTGAGGAGATGCAGGAGGAGAAGGAGGGTGAGGCAGGCCCAGCATGCCCCACCAGTGCAACAAGTGGCACCACACAGGGAGACCCCAATCCCTCGCATCAGAGCCAGTCCATTCAACCTAAACACTGAGCAGATCCACACCCTGTTCCGTCTGGACCGGGACACCATCACCACCGTAGTGGACATGATACATGACGACATTGTCAGCCTCTTTGAAATACGCACCGACATCCCACCTCTACTGAAGGTAGTGTCTGTGCTCCACTTCCTGGCCACAGGCACCTACCAGCACACAGTGGGGCACATGCATGGCATATCACAGCCATTAGTCTCATGTTCACTGAACCAAGCGCTGGATGCCCTCCTGAAGCACACAGGCGACCACATTTTCCTACCACGGACTACCCCGGAGATCTCCAACACCAAAGTTGGTTTCCATTCACCGGCCGGCATCCCTGGTTGCGTTGGCGCCATCGACTGCACCCATGTGGAATTGGTGGTCCCACATGCCATGGAGGCAGTGTACCGCAACCGTAAGTTATACCACTCCATCAATGTGCAAATGGTATGTGACTCAAACAAGATCATCACACATTGTTGTGCCCGATTACCTGGATCAACCCATGATTCAAGGTTCTTGCGGAACTCCACGATACCACGCTACATGGAGCGACATGCAGGGCAGAGATCCTGGCTTCTCGGTGAGTTGCATGTCAGGCTCATGGCATCGCGATGTGGATAGGTGATTGGGGGAGAGATGCATACTTCACCTGGATGAGATGGGGGGGGGGGAAATGCATACTTCACCTGGCTGAGAGTACCTGAGAGGATGGACCATGCTCATACCCCAAAGCAGGCCAGACTTCACCTGACACCTGACCCCAAAATGCACAACGTAAACTGCCCTACCATGAATATGATGCAGTGTTGGAACCATTCCATAGCCATCAACATGTACACTGCACACAATCAGACCGTTGCCCCCACAACCCAATAATGCAGTGACAAACAGTTAGTATGGCCAATGCACAGTACCAAATACCATCATCAAGAAGGGCAGTTACATTACTGCATACAAAGGAGTCACATGAGGGAAAAATACATGAACACACCCCAACACCAACACAGAGGCCCACCTAAGCAGCATGTCCACATCTGTTGTGCAGAGTGAGATCATCATGAGTCTGCCATCAACGGTGACAGGATGAAAGCATACAATTGATCACACGGCACCCAAATCATGTCAACAACCGCCGTGGACTACCACAGTGTATGGGCACTCACAAGGAATAGGACACCCCTGCACCCACTAGATGATGCCACGCACATCTGTCGATCTGATGAATACACACATTGCAGTAACGTCATGAGGCTGTATTCATGCATGGATATGGTGGTGCCAACAGGAAATAAATGCATGCTATGGTGTCTTTGATACAAGTACCATATGATATGATCACTTACACATGACCATTCTTGCACACATGCAGGTGATGAAGGCTATCCCTTGAAGAGGTGGCTCCTTACCCCAGTCCGGAACCGGCAGAACAGGCACGAAGAGGAATACAATTGTGCGCATACACATACCCGTGTAGTAATTGAGCAGACATTTGGCCTTTTGAAGGCCTGGTTTCGCTGCCTCAGCAGGTCTGGTGGGGCACTCCTGTATGGGCATGAGAAGGTGGGCAAGATCGTGATGGCATGTGTCATGCTACACAATATGTGCATCAGACGGAATGTGCCTCTGCCCCCTGACGCTGAACTGCAACCACCTGACAATGAGGATGAGGAGGGTGGGGATGGGGCTGCACTTCAGGGAGGCAGCGATGCACAGGAGGGACATGCCGTGCGTCAGACTTTGATAAACCAATGTTTCTAGCACACATGTATGGGGAGTGTGACATCGAGGTGGGACTCAGGGCACTGGGTGCGTCAGGGACATGGACACTGTAGACTGTTCACCAATAAAGCACACGTACACAATAAACAATGTCCGCTCATTCTAATTCTGATTTCACAACAGGTGTATTGAAAAATGTAACATGTTAAGTGCAGAAGCCCACCACCCCACACACCCTCTCCCCCCTCCCCCCTAAACTACCCCACACACCCTCTCCCCCCTCCCCCTCCCTCCTCAACTACCCCATACACCCTCTTCCCCCTCCCCCCTCAACTACACCACACACCCTCTCCCCCCTCAACTACCCCACACACCCTCTCCCCCCTCAACTACCCCACACACCCTCCTCCCCTCCCCCCTCAACTTCCCCACACATGGTGTGCACTTGCATGCACCATTGTTCTTCAGGAGTTTGGATTGCCAGGCTGCACCTACACCGCTTTACCACTGGCAGCATCGGGTGGACCCCTGTCTGACTTGCGCAGATTCCGGACAGACCGATGCAGGGGGCTGGTCTGTCTGGAGCTGCTATTTGAGGAGGCCTCTGGTTGTTGAACCACCTGTGTGGGACGCAGGGCCTCCAATGCTGACACCATTTGGGTGAGGACCTGCCTCACAGCCGCCATTTCACTACATATGTCTTTGCCTGTAGACTCTATGGCAGATTTGAGGGATGCTGTGCATGCCCTCATTTCCTCCCTTGCCTGGCCACATTCCTTTATGTGTTGGTTCAGCAGCTCCGTCAGCTCCTCCTGGCGCTGTTGTATTGCCCTGATGCCCTCAGGCCTGTCCCGGACACTGGTGGATGTTGTTGGTGCATGCGGAATGTTTTGGCCCTCATGCGTGCTCCCCATGGGGCTGAAGGTGAGGTGACTGATGGGGGCCTGTACCAGTAGGTGTTCCGGGCGTCGGTGTTTATAGTTCGTCATCAGACACAGCACCAATGCTACTGCTTGCTGTTGAAACTGTGCCTTCAGCCACAGACTCCAGTGTGGATGTGGCTGGTGGGGTTGTTGGGGTGGTGTCAGTGATGGAGAGTTGTGCTTTCGGATCCCACGTTGTGTTGGGCTTGCCCAGTAGTGCAGGTTGCCCTCTTCCCCTGGATGTTGAGGGACGGTTTGCTGCCGCCATGCCCCTAGACCTCTTGGCTGGTGTCGCAGCGTCCTCCCTGGGGTCCTGGTCTTCACTCTCAGAATTTGTGCATGTGGGGGACCAAGAGAGGGAGTCCATTAGTGATGGGTCTACATGCATCAGGCATGCATTGTGGTAGCTGCATTTCTATGGAATGGCAGGTGATTGGCATTGGGGTAGTGACATACGGGTTGCTTGCCTTTTGGTTGGGTTATGCAGGGATGCGTCTGGGATGAGACATATATGGGGTGCATCATGCATGTGGACAAGATGGTGCTGTGCACTGCCTGTAGGCAGTCTTGAAAAAATGTGTCTGGTGCTCCCTGATTCCCATCATTGCACTGTGACTTCAGGGGGGCTTCATCGTGTAGTTCTTTACAGTGTTTCATTTGGGACACCTACCTGCGTCAGCCGATGACGGGGCTCCACGCTCCATATCCCCCACTCCTTCGATTGCCTCCATCCCAATGGTGCTTGCACAGATCTCCTCCCAGGGTTGCATCTTTATGGGGGAGGCCGCACCACCACCTGTAGCCATCCCCAGGTTACGGTTGGCAGAGATGATGTTCCGCACGCGTAAGCGCAGGTCGTCCCAGCGCTTCCGGACATCTTTAGGTGTGCGGGGGTGGTGCCAACGGCACTCACTTTCTGCGCCACCTCCACCCATATCTCCTTCTTCCGCTGCACTGCAGGTCGAGACATGTTGGTGGAGAAGACGACATCTACATTTTCTTGCAGCATCTCGGCCAGCATGTTCAACTCCTCCTGTGACAAGTGTTCCTTGCGCAAGTGCTCTGCACTTTTTTTGAGTGCCTTGGGCATTGTGATATGCTGCAAGTAGAGGTGTGGTGGTGATATCGGTCCTGGTTACAGAGGATGGCAATGGATTGTGTTTTTAAAGATGGCCGCTGTGCTCTTTCCCGTTCCGTGCGATGACACTACTTCCGGTTCCGCTTATTAGCGGTGACCGCTAATGGCGGTGACCGCTAATAGCGGTCACCGCTAATGTCAATGGCTTGGATGGCGGTGAAGCTATCCGCGCTTCGCGCAATGCTGGTAAGGGCGATTGTTCGCCCTTTTACTGCAGGGCGGTATGCTCGTTACGGCATGGCACAAAGCTAGTGACCACGTACTCGTAATCGCCCTCTAATAGTGGCCTTGTAGCAACACCGACACAGTATTTGCTCCATGCCTGTAAGGACCGTAACTTACCTCCAAACTCGTAATGGGGCCCCATGTCTAATTGGGCCGCAAAAAACAAACAAACTTTGGTAGAGCTGGATACCTCTGCTACAGAATTATCCACAAACCCCAATAAAGTAAATAAAAGACTAATGGAGACGGATTGGATTACGACTCTGGATCGGGCAGATCAGTATAAAACAACAAAGGATATTCCGACTGTACTAGCGAAGGTCAATACAGTGAGAAGTTATCTAGCAAAATTCCCTGACAAAAAATTGCCCAAACTATTCCTGAGATTCAGACTAAATCAGATCCAGACAAACGAAGTAAAGGCCAGCAGGAAACAAGCAACTTCAAACCACTGCCATTTCTGTGGGGAGAACGAAACAACGGAAACATCTCGTCATCTGTTATTATTCTGCCCTGGGACCAACCTGCCCAGAACACAATACTTGACTAACATTTTTGCAAGTAGGGAAACTTTTGACGCAGAGACCTGGTGGAATGCCTTGGCAAGCAGGGCTAATACACGATGGGCGACAGGGGTAGCATTATTTTTCCTAGCTTTGAACCTGGACTAACGTAACGAATACCTGGAAAAATAAAATACAGACAAGCTTATAGACCAAAATAACTGCCCCATTCAGCCCAAAAATTCTGATAGACTCCATGGAATTGTTTTCTACGGCTTTGTAAAAATTGGAACACAATTAAACAAACAAATAAATAAATAAACAAATAACAGGAAGAACTCCATTATCCAGGCGGTGGAGCACTGATTGTGGGACCTCCTCCTGTGAACCGCCTGCCTTTCCATACAAAAAGGAGAACGCAGACTGAAGCGCCGCTGTAGCATTGTGCTGTCACCCTGCCTGGTGAGCAGGAGATGAGGGAGCTGAGGGAGAAAGGGTGTTTAGAGCCAGATGAGGATGGGGAGACGCCTCCCAAGGAGAATGTCGTGATTTGGTGAGGGGCGGCAGCCGACTGCAAATATAAACGTAGACATTCAAGGATGTGCCCTGCAAAGGTGATTAAAGTGCCGGGCAGGGAACGGGTGGGAGTTTTCTGCATATCAATAATGCTGAGACAAAAAAGAAAAATGCCTTGAATACGCTGGTCACAGAATGATACGCTGTCAGCACCCGTGAGCCAGATGCAAAGAAGACCAGTTTAAGGGGTGTGAGAATGAGGGGGCTAATGCTGAACCTCTAGAGACGAAGCGTGAAGGACTTGGCCAATTGTTGGGTCTGATAAATGACGAGCTGGAGGAAGTGCTTAATAACATTGACACAATATAAGAGAGGATGGGCGTACAGGCTAAAGAAGTAATGCAGTAACGCTAAAAGTAACTTGTATGGTTCCACCCATCAGAGAGCAGGGAGCTGCACTGGGGTATGCAAGCATGACAATATAGAACTTATCTGTGTCCTTAACCAGTAGGTGTATAGGGCTGTGAATGAAGGGTATACATGCAGCAAGGGTTACATGTATTTATTTCTTCTCATTTGGCTCCATCTTGTAGGAGTACACATATGTACGCTCTTGGTGTATGTGTACACAGGTCTTCTTTTTATTAGTATAGGTGGAGCAGAATTGCTGCTTTTAGGTTGTATTAATTAGATATGATGGCAAATATATTACATACCGAGGTAGGTAGAGGTAAGTGTAGGAGTAACATAGAAGTGTAATAAGTTTTAAGGTTAGGTATATTAGTGAACAACTGTCTGGTCATAGTTTAGCAGGCCGAGGGCGGACCACACAGAAGCCATGATTAAGTGTTTGAAAGGTCACAGTACTCTGTAAAATAGAGACGTTGCTGACACTCAAAGAAACGTTAGATCAAATTATCAAGGTTGAGAAAACAAAGGTGCCCACAGTATCTAATTGTTACAAAAGGAAATGTTTCTCATGGGAGGAGAACTGCAGCCAGAAACCGGGTGCCGTCCCACACGATAATTTGAAGAACTCGATTCTGGGAACCGAGGGCACCGGCAGCCAGCATATTTGCAAGGAGAATTAAATATGAGAAATTAAGTTCCAGCAATGGATTCTTGCACAGCTTTTTCAACCTGTAGCTGGCCCCATGCAAGAGAAGAGACGGGGAGCAAAAAGTTGCAGGGCGATGAGGGAGGATGGGAACCATTCAGAGGACTGGGATATGGTATTCCAGGGGCTGGAACAATATCCCTGACCTTGTTACTGTTACCTCATTACTCCATTGAATGTTTTGATTATTAATAATAATTTATTAATGTGATACAGTTTTATACAAAAAGTAAAAACCTTTACACATATCCACATAAAAAAATTAGAAAACAGAAAAAAACATCAAACAAAATGAAATCGAATAAAATTATACTAAGTCATAAACTGAACCAAGCATTTCTTAGCACATGTCATAACATTTATAACTAATAAATATAAAACAACAGCGAATACCAGATAGCATCAAAAGTAAAACTCATACAGACTTCTTACTCAGTACGTATATGTACAGATTAATACCTATTTTAGTGCAATTGTAAGTATTCACATCTGGCTTTCTCAGCCGCCTTCTAGAGGAAACGCTTGGTTACAAGGCCAGCCCTAGTGCAGCAATTCATACGGATAGAGGCTTCCCGCCATACCTGGACGAGTGCTATATGTAATTTAGGATTCAGTGAGTTAACACATTGGTGCCAAAATTCTGCCTGCTCCATGACATTCCAAATTGTGGGCAAACTTCCCAAGGTTTTTAGTACGGCTTCTGATCATCGCTCGGCATTGAGTTAGAACGTGTTGAGCAGTTTCAAGCTCAGCGCGCACTACACATATTCTGCAATACCTTTCTGATTCCACTAGACCCATTTCAGGGCCTCTGGAAACCAGAGTAGGTAGGTGATTAATACGCAGTAGCAAAACAAAACGCCTTAGCAGATCTGAAGGGCAGAGATTTAAATAGGGCTGAGGCTTTTTAAAGGTAAACAACAAATGTCAAATGAATTTATGACTTTTAAAGCTTTCTAGGTGTAAGAAATTATTCTGCCAATCCCAGAGATTTAAGCGTCTCTGCATACTATGGAACAGGAGCTCATTCTCCTGTCCCCATTCCGGAGACCAGCTGATTTCTTCAAACAGGGTATTCATTTGCATTTCTAATTCGTGTTGTCTACCAGCCCGTGCATCCTCTTTGATAGCCATGAGAAGCTTGTTAGTAGACTTATTAATGATTCTGATATAGAATTCCACTCTCTTTTTTAAAACAATCGCTTTGAGGGAGGTAACTCCTAACTCAAGCCTAATCACAGCCATTGGGATGCACTGAGGAAGGCCGAGAATTTTCCTCCAGAACTTACCCTCCACCAGCTGTAACCACCCCAAATTCATATTGATCAGAGGGTCAAGGCCGTACGTCACCATAGGTACCAAACATTGTAGATACAATTGGCATGCAGCCCAGATAGAATAATTACAACTCCTCAATAGAGACCATAAAGGGAGGATTAATAGGTTTAGTGTTACTAGTGCTACTAACCTTTTTGCATTCCTTACTATTACGATTTTCCAGATAGGTAGACCACTCCACACTACTGTGTAAACTACTTACAACGGACACATGCACGCTAACAACACATATTCATGGAATCGAACAGGGCTCATAGACGCACGGCAAAAGACGCACAAACCGGGAAACACGTCTGCCACGCAAAAGCTGGCGCAAGCATCACTGCGCACCAAAAACAATGCATAAAAGTGCACGCGAAATTTAAACGCACGTATACAGCTACGATGAATGTACCATTTCTCGCAGCAGTGATCGTGGGACACTGCAGGAGGAGAAGGACGATAGCCAGGACCCACATTTTATTATTTAGGACACGCCTTTTTGGGATGCCTGATGACCAGATCTATGGCAGGTGTAGGTTTCCACCTCATATCATCTTAGACCTGGTCACTGAGAGGGGGATGACCTTACATCACCCACCCTGTGCTCCCAAGCACTGAGCCCTTTGGAAAAGGGGCTCAATGCACTGAATTTTTTGGCCACTGTGTAATTTCAGCGGACAACTGCCATAGTTGAGCGTTTCACAGCCCACACAGTCACTATGCCTACACCAGGTGTTGGCAATCATGACTGCACGCCACTCTGTCCACAGGCACATACACATGACAAGAACACCCATAGAAAGGCAGGCCGTGGTTCACGACTTTTATGGGGTGGCACACTTCCCCAAAGTGCTTGGTGCCATTGATTGCACACATGTGGCCCTACGTCCACCTGGGGCCACTGAGCACATCTTTCTCTACCACAAGCACTGGAATTCCATCAATGTGCAGGTTGTATGTGATGCCAAGGGAATCATTACCTCTGTATATGACAAATATATAGGGTCCATCCATGATAGTTTCATTTTCAGAATGTCACACCTGCAGCGGTACCTGGAAGCTGGGAGGCATGGCAACACATGGCACATTGGTGAGTAGAAATGGCCATGCACGTGCATGCATGTTAGACACAGACAAATAGAGAAAGTCAACTAATGACAGCCATTCTCACCTCCCCAGGGGACAGTGCCTACCCTCGGAGCACCTACATGATGATGTCAATACAGAACCCCACCACACCATCCCAGGTAAGATACAACGCAGCCCATATTGCAACTAGGGCCATAGTGGAGCGCACATTCAGAGTGCTAAAGTCAGGCTTCCACTCACTTGACCACTCCGTTGGACAGCTACTATATGCACGACCAGTAGTGTGCAGGATCATTGTGGCAGCATGAGTCCTGCACAACGTTGCAACACAGCATGGCGTACCGGTGGGCATGGTGGTGCCCCCACATCCCCAACCATATGCATGCCTGCTGTGCATGGGAGGGGAAAGGGTACATGGCGAGGCAACCCGTACCCAGCTTGCGGCACAATTTTTCACCTAAAATCAAACCCCTGCAGAGTGCACAGAGTCCTGGCACATTCCAGGTGACAATCGATGATGACAAAGGGACAATCAACTGTGCCAACCTTACCACCCTGAGAATATGTCCTTGGAAGTGCTACATTATGTCCATTCCTAACTACTTAAACTAACCCGATCTTATGTGAACAAAAGGCACGCATTGAAGAAGCAGTATGCCACCAACCCCATGCAAAAGAACACATCTAAATGCTGGTATGTCACCTAAACCCTTCCAAACTTCATATCATCCGGTTGCCACACCATGGCATGGCATGCAATGTCAAAAGTGACAAATAAATGCCCAACACATAACACTACTGTCACAAAGTGCACTCCGATAAACTGAACTTGGTCAGAAATAACTCAATCTCACACATCAAAATAAAATTGTACACAGGAACATCTATTGTCCAGCATAACATATCATAAACACAGGACCCAACAGTGACAATGTCAGACAGTGACCAGTCACAATAGCACAAGTGCCTCAATGTGACTAACCTACCACATGGACCCCTTCTATCTTGAATGTGGCGCTGCTAACTAAAGGGGGTAGGGAAACACATACAGCAGAAAGGCCAATAAAAATGGAGACAGGCAAAGTAATACATGAAGATGTAACATGAAAAAAGGACATTTATCAATGTCCAAACAAAATGCTATGCAAACCATGCACTGGAGAAACAATCATTAATTGTTACGCTCACCTTTACTCTGCAGGAGCACCTGGAGCCTCTTCTCTGCGGAGTGATAGCCTGGACCCTCTGGAGCCTGGATTCTCTGGAGCTGCTCCTATGAATGTGTATACGGGACAAGGTTAGAATATAGGTGTGTCTGGGACTGCGTCTACTCCCCACCCTGATGCCACCCCGAGTGTTCCCAGATTTGACTGCTGGTCAACTCACCAGATATATGTGAAAGGATGGCTCTCCGTCCTGCTCTTAACTCAGGCTGGGGCGCGAGTCTGTTCAGCGTTGAATCCAGTTACGTCACTGGTTCGTATCTCCCAAGCCCAGTCCTGCTGCAGCGTGGATGAATATTCGTTCAGTTAAGTCCTTTTTTTTGTGAGGATTCTCCTCAGTAAGTGTTCATACCTTCTCTTTGTCTTTTATGTCCTACTTGCTTGATTGGGCCTTTTTATTGTATGCACTTATTGTCCTTCAAATGCTCTCTGTTCTTTCGATTGTAGGCCTGCCGGTGGCGGGATGATGGAGTAAACAAATGCATGCGGCAGCGAAACAGGTTTGATAACGTCTCAGTAACGTGCCCTGCCTTCCATGTGCCTGCAGTGTTTGTAATGGCCTGTTCTTTAACTTACAGGTGTTTGCCGACTCGTGCTGATGATGCGGATAGGATCCACCACTGTAATCAGAGCCAGTCAATGTTCTTATGTTCGCGCTGCGTTCTTAAGATATGTGCGATGCTGTTCTGTTGAACTGTGCTTACTGTTTTCTTTCTTTTGCAGGTATCTGCCGAAGTCGCGTAGCTGAAGCGGAGCGAATCCTGAAGCTGTGCCGGGGTTGATGAAGCTGTGATATCAGGAGCTGGATGCCGGTTGTCTGAATGAAGTTGTGTGAGTATTCCTGCGACTGCGGTTCATCCAAGGCTGGAGCGGAACAGGTGAGAGTTGCACGAAGTCCTCAGGTAAGTATCTTCAGGAGTTGCGCCGGGGAGCGTCACGCTGCATAAAGCAAAGTAACGTGAAGCAGGGACTGCATGCCTGGGTAGTGGCTTATATAGCAGCCACACCCAGCCACACCCAAAGGCAGGACTACAGCCTTGTGTCCTGTCTTGGGCTATTCCTCCTCCATGTTGGAGGAAAACAGGAAGTGCTGGAGTCTATTCACCCAAAGTGTGATGTACATGATGCCAGATGTGCCAACCCTGGGCCCAACCCACCTTTATCTGACCTCTGACCCAGTGGCTTTTCTGGAGAGTATGTGTCACTCTGGGATTCCCCGAGCTACGTGTATGAATGGATATTGTGGGATGGAGGCTGGTGTCAGGTGGACAGCCCAGAGTCGTGACATTAATCCCCACTAGGGGTCTTTACACAGGTTGGACTTCAGACTGGCCACATAAATAATTGACACCCAATGCCCCTGTGTAAGTTACTTTAACTTGCTGCCCTCCTTGGAAGCCCATGGAACGGGGAAGCAGGAGTGGCATATGTGTCTGGACCCTAAGGCACACACAAGGAGTGTACCAACATGAGACATTCCTGTATGGGCACAGCCGGAACACACAGTGGATGCCTTTGGATGCCACACAAAGCAACACACTGTCACATGAATGCACAATAGACACACATTTTATTTTTTATATCAATTGGCCATGGTGGACATGGGGGGGCACCTAGGATAGAGGAGGTGCAGGGTACACCTCAACACCCACATGCACGGATGTTGAGAATAAAAAAAAACCTCCATGGTTTCATGGCTTGCACAGCTAGTATAGAGTGGGAGAGGTGTTGATGCTGTCGTCACACTCTGGTGTAGCATTAGGAGGTGTGCGTGGTAAGGGAGGCTGACCACGTATTGCCCTGGTCTGCTCCTCAATGGCAGTGAGCATGCAGGCCTGAGAGGTTTGATTCTGCAGCACGATGGTGCAGAGGTCTGCATGCACCACCTCAAGGGATGCACAGAGTTCCGCTTGAAAGACCTCACAGGATGCATGGATCTCCGCTTGCAAGACCTCACGGGTTGCACGTAGTTCATCAGAGATGTTGTGCATCAACTGCTCCATCTGCTGTTCTGCCTGTGTACTGCAGAATAACTCGAGTGCACCCAGAGTAGATCTGACGTAGGTATTCTCTTCCCTCAGAGCAGCCCTGTGGGCCTCAGCCTCAGCAGCTACGGCTGTGCACAGAGCCCCCCAGTTCAGCCCGTCGGCTCCTGTTGCTGGCCAACATGTCTAGCCTGTGTGAGCGGCATGTGGACTGCAATGCCTGCTGCTGGAGCTCCATCTGTCTTTTTGGGATGGGGAGAATGGAATTGGCCACCCTATCCATGCCCTGAGCCACCATCTCACATAATGCCACCTGTTGATTTGCAACAGCATACATGGATTGCTCCCACACAGTATTCCCCGGTGGCACACGGCCACCACGTTGCCAGACCCCACACCTGCTGGACCCAAGGATACCTGGCCCTTGCTGCGTTGGCGCTGCCTATGGCTGCAGAACTGCATTCCTCACTTGATCAGCGGCCCCAGGAACAAGAGCCAATACTGTGGAGCATGATCCTGCAGCCGTAACCACAACAGACGGACACTCCAACACTGACTGGCCCTGTGAGGGGTCTACCCCCTGCAGATGTTTGAGACAGAACAGCACCTACAGTAGAATCACTCACCTGCGACAGCAATTAGGGTTCCATGTCTGATTCAGGACCAGAGGCATAGGCTTCCTCAGAGGTGTACTCACACACACCGCTAGCCAGGATGGTCTGTAGCACCAATCGATTGTCATGGGCTTCCTCACCACATCCTCCTTTGGTGCCTGGTTGTGGCTCAGAATACATTTCCTCCTCCACCATCACCTCCTCCTCCATGGATGAAGGGTGGGGACTGAAGCAATTACTTCACGCCAGAAAGCCCTACCACTCATACTTAAAAATCTTAAAAGTTTTACTGTGTTACATCGTACAGTCACATATTAAGGTCAATTGATTACTCGTACCCCAATATCATCACTATATTGAACCTTGCAGCTAGACTGTGCTTCCAACAAAACTGAGTGTGCCTAATAGCATCACTGTGATAAAGTTGAATTTAGAAAGTGTGCCGAATAGCGTCACTGTGATAAAGTTGAATTATGAAAGTGTGGCCAATAGCGTCACTGTGATAAAGTTGAATTTAGAATGTGTGCGCAATAGCATCACTGTGTTAAAGTTGAATTTAAAAAGTGTGCCAAATAGAGTCACTGTGATAAAGTTTAATTAAGGAGGTGTGCCCAATAGCGTCACTGTGCTAAAGTTGAATTTAGAAGATGTTCCCAATAGCATCACTGTGCTAAAGTTGAATTTAGAAAGTGTGCCCAATAGCATCACTGTGATAAAGTGGATTTTAGAAAGTGTGCCCAATAGCGTCACTGTGATAAAGTTGAATTTAGAATGTGTGCCCAATAGCGTCACTGTGATAAAGTTGAATTTAGAAGGTGTGCCCAATAGCATCACTGTGATAAAGTTGAATTAAGAAGGTGTGCCCAATAGCGTCACTGTGATAAATTTGAATTTAGAAAGTGTGCCCAATAGTGTCACTGTGATAAAGTTGAATTCAGAAAGTGTGCCCACTAGCGTCACTGTGATAAAGTTGAATTTAGAAAGTGTGCCCAATAGCGTCACTGTGGTAAAGTTTAATTTAGAAGGTGTGCCCAATAGTGTCACTGTGATAAAGTTTAATTTAGAAGGTGTGCGCAATAGCATCACTGTGTTAAAGTTGAATTTAGAAAGTGTGCCCAATAGCGTCACTGTGTTAAAGTTTGAATTTAGAAAGTGCACCCAACAACACTCAGGGTACCCTAGTAACTTCACTGTGTTTTACCCTAGTAACAACACTGTGTTGAAGCTTGAATTTGGGAAGTGTGCCCAACAACACTAGGTGTACCCTGATTACACAACATTTTTACTGTTGGGTGAAATTAGAAAGTGCGCCCAAGATCATTGAATGTGTCAAAAATGTTTCACTATGGTGAGCTTCACATCTAGATAGTGTGCCCAAGTATCATTGAGTGTGCCCTAATAACCTCACTGTGTTGAATCTTACATCTAGACTGTGTTACAAGTTGAATTTAGAAAGTGTGCCCAACTTCATTGAGTGTGCCCTAATGGCATCACTGTATCCAATCCTGCATCTAGATTGTGCTACAATTTGAATTTAGAAAGTGCGGCCAAGATCATTGAGTGTGCCTAATAGCGTCACTATGTTAAACTTTTAACTTGGAAAGTGTTCCCAACAACACTGTAGGGCCTCATTACGAGAATGGAGGTAATGAAAATAGGAAGGTGGAATGGTATTACCAACATCGTTAACGGGTCCGGGCCATTCCGACCCGATAACCCGCCAATACCACCACTGCCTGTACCGTGCCCCTTGTTACCGGCTTGCGCGCGTACACGCGCCCCTTCGAAGAGGATATACCGGGATGCCAGTAATAGGAGGACATCACAAGTTACACGGGCATGCACTCACCAGCATCCTGAAGGCGGTAAATAGGGCCTGCACGACGGCGGCCATAAAGGCATCGCGATCCACCCATAAATAGCAACCTGCAGTGGAGGCAACTGCCACAGGTTGACACAATCACCACAGGTGGAGTCAATGGAGCCTGTCTGAGTATAAAAGAAGTACACCCACACACCACACCCCTTCTCACACCAAAATGATGCCATTAGCTGTTGCAATCATGGGGCTGGAGGACATGCCAGTACTGCTACAACTACAGCAACAACAGCAACTACAACAACAACTACAGGCAGCACAGAGGAGACGCAAGAAGAGAAGGAGGGTGAGACAGGCCCAGCAATTACCACCAGTGCAGCCAGTAGTACCTCGTAGGCAGCCACCAATCCCTCGCATCAGACCCAACCATTCAATCTAACCCCTGAGCAGATCCACACCCTGTACCGGTTGGATCGGGACACCATCACCACTATTGTGGACATGATACATGACGACATCGTCAGCCTCATTGAAATACGCACTGCCATCCCCCTGCTACTAAAGGCGGTGTCCGTGCTCCACTTCCTGGCCACAGGCACCTACCAGCACACAGTGGGCCAGCTGCATGGTATATCACAACCACTCTTTTCACGCATGCTGACCCAAGTGCTGGATGCCCTCCTGAAGCACGCTAGCACCCACATATCCCTACCACGGACTGCACAGGAGATTGCCGACACCAAAGTAGGCTTCCATGCACTGGCAGGCATGCCCAATTGCATTGGTGCCCTCGACTGCACCCATGTCGAATTGGTAGTCCCTCATGACATAGAGGTGGTGTACGGCAATCACAAGCAATACCACTCCATCAATGTGCAGATGGTATGTGACTCCAGCAAGATCATCACACATTGTTGTGTCCGATATCCCGGATCGACACATGATGCCATTGTGCTGCGTAACTCCACGCTACCCCGTCACATGGAGCGACATGCTGGACAACGTGCCTGGCTGCTTGGTGAGTTGCCTGACTGGCCCATGGCAGTGCATCAGGGTTGTGATGTGGGGAGATGCATACTCCACCTGGGTGGGAATGGGCAGTGAGTGGACAATGCACTCAGAGCTAAACATTTCTGACCTGAACCTCCCAACCCGAACATGACACATCACTGCCACACATTGGACCAATGCTGTACATCAATGACAACATGTAAGACGCACAACCAGGCCACCATGGGTATGTCAAGCGATGCATGACTAAACATGATTACAACTGTGCTAATGTCGCTAGTGTGATTAGGCACAGAGTAGCATACACTGCAATTATGGGAGGCAATACATTGTTCCGCATCCACAGTACATCCGCATCAGCATGCAAGTGCACACCCTGCATCATCTGTACAACGCCATCCAGATTAGCAGACCATATTGCAGTAGACAATGCATCCAAATAATCATTGTGCATACGTACAGGGACATGTGCATGTCAACAGCAAATATCTGCACCTATGGCTATGAATCCTGAAGGTGGCAGCTCAGAATGACTCACACAGACCTCTTTGTACTCTGATGCAGGTGATGGAGATATCCCTTGAAACCATGGCTACTTACCCCTGTGCGGAACCCGCGGAACAGCCATGAAGAGGAGTACAATCCGGTTCATACCCGTACCAGTGTCGTGATTGAGCTGACCTTTGGTCTGTTGAAGGCACGGTTCCGCTGCCTAAGCAGGTCTGGTGGAACACTCCTTTATAGGCCTGAGAAGGTGGCAAAGATCACAATGGCCTGTGTAATGCTGCACAACATGTGCATCTGGAGAAATGTACCACTGCCACCTGACATTGACATGCATGCACCGGGTGAGGATGATGAGGATGGAGATGGAGGAGAAGCAGCACCCCTGCCAGTACATGATGCACAAGATGGCCGTGCTGTATGCCAATCACTGATTGACGAATACTTCTGAACCACTTGGACGTTGATGGATATGTGTCAGTGCTACACTGAGCACTGGGTCCATGTGGACATGCACACAGGGTATGTGGGGAGTTGGGCACTGTGCACTGGCATGAATGAAATTAATACACACAAAATGAACAATGTCCAGGCATTAAATTATTTTTTACACAACGGGTGTATTAATGAAAACTACAGAAAAGTGCCTCACCCCTCCACCACTCACATGCCCTCCCATCACCCCTCCCCCCAACACACCAAAACTCCCCTTACCCCCAATGAACTCCCCATTTCCCCAATGAACTCCCCATACCCCCAATGAACTCTCCATTCCCCCATTGAACTCCCCATACCATCAATGAACTCCCCATTCGCCCCAATGAATACCCCTTATTCCCCTATACACCACTGACACCACCTCCCCCACTCCCATTGTTGTCCCACACTATTTGCGTGCTTTCTTTGTGTCCGGGGGCAGCATTTCGGACTGCCTCGCACTCCGCCTTGTCAGTCGCACAGGGCTGGAGGGTGCAGAGGATGCGGGTGTGGAGGATGCGTGTGTGGAGGATGTGGTGGATGCTGTAGGGATTGGCATGGCTGGCACAGGTTGTTGTTGCTGCATGTGTTGCAGTATGCCGGTCAGGACCTGCGTGATAGCCCCCAAACTGTCACGCATCATGAAAGGAAACCTGGTTTGCCACGCAAAGTAAAACACAAGAAGGAGTTTAACAAAAAGAAATGGCGAATAAACCGCACCGGAGCCAAGAGCCAAAAGAAAAAGGATTTGGTCAAGCGGGTTTAAGTTCTAGGCTAACACAATAGCCTACAATATTACCATGGTTATATATGATAACCACGGTAGAAAGTTAGGGTAGATACCACTGCCACCAGCCATGTCTAACTGTTAAAAGAGCGAAACAATGCTCAAAAAGGGATACAAATTAACCCTTTCCAGTACTCCATGGAAGATGGGGTGTACATGATCTGTGATAGATTGACTAAGTAAAGTCAATGGTAACTTTACCCTTTTCTGGGGGACAGTAGTTGCCTCAGAAATGGAGTCGGTGGGAGTCTGAATGACAACCCAGTGCCACTGCACAAAAGGTGCTGTGTGACACACACAAAGAAGGGGGCTACTGAACTGGTGTCCTTCAGAGCCCACAATTGCAAAAAGAGGGGGAAACACATAGCAAAACACAGGTAAGAGTGGGGGAAAAGCTTTCACTCTTAGCCAGTGGAAGAAAATAAACTCCAGAAGTCCAGCAAAGCTGCTGGGGGACTCACAAGATGAGGGAAATCAGCCATAGATGAGAATTCTCCCTAACACTCACCCACTGAACTTGTTGCAGCAGAATGGGTGCCACTGGCCTCCCCTTCCACTGTTGTTGGCAGCTCTGTGCTTGCAGTCTCATCCGCAGCTGTGGGGCCCTCTTATGCCGGCATGGCCTGTGCACTCGCCCTGGCTTGTACTGTGGGCCACGATGCTGTCCTGGAGGTGGTTTTGCCAGTGCCAGGTGGTTTTGCCGGGACGTGGATGGCCTTGTGGCTGGGTCCTGACTGCCATCTTCTCCATCGGTGCCTGGGGGGGAAGAAGAGATGCAGGGCATCAGTGATGGTGTTACATGCCAGATGCATGAGATGGTGCTGTGGAGTTTTTCATTTCTCATGCATTGCAATCTTACAGGCGTGTCACACAGGGTAGTTTTAAGGGGGCGCATTTTGGCATTAGCCAGTTGGCATGCCGTTGTATTGGGGTTTGTGTGATGTATGACATGGAAATGGTCCCTGTGTGTTGGCTGTCTGTTGTAATGGGATTGGCACTCAGCATGCATTTCAGTGTGGCAGGGTTTGGGCCTCCACCTGGACATGGATGTGTTAATGTGTGTGTGATGGGACATGGATTGCCTTGCCTAGGCTCTATTCCACATCACTTGTGGTACGTCATAGTTTGCCCTACTGGCGTTTGCAGGGTCACTCACCTCCATCTCCAGATGTTGCAGCACCCGTCTCCATCTACCTGAAGCCCTCGATCGACTCCATCTGTATGATAGCGCTGCATGTCTCCTCCCAGCACATTAGTTTGACCGGGGAGTCGGCACACCCGCCTGTGGCCATGGCCTCCTGACGATTGCTGGCCAGGATGTTGCGTACCCTGAGGCGGAGGTCTTTCCACCTTTTTTTGCAGTCTTTGACTGTGCATGGGGTGGTGCCGACTACAGACACCTTGCGACTACCTCCTCCCATATCTCCTTCTTCCTCTGCTGCGCCTCCCTTTTGGGTGAAGACCTCATCAGCATGGGCTGCAAGGGTATCTGCCAACATGTTCAATTTGCCATCTGCAAACGCTTCTTGCGCAGACGGGGGTTGGATTTTCGGGTTGCCTTAGACATATTCTTTTCAATGGCCCTGGTCTCTCCTGTGTTACACTGGTGGTTTGGGTGGATTGCAATGAATTGTGTTTTTAAAGATGGCCGCCGGCGCATTTCCCGTTCCGACGCAATGACGTTACTTCTGGGTCCGGTATTACGAGCATGGTATTAGCGTGATGTTATTACCGGGTCGGTATTAAGGGGTGCCTCCTAGGTGGAGGCGGTATCGGCGGGTCCCGTGATGCTGCTATCGGGGGGTTGTAGGGCCTTTAGCGGCATGGCAGTATGGCCATTACCGTCATGGGGGTTCGCGCATGCTTGCGCACTCGTAATCAGCTGCTAATAGCGGCTTCAAACGAGCACGGGCACGCTACTTCCTCCATGCCGGTAATGGGCCCGTTTTTAGTGGGATTCTCGTAATGATGCCCTGAGTGTGCCTAATAGTGTCAATGGGCCTCATTACGACCCTGGCGGAAATCGAAAAACGATGGCGGAAATGCAATACCGCCATCGAATAGCGCTCGGTGCGATCATGACCCGTCACCGCAAAGTACGATGCCATTAGCGACACCGTAGTGAACGCCAACGCTAACTGCACCAAGTACGCGCGCGCGCGCCATGCCAAACCGTAATTACCACCATGGCGCAACGGTACGCGAATTCTGACCCTAGCGGACATGCACCTAACGCCATCAAGCACGGCGGAAAGTACCATTCCGCCATGGTGAGAAGTACGGCATCGCGAACCAACCGTAAACGGCCC
Source organism: Ambystoma mexicanum (assembly GCF_040938575.1). Lineage (NCBI taxonomy): Eukaryota > Metazoa > Chordata > Amphibia > Caudata > Ambystomatidae > Ambystoma > Ambystoma mexicanum. The sequence goes on from NW_027182474.1 coordinate 1,248,451, forward strand.
TACTGAGTGCCTGTACACGGCTCCCTGGCCACATTGTACAACCCCCCGTAGGTGCAATGAAGTCACACAATGCAACCAGTGAAATGCACTAGTCATCCATGCCTGCCAACGAACAAATGAATTCCAAGAGGGCCCAATGGGAGCTGCAGGGCACAGATGGCACGAATACAGAAGCTATACAAATGGACATGACCCCAGTCTCCCACCAAGAAACGCACGCAAACACAGGCACCTGTGACCAGCAATATTCCGATAATCACATCATTCCACCAATCCAACTGGCTGACCGGCATCTGTCACACAAAAGCTAATCCCCCGCCCCTGAGCATGACATCATCAAAACAGTCATAATGGCAGCCCTTATCCCTGACCTCACTGGGCTTCGTAGGCAAACGCGCCCAGCACAGTACCACGCAACTATACCCCGAAGCTGGAACCCAATGCAGATCTCCTCACAATACATCGCTCCCCAAATAGTAATATGCCACATCACTTGCAAAGAAGAACGCTACACGGTTCATATCAGAATAGAAATTTAATGCACAACAAATTCTCCAAGCCCATACAGCCATTAGGCCATGAACTCCAAAATACATTTCACCATTGTGGGCTGCATCCGCAATAAATGACCAGCTACTTCTTGTGTGACGCCCTGTTCCTTCATGGTACACAGGGGCTACATTCTCGTACGAAAAGGCAACATGGAAGCGCCTAGAACCGCAGGGCCGTCCCAATAGGGAGGCACTAGTCCAGCTGAAAGGCCGAAATGTTGCTCCTAGCCACTAGTACTGCGTAAGGGCATGTGGCCCATTGGCGATCGTCCCATAAGATCGTAATGCTGCTCCACTGATTAACACGAAGCAGCAGGTGTCGGGAGTAAAATCCATCTGCAGGAGTGGCATACAGATGGCAGTGGCAAAAGGGGAGGAGATACCTGTCAACCAAATGAAATGAAAAAGAATAGTATGGCCATCAGAACTACATCTGAATTACTCACTTCAATGATCACACCAAATCCACAGCCATATGCATGCTAGCCCACTCCAAAGGATCATCACCACCCAAAAACCACTTGCGAATCATAACTATCTATATCGAGGTGAAAACACTATCACAAACGAGTGTACCTGTGCATGCGTCTGTCAAAACAGAATCCATCAGATGGGATTGGTAACGTGCATAGACACAAGTGTCTGAAGGCGCGTCGAGACAGGGAGGGCTCAACAAGGCCAGATAGACGATGGTCCCACTATGGCAGCCCTGCATCACATAGCGCAGGGGAGGCGGATAGATTCCAAGAAGCCCTGTACATGGCAAACTCTGTATCAAATCATCTGTCCATGCATCCATACATCATTCCCTCATCCCGTAATGAAAACGCCTGTTTCCATACTCACATAACATGTGAAATTTCCATTGAGTCTGTGCGTTATGCAGCCTGCAAAATCCACTGTGCCCCAGCCCGTAATTCCAGTGTTGTGAAGTAACATGTATTTGGGAACGTCCGGCCTCATCGCCCACGTCGCTATTGCGCATCCCAAACTATTCATATCAATCATTGCATCCTCGCCATGGCCCCTGTCCCAAGGACATTGAACAATAGTACGTTATATTTGCAGTCAGACCTGTGGGCATCTCCTCGCCGCTAGCTGAAAACCGAAAGCGCCGCCCTTCGAATTCCTCATTTGCAACATCACGTCGAAAAGGCATCTGTGGCCGCTTGAATTCACAAATTAATCCATCTAGTGCGGCTGTGTGTGAAAATGGCAACTGCCTTCACTCACAAATGGGACGCCCCGCCCGTCTGTGAACCTCGGTACAGTGTTGCATGAGGGTCCACCGTTACTCGAGTACTACGTTCCACTGACCCTTCACAAGTCTGTTCGCGACTGCAAAGATAGTATGTGAAACAATGGGACCATAGCCGAATGAACATATCAACCAATGTTACACTGCCATCGGGTACAAATACATGATTGTAATAGCAAGATGCCATTCGTCGAATTGCAGCGTTGTGTGCGGGACGTGCTCGCCCAAAGGGGAGAGCAGCTTGCACAGGTGGAATGAATCACCACAGGTGGAGGCCATACAGCCTGAAAACACATAAATTGCACACCCAGTCTCCTCCCACAACCACACCCACTCCGAAATGCTACCGGCAGGACTAGCTATGTTGGCCCTGGGGGACCTGATAGCACTGCAAGTACTCCAACTTCAAGAAGGAGACGAACACCAACTACAACCGGCCGCACGGCGGAGACGCAGGAGGAGGAGGAGGGCAAGGCAGGGCCAGCAAGGGCCGCCAGCACAGCCACTACCACCACGCAGGCAGCCCGCAATCCCACGCCTCCGAGCACATCCGTTCAACCTCACTGATGAGCAGATCCACACCCTCTACCGTTTGGACCGGGACACCATAACCGCCATTGTGGACATGACACAGGCTGACCTTGTCAGCATGATAGATAGCCCAACCGCCATCCCACCCCTACTGAAGGTGGTGTCTGTACTACACTTCCTGGCCACAGGCACCTACCAGCACACAGTCGGACAGTTGCATGGCATATCACAGCCACTGTTCTCATGGACACTATTGCAAGTGCTCGATGCCCTCCTGCAGCACGCAGACGACTACATCTCTCTACCACGCTCGGAGCAGGAAATTACCAACACAAAAGTGGGATTCCATGCACTTGCCGGCATACCGGGTTGCATTGGTGCCATCGACTGCACCCATGTGGAATTGGTCGTCCCACATGCCATGGAGGCCCAGTACCGCAACCGAAAACAATTTCATTCTCTGAATGTACAAATGGTGTGTGACTCCAACAGGATCATTACACATTGTTGTGCCCGATTTCCTGGATCAACCCATGATTCTATGGTCTTGAGGAACTCTACAATACCACGCTACATGGAGCGACACGCAGGGAACAGATCCTGGCTACTCGGTGAGTCTCATTTCATGCATGATGATGTGGGGTATGTGATGCGGCAATGACCTGGCAGGAAGGGGGGGGGGTGCGTACGTAGCAATGGCATTCCTCAAAATTCCTTTATTGTCCACATACAGGTGATGCCGGGTATCCACTGAAGAGATGGCTCCTCACACCAGTCCGGAACCCACGGGACCAGCATGAGGAAGACTACAACCATGCCCACTCACGTACCCGTGTAGTCATAGAACAGGCATTCGGCCTACTGAAGACTCGTTTCCGCTGCCTCAGCAGGTCTGGCGGAGCACTCCTGTACCGCCATGTGAAGGTTGCAAAGATGGTCATGGCATGTGTCATGCTCCACAACATAAGCGTACGTAGAAATGTGCCCATGCCCCCTGACGCAGAACTGCAAGCACCTGATGATGGTCATGATGAGGGTGGGGATGTGGCAGCACCTCAAGGAGTCTGCGAGGCACAGGAGGGCCGTGACATTCGTCAGCATCTCATAGATGCATGCTTCTAGCACTCACGCCTGGTGGCTGATACATGGACACGGGACTCGTGGCACTGTGTGTGTCTGGAACATGCACAATATGGACTGTACGCCTATAATGGCCTCGTACACAAAGATCAATGTCCACACATCTCATTGGATGATCGTGCATTGTTTATGGCATATGTGATATCATGTTAAACACACTATCGACCCGCCACCCAAGTGAGCCCAACACACCCCCTCCACCCTCCTACCTCCCCCCCGAACACCAGTGTCCAAAGATGCTCATTGTCAGTGGGCAGTCGCTATTGCAAGCCCCCTCTGCGGGTATCAGGGGCACCCCTGCCTGTGGAGCGCAGGTTCCTCCCAGATCTACGTTGGGGGCTGCCCTGGACGGAACTTGCAACGGATGATGTCTCTGCCTGCTCACGTCCATGCATGTCCCTAAGGGTTTGTGAGAGCTCAGTGAGCACACGGCGCACTGCGGCAAGTTCGGCACATACGTCTTTGGACGTCGCATGCAGTTCCCCCCTCAGGCTCTCGGTGCTTCTCTCCATTTGTACTCTCAGGCTCTCGGTGCTTCTCTCCATTTCTACTCTCAGGCTCTCGGTGCTACTCTCCATTTGTGCCCTTAGTGTCTCTGTACTTCTCTCCATTTCTGCCCTAAGTGTCTCAGTTGATGTTTCTATGTCTGCCTTAGTGCCCCCACATTCATCGGCATGGTCCTTGAGGAGCATGGCCAGTTGCTGCTGTTGCACGATTACCTGGTCGAGGGACTGTTGCCTCTGCTGGGCCATGGCCATTTGCGGTGGTGTCACAGAGTGGCTGGTCACCTCATGTTGCCTTGCCACAGGGCTTGTGGGGGATGGCCAGTCGTCGTCTTGTGGGTGCCCCTGCATGGTATCCTCATGGTGTACGGGATGGTACAGACAGGGGGATTGAGACAGGTCATGGATGGATCTAACTTCGACATCCCCGTTTTCTGTGTCGGAGCATGCTGCCATTAATGCAGTGTCACCTATGGTGCTGCTGCCACCAGAGGCAGTGCCTACTGTGGCATCCATTGGGGGGACCTGTGGTGGTGTTGTTGTGGGCATGCTGGCTGCTGGGGTGCCTGTTGGAGTTCCCTCCCTGTGCTGCCACTTGATTTGTGCTGCTGCCGTGTCTTGATGCGTGCAGCTGAGGTGGAGGGTCTTTGGCCGTTGGTCTTGGCCCTCTTTGCAGGTGTGCTGGTAGGGGTGTCCTGGAGCTCGTCGTTTGGATCGGACCCTGTGGTGGAGTAAAGGAGGGCGAGCGTTATTAATGGGTCTGTGGGAATTGGAATGGCAATGTATCACATGCATTGGGGTGGTACCTGAGGGTGATTTGGGTCGGGGCCTTGGAAGTGGTTTCATTTGTGTGTGGAGTGAGGGTGCAGTTGTTTGGCAGCCTGCAGTTAGGGTGTGCCTGCTGCACGTGTAGAGGGTGTTTTTAGGATTTTTAATTATTTATGTATTTGATGTGAGTTTTAAAGTGTGCTATCAGGCCTATGTATGTGGACGTTCTCCTGGACATGTGTTCCTGTTGCACTATGTGGGCACGTGGTACTTCACATGATTGGACATTGTGGTTTTGGCATTGTTTTATTTGGGACACCTACCTGAATCTTCGGATGTCTGCACTCCTTTCTCCATCCCTCCGACTCCCTCTATGCTCTCCATTCCAATGGTGGAGGCACAGATTTCTTCCCAGGGGGTCAACTTGATGGGTGATTCCGATCCTCCCCCGGTAGCTGTGGCAATGTTGCGGTTGGCAGAAAGTATGCTACGGACGCGTATCCGCAGGTCGTCCCATCGCTTTCTGCATTGCTGTGGGTTGCGGGGTGCGGTCCCCACCGCACTTACCCGCTGTGCCACCAGGGCCCATATGGCCTTCTTGTTCGCAAGTGCCCTCCTGGTCATTTGCGTGGAGAAGACGGCGGCAGCATTCTCCTGGAGGATCTCTGTGAGCACGGTGAGTTCCTCACGGGAGAAGTGGACCTGCCGCTTGCGGTCGCACGCTTTCTTCGCTACTTTTCCCATTTTTCTTGGTTTCACTAGGGTGGATGACGGGTTGGGATGTGTCTCGGGGTAGTATTTTTGATGGTTGTGTGGAATTTGTGGTTTTATAGGTGTACGGCGGGATGTTTCCCGTTCCGGGACCATGCTTTTACTTCCGTTTCCGTATATTTACGGTCACCGTACTTTCCGGTTGGCGCTCACTGCGGTGTCCGCTGAGATGGGTGGCGGTATTGCACCTAGGGCGCCGTACGGCAGCAGTGTGGGCCGTTTTAGGGTCATTTCCGCCATCGCGGACTTTGCACTTCCGCCATGGCGTGGTGCTCGTGCCCGATGGGTCGGAATGAGCCGCACTTTGCTCCATCGTGCAATGGCGGAAACGCTATTTATGCTATGGCGGTCCGGTCGGTTGATTTCCGCAAGGGTCGTAATGAGGGCCAATGTGTTAAAGTTTCAACTTAGAAAATGTGCCTAATAGCGTCACTGTGTTAAAGTTTGAACTTAGAAAGTGTGCCTAATAGTGTTGCTGTGTTAAAGTTTTATATATGCTACATACCTGTATCCCCATGTTATCTGTATCACATGTGTACCCCTATCCATCCTGTCGCTTTATATACGTATGCCGCTATGAATGCCCCTGTCCTGCTCTTGTGCCTGGTGGCAAGCGTTTTACTGATAACCACCATATCACACTACTACGCTTACTCTCTCCTAAACACCATCATTCAATTAGAACACAACTATACCATGATACATTTGGTCTATCTGTTCTCATACTAACATAACCCCACAAACCCCTCCTCATCCTAATAAAACTCAGCTAGCTGAGCACATACCGGCTAGCTTAGGCATCTCCTCAGGCCTAACGTAGCCAGAACTCAGTCTGGGTGTCAACTCTCCAGAGTGAACACATCCAACTGATTTCCTCAGCACCACACCTACTGCTAAGAAGCAGCTATTATGCAACAACCACATATCCGGTGCACCCACGCACCATACGACACACTCTCTCTTTCTACTGACTTGAACTGCGGCTCCCGAGGGCGTTCAACCTACCAGCGCTGTGAGGTCATACCAATGACATATAAGGAGCTATATAAATGCCAAGTACCATAACATAACATAACATGTCCTCCTCCACTGCATCCAGTGCCTCATCACCTGCACAAAATCAAAAAAGACATGAATACACATGTAAATAGCATAGGCAATGCACATAGGTATCACAATGTTGTCAGCCAACACATAAACCTGCCATGTCACACATGGCACAAACCCATTCACGCACACAGTGTTAATGAAAGTGAAGGGTAGCATGAAAGCAGACAAGGATGTGTGTCAAAGGGCAAAATAGCACATGTACTGCATGGTGCATAGCACCTGCTTCACACACAAGCATGTGACTGGCATAGTCCTTCCACAAACATGACTGATGCTAATACACAGATGGCACATAGCATAGCCATGTCAGAACGGTCAACCAGCCTCAGATGGAAGTTGAATACTACAGTCCATGAACCATGTACAATGCATGTCAGATGACATTACATGGAAATCACAATTTTAAAACACACATGTGTCACAGGGTGCAACGACGCTAGGGTGGTGTAATACAGTGAAGGCAGGCACACTGATTCCATAATGCTAGGCCACATTGACATCACTCAAGTGAATAGGCATATTGAAGGGGAGAACAGGGTTTTGAAGTGTGAGGGTGCAGTGCAGTACATGGGAACGGCCTTAACTATGAATAAAAACACGTAACCAGTAATGTCAATGTTGCGGCCTGATGGAAGTGTATGGGTAAGTGCAGTCATCATGTGTAAAGTGTTGGTAGTGGGTTGTAGGGATACAGAACCCCCCAGCCCCCAAGTGCGGGGGATGCTGGGAGGCAGTGCATGGGTTAAAATGGTGGCTTAGAGGACCGTGTTGTAGCTCACAGTGTGGGCAGGTGACAAGCGCATTCTCTCAGTCATCTGGGACTACAGCAGGGGAGAGGAGGACAGAAAGCACAACACATGAGGAAGCATCAGAAGTGCCTCCAGACCCGGAGAAGCGACACCTCCAGTTACATAGAGGCAGGGAGGCTGTACCAGAGGGAGGCCCCAGCTCAACACAGACGATAACCACTAAGTAATTTTCATGAGGAGCAACTGACCCTGAGGGAGTAGGAAAGGGATGATCAAAGAACATGAGAAGGAAGTAAATACTGGAGATGGAGTTGAAGGAATTGCTGTCCCAGGACCCATATAGCCACTGTGAGCCGCTGCCATCATCACAGTCACAGGGAGATACCTTGCACCAAGCCTAAATGACTATTCACACAGTCCAGGTTTGGCTGAGTTGCAGAGGGAAGAGTGTAGAATCACAGAAATCCTGGTAAAGCCTGTTGCAGTAGTCCGCCATAGGAATTACCAGGCCTCTGAAGACAGTGAGTTGCTGGGGGAAGGAGAGGAAAGGACGAATGCCTCAGAGAAGGTGCAGCTGGCAGGGTGACCTCTCAAAGACATCAGAAATGTGACGATAGAAGGTGAGTGTTGAGTGGAAGATCATCACAGGCTATCCACCGCCATAGGTTGGAGCAGGAATAGGGCCAAGAGAGGCTGGACAGAGAGTGTCATGGAAGGAGGGAGCAGGTGTGGTGATGAGGATTGTATCTGTGTGCAGCACATCGTTTGTATGCTGTCTGCATGACAACAAGCATGTATCAGTCAAACATTACATGGTTCACACATGGCAGTTGTGTCAATGTAGTCTGTACTGGCAGACAATCATACCACATCACCCAAGCAACATACACATGTCCTGGACACACATGCATCACCACTCACCGGACATTGCCTCATATATTGGCTGGTCTCCCACACCTTGGATCTGCTCCACTGCAATGAAATCACTAGCAATCTCTTCATGTCCAGTGAGTTCATCGTCCTCTAGTGGTGACCCACTGCCAGTCACCAGAATAGAGGCGAACTTGGCACCCAGCTTATCTTTTGCTCAGCGTCGGAGGTCATTCCAACACTTCAAGACATCACCGGCTGCGCACCTCTCATAGCCACAGGCGCTAACACGTTCTGCGAGGCACTGCCAGTGAGCCATAAACTGAGCAGGCGTATGTGTGCTCCCTGCCTGAACCAACATGTCACGGCCGTGTTACAATACATAGTCCACGAGCATGTCCAGTTCCTGATCACAGAAACTCCCCTTTCTCGATGTGTGGGACTCCTGTGGTGTGTCTGGTGTCTGAGCCTGTACTGCTACAGCATGCTTCTGCTTATTGTGAGGTGCAGCAGACCCTAAGTGGCTTGTACCGCTCCAGTCAGTAGGGGCTGGAGTACTGGTGGACTGGACTATGGCAACAGCCACTAATGATATAACAGAAGGTCGGCTTGCAGGAATCGGAACCTGGGTGCTGTTGCCAGGACCCTGTGCCGCACGTGTCTTGTCCTTGGTGACAAGGGAATTGGCCCCTGAGTCACTCTTTCCCTGGGCCGGGACCAATACAGTCAGGGCTGGGTGACCCTGAGCCAGGGTGGCAGTTGCTACAGCTGCCCCTGCAGCTTCCTGACCGGTGTGTACAGCAGATGACACTGCTGCTCCGGATCCCTGTGTGCCGGTGCCAGGACCTTGCACTCCACGTGTCTTGGCCTTGGTGACATGGAAATCAGCCATTGAGTCACTCTGGCCTTGGGCCGGGACCACTACAATCAGGGCTCGGTGACCCTGAGCCTGGGTGGTGGTAGCCACAGATGCCCCTGCAGCTTCCACACCTTGGCTGCCCTGGACAGCAGATGACACTGCTGGTGTGTGACTCAGCTGCATCTCCCCGACTCTGTTGGGTGGGGGGCATAGCTCTCCCTGCACGGGCCTGGAAACCTCAGACACCTTGCCCACCTTAACCACCTCTGCCACTGTGGCCACCTCGGCCACCTCTTCCAGGTTGCCCACCTTTGCCTCCCTTGCCACTTGTTGCCCTCCCAGTCATGGCACTGATGGAAGAGCGCAATGGGAGGTGCAGAAAGCAATTGTCATGGGCAATTGGAGTGAGGGGGCACGGTGCTTGATGGAAAACGTACCACTGTGCTCCAGCAAGGCTCTATATAACCCCTGGTGAAAAAATAACGGGTCACGTAATGCTCAGGCACCCCAAAAACAAAAATTAACGTGTACGCGACCCCTCCATAGCCCACGTGTGAAGAAAAAACGTCCAGCAGTACGCTGTGGCACCAAGCAACACAAAAAATCCATACGTGAGGAACACAAAGGGTGCTATTACCTCGAAAATGGGGTATGTGACACACGGGGCAACCCAGTATGAAAAATGCGTGCGCGATTCACCGGCTGCCTTGCGCGTGCGTGCGTAGGCAACTCCCCCACCAAAAGAAGAAGTACGCACTTGAACAGTAGTGAACAATTTCCATGGGACCCCAAAATACTCCGAAGTCCAAGCATCCATCCGCCACAAAATGCACATACATTGTAATGTTGTCCTACGCACACCTTTATCCCGATCCTGAACGCCAATGCCCAACGTTCAGTATGTGTCACGTAACTTACACACTTAGGGCCTTTGCTCAGATTCCATTAATATGCAGTTTCCGCACATGCAGTCACTCGGTTTCCGACGGGCCACGCGAGTAACAGGGAAGACCCATGCTCCTGCCTACCAGCCAATTTACCTGCCTCCAACTGCCCAAGCTGCCTCCTACGAGCCATCTGCTGCTGCCAGCCCACTCTGTGTGCCTGCTGCCACGTGCCCTGCATTTTGGTACCTTCTCTGAAGCCATTGCCAGTGATCATGTCATTGTGACCACCTCTGCTTAGCCATTAAGCCCCCGCGACTGCCATACTACTTCTCCACAGCCCAGCCCCAGGACCACCTTGCCCACCACACCTGCCTCGGGGGTTGCCATGTCTGACACAACACCATCTGAGGCAAGTGGCAACACCCCAGCAGAGAGGCAAAGGGCTGTCAGCTTCTCACCCAGGAAAGTTAGCATCCTGGTGGAGCAAGTCCTGGGGCATCATGATGCCCTCTTCAACGGCCCATCGAAGTCAGCAATGAAGGACGGTAGAAGATCTGGGCAGACATCGTGGGTGCCATCAATGCGGAGAAGGTGGCACCCCCGCAACTACCATTATGACCACAAGTGCTGGGAAGACTTGACCCACCGACAAGATGAGGGTCCTGGAGTGCTTTTACCCAGCGCTGTACAACCTGGTCTTGGAGTTGGTGCTCTGTCTGGAGTCGACTGGTAAGGGTTCATGTGTTCTTGTCCATCATAGTGCATGTGCATGTTGACATGTGGCTAGAGTGTGCACCTTGGCCTTATGTCTGGCATGCCTCCTGTACAGATGTCTGTGTGCATGTCCCTAACAGTGCTGTATGCAAGTCCTTTCAAGCGTGTCCCACATGAATGGTGTCTGTGTTGCAGTGCGTGATACGCACCGCCATGTAAAGGCATGTAATGACACGCACATGTTTGCATACCTGTGTCTGGACTGGGGCATGCGAGAGGTGTGACACATGGGTGCTTATGTCACCATCATGGACATTCATGGTGTACATGTGCATGTGTCTGAGTAGTGAGCGTGTGACTGGCCAACACTCTGGGATGTATGTTACTTGAGTTCTTGATTTGTGATTGCCTCATGCTGCCAATTTACCCTTGAGTGCACCGTGACCTGATAGCTCCTTGGCCTGCCTCATGACTGTCAGGTGATGTGTGGGAATAAGATATGTATGTCCCATGATGTGTGTGAGCTGAATACACAATTATGATCTTGTGTCAGTTCCTTGTCCAAGGATGTGAATGTCTGTTGTGAATGAAAGACATGTTTGCAAATGTGTGTGAATGGTTCTTCCCTGTGTGTAGTGGAGGGTGATGAAGGTTGTGACCTTTGACAGTGCCACTGATGTACATTTGCATTGTACATATACACATATGTTCAGTAGCCTTATGTTTGTGCTCTATGTTTCCCTATCCACAGCGACGATGGAAGAAGAGGGCGGAGAAGGCGCTGTGGAGCACGGCAGCAGGGATGCCTCCACCAGGCACAAACGCAGGGCCCAGTCATCCTCCCAGGTACCGTGATCTTCCAGGAGCGAGGGCACTGGTGCTGTGTCCGCAGCAACAGCCGCAGCTGCTGAGGGGAGGCCAAAGAGGGTGAAGAAGGTTGTGGGCTCCTCAGCAGTGGGAGGGACAGGTGAGCCCACACAGGGGCAATCCGATGCGGAAGACAGTGGGGAGGCATCCAGGTTGGTGGAGGTGGAGAAGAAGGAGGAGGCCACATCAGCCCAGCACATGGGGCCCGTCAGGGGTGATGAGGTCGGTGTGACTGGTGCAGGTCACCGTGGAGGGGCTTGTGCCTGATATTGTCCCTGGAACTGCGACTGCACCAGTATGCACCTGCGGGCATGCCTTAGGCCGGACCCATCCACAGGTGGCAGATGTATCCATGCAAACGGATGAAGTAATTTGTGACAGGGTGGAACCGTTGCTAGCCGGTATTGCGAGGCGTACAGCCACCATTCATGATGATGTGCAGGCTTCCAATTGGGGGCTTGCACATCATCACATTGAGGCCTGTCGCCTCATGAAGTGGCTACCTCAGTTCCTGGTCAGAAATGCGGTACGTGTGCCACTGCTTCGACCCCCTCCTCCTCTTCCTCCTCTGTGCACTAGTCATCCTCCCTGCTGTCTTCTGCCTTTATACCACCAGCGCCCCCTGTGTAACTGTCCCAACCCTGGCGGCCAGTCTGATGGAGATCACATCCCTGCCACAGTCAGGAGTCGAAGGAGGATCAGCAGAGGTGGTCACCGCAGCAACAGGAGCTATGGCAATGAAGGAAGTCCAGGCACCAAGCAGCAGGGCACGTGCACGACGGCCCTGGGTGGTGTCATCATCACGGAGACTGTCCTTGTGGCGCCGGCACCAGGCATTTTGGCAGCGGCAGGCTCAGGGTAGGAGGCAACAGGACTCGGGCAGTTCATCATCAGAAGGGCAGGTATGGGCCATCGGGCAGGAGGCAAATGTGGACCTTACGACAAGGTGCGACTCACCATGGCCGGGTCGGAGAATTCACTGTGTCGGACAGAGAGGTGGGCAGAGGTCCTCGAGGAGACTTGCAGGGAGTTTGGGAGGAGCACGGAGGCGTCCCTGCAAGCCCTTTGGGGGAAGCGGACACCCGCCTAGTGGAAGTGGACGCATTGTTCGATGATGCCCTGGCGGGGGCTAAGAGAGAGCATGGTGAGGACTAGCCTGCTGCCTTTGTATATAGTTCTTTAGGAGTAGGTTTCCTTAATTTTTTTCACTTTATTTGGAGTTCCTGGACTTTGCTCCGCATCTTGTATATAGTTATTTTTGGATTATATTTTTAGGATGTTTCTACATGTTTTGGGACCATGGACCCTGGATCTTTGTAAATATTTGGATTTTAATTTAAACCGTTTTTTTTCACCATGAAGGAATGGTTTTCTTATGATATGTGATTTCATTTGTACATACGTTAATGGACATGGACCACATTTTTGAGTCTTTCATTTTTTACCTCACATTGATTTTGGTTTTCACTTTCTTTTGGTTTTTGATTTGTTTCACGTGGGTTTAATTTGATGTTTTTACTGTGTGTGACTTAGATACATGTTTTTGAATATATTTTTTGACATTGGGCCTCATTACGACTCAGGCGGTAAGGGGTTTACGGCGCCGTAAACAGCGCCGACCCTTACCGCCTGAGTACGAGGTCTCTTAGCGCCATGGAGCTTTTGTTAAAATCCATGGCGCTAAGGGACCATGGAGTTAATTTACGGTGGCGTAATTAACGCCTTCCCCACTCCCATTATGCCCTATGGGGCAAAAATGGGAATGGGGAAGGGTAAATGGGGATTGGGGACTTACCGCCCCGCCAAGGTTGGAATGGGGCGGTAAGTCCGCCAACCACCATGGCGTAAACGTAGTTTACGCCATGGCGGTAAAGTCACGGCCCAGGCGGTAACTTACCGCCTGGGTCGTAATGAGGCCCATTGAAATCTAATTGGTGTCTGGTCTGAATGGTTTCACTCCTCCATGACTCATTTGCGTGTCCCTGCTGTTCAACAATGCTGTTCATGTGTGTGCACACATGCATGCATGTGTGATATTAGCATTCACATTCCATGGGGCATGTACTAGGGAGCATGACCAATTAATGGATGTTGAGGAGCACCAGGGTGGTGCAGCGTATGATGACAATTTAGTCGGCATGTGCTGCATGATTGTATGTTGGTCCATTGTGTTTTGGGGTGGGGACATATGGTGGGGCCTGCCTGCAGGTTGCCGTCACAGGTGGGGGGTGGGGACATGTGGCGGGGCCTGCCTGCAGGTTGCCGTCACAGGTGGGGGGTGGGGACATGTGGCGGGGCCTGCCTGCAGGTTGCCGTCACAGGTGGGGGGTGGGGACATGTGGCGGGGCCTGCCTGCAGGTTGCCGTCACAGGTGGGGGGTGGGGACATGTGGCGGGACCTGCCTCCAGGTTGCCGTCACAGGTGGGGGGTGGGGACATGTGGCGGGGCCTGCCTGCAGGTTGCCGTCACAGGTGGGGGTTGGGGACATGTGGCGAGCCTGCCTGTAGGTTGCCGTCACAGGTGGGGGGTGGGGCCATGAGACAGGGCCTGCCTGCAGGTTGCCGTCACAGGTGGGGGGTGGGGACATGTGACAGGGACTTCCTGCAGGTTGCCGTCACAGGTGGGGGTGGGGCCATGAGGCGGGGCCTGCCTGCAGGTTGCCGTCACTGGTGGGGTATGTTGACATGTGGCGTGGCCTGCCTGCAGGTTGCCATCACAGGTGGGGGGTGGGGACATGAGGCGGGGGCTGCCTGCGGGGTATGATCATGGGTGATGGGGTGGCCATGTGTTGTGGGCTGCCTGCGGGGTATGTTCACAGGTGATGGTATGAGTCCCATGTGGTGTGGGCTGCCTGCATGGTATGGTCATGGGTGATGGGGGACCATGTGGTGTGGGCTGCCTGCAGCATATGGTCACGGGTGATGGGGTGGCCATGTGGTGTGGGCTGCTTGCGGGGTATGTTCACAGGTGATGGTATGGGTCCCATGTGGTGTGGGCTGCCTGCAGGGTATGGTCACGGGTGATGGGTGGTAATGTGGTGTGGGCTGCCTGCAGGGTATGGTCACGGGTGATGGGGGGCCTTGTGGTGTGGGCTGCCTGCAGGGTATGGTCACGGTTGATTGGGGGACATGTGGTGTGGGCTGCCTGCGGGGTATGTTCACAGGTGATGGGGGGCATGTGGTGTGGGCTGCCTGCTGGGTATGTTCACAGGTGATGGTGTGGGTCCCATGTGGTGTGGGCTGCCTGCAGGGTATGGTCATGGGTGTTGGGGGCCATGTGGTGTGGGCTGCCTGTGGGGTATGTTCACAGTTGATGGTGTGGGTCCCATGTAATGTGGTCTGCCTGTGGGGTATGTTCACAGGTGATTGTGGGGGTCCTATGTGGTGTGGGCTGCCTGTGGCGTATGTACCACTGCTGGGGTCTGGCTGTCCCATGAGGAGGCGTCTGCTTCCAGGGGAGTTGTGCGTGTATCGCGTGGTACGTGCAGGCCTTCCCACGTGCTTGTGCAATGGGGTACGCGATTTCACTGGGGTGCGGAAGGGGTACGCGATTATGCTGGGGTGCGGACAGGATACACGCACCCTTCCCATGCGATATGGCTGGTGCGAGCATGTTACGTGATTACGCTGGGTTGCGAATGGGGTACTGTTAGGAGGTGTTTAGACTTACATCATTGTGTTTATACTTACATCATTTCAGCTGCTGCCATGTAACCTAGTTACCAAAGAATCTTTGTTGTTATGATCAAGCAAGGGTTCCAGATTCGAGCAGCAGAGAGAGGATTGAGAGCAGGAGGACAGCCCACAGCTGGGGGCCTTTCTCTTGGATGAACTAACTAAATAAATCCTCACTAAAGACAAGGATTGCAGTGAAGTGTGGTCATTTACTTATTAACATTGGCGACGAGGACTGGGCCAAGGAGAAAAGGCCCCCAGCAGCAGCAATATTGATTACAGTTTGGATGCAACCGGACGGAGCGGCACACTACATGTGTAATAGCAGGCGAGAAACACGGCCATTCTCCTGGAGCGGAGTAAACCAGTAAGGTGTATCCTGGAGCGGAGTACGAATTCTGAGGAAGAAGTCAGTGCCTGGGAGTGAAGTGAACCACGAAGGAATCCTGGAGCAGAGCACGAATACTGAGGAGGTTGATTTGTGGTTTGTGATTTGCAACTACGAGAGACTGCGCTGACAACACCAGCAGAGGTCCCACCTGAGGTCACTCACAATTTGGATTGCCATTGCCTTGATTACTCACTTTGACACACAGCAACTGGTTGTGCAGTTGGACGCCAGACCTGGAACGGTGGATCACACAGGAATCTACCTGGTGGGTGCACACCTTGTAAAATTAAGTACAGTTGAGTGACATTGTGGCTGTGCAGGGTTTGTTGTCTGGGGGTGACATTCTTTAATTCACAGCATGGCTAATGTCCCAGCCCCAGTTTTCTTCCTTCCTACACCAGGTGAGCCTAGAGTGCGTTGGATAGACTGGAAGGAGGGATTTCAAAAATATGCACTGGCAGCATTTGGACCCAACTTCTCCAATGAGCGCAAAGAGGCGCTCCTATTTCACTGTTTAGGCGCCGCAAAAAAAAAGTGGTCAAAAAACTACCAGAACCTCCAGACATTCCTGATGGGGGGCCATATGAGAAAACATTAGCAAAATTAGACAAACACTACTGTGTTGAAGAGAATATAATTCTTGAAAGGTACAAATTTGCTACGAGAGCTCAGAAAACTGGAGAGAGTATTGAGGAATTTGTAACTGCTCTCAGAGGTTTAGCCATCAAATGTAGATTTGACCATTGTCGAGATGAGCATGTCAGGGATCAACTCATGATTAAGTGTTCTAACGATAACATCAGGAAGGAGTTATGGAAGGAAAGAAATCCTTCTCTTGATAGAGCAATTGAGATAGCGAAAATGATAGAACACACAGACAAATGTATACAAATGCTTCAGTTGGATAATACATCTCAAGATAAGCCCAAAACAGATGACAATGAAGCTGCCATACACAAGGTTTCGAGAGTGATGCAGAGAGGTGCGGCAACTTCGCGCCGCCCTTGGCAAATGGGTAGGAGACCTGAGGGTCGCCAAGGTCCCTCTACCAGAGCATGGGGACAAGGATCATCTACCAGAGGGTCGCCCAGTGAGAATGTTACATTCAGGGGTGGCAGGGACTCTGGTTATCCTAGAGGTGCATCAACTAGGAGGTGTTTCAGATGTGGGAGTCTATCTCACAAAGCATCTGACAAAGAATGTTTTGCAACACACATTGTATGTAATGAATGTGGGGTCAGGGGACACATGGCTAGATGCTGTAGGAATTTTTATACTGCCTCAGGTCAAATACATGAAGTTAATGCAGATCAAGAATTTATTAACAGGTACGCATGGCCCTTTCCACGCGATTTGGCTGGTGCGACCGGGGTACGTGATTTTGCTGGGGTGTGGATGGGGTACGCACAGGCCTTCCCACTTGATTTGGCCGGTTGCAGTGGGGTACGCGGTTACCTTGGGGTGCGACTGTTTACGCGTGGCCCTTTCCGCATGATTTTGCTGGTGCAAGCAGGGTACGGGATTACGTGAGTGTGCAGACAGGGTACACGTGGCCCTTTCCACGAGATTCGGCTGGTGCGAGTGGGGTATGCGATTTTGCTGGGGTGCGGACATGGTAAGCACGGGCCTCCTCACATGATTTGGCTGGTGCGTGCGCGTTACGTGATTATGCTGGTGTGCGGTCGGGGAACGCGCAGCCCTTTCCACGTGACTTGGCTGGTGCGAGCGGATTACACAATTACGCTGGGGTGAGGATGGGGTACGATCTGTTTAAATTCCAGGGTACTGCATTAGATTTTTGGGGCATTTTCCATTTGATCAAGCAGGGAAATATTTAGAATGAAGAACTGTACACAAATATTCGCAGTCATGGCCTTCAGCAGAGTGCAAAAAGGAAAAGAGAGCCTTGTTATGGGCACTAAAGACTAAATACTGAATTTGGCTATAATCAAGGAAAGACACACAGGATATAGACAGAAGTGAGCTGCTAGAAGGCAGGAAATTGCCAAATGTCACTGGAAACCCTTGTGTAAGGCTGCCAGTGACACTGATAGCAAGTGTTTTTGGAAGATCATTGTTAATAATTCAAACACTCTTTATGTGCGTGCCCTATCGGGGCACTGGAAGTCCATATCAAGGCACAAAAGTGGGTGGATCATTACAACAGTTTATATAGTGCTGGCAGAAGCGGCAGCAATGTTATGAACTGTAAATTTGGTCGAATAAGGCAGTAGAGTCAGTGAATGGCCATCTGAAAAACCTTAAGGCATGCAGGACCAACAGAGTGCAGAATTATCTCTTTCCCTTTTGCATGCAGCTCTGGGCTCCCTTCCACACACAGGCTTTTAATGCTATGCTGTCTACTGGCTCCCTTCCAGAGAGATGGAAAGTGGGAACTATTGTCCCTATCTTTAAAAAGGGGAATACATCAATCCCTTCCTCCTATCGCCCAATTACTCTTCAGGATGGAACTACCTATTATGTTCTGGTGTGATTATGAGGAGAATGGAGGACTGGGATATTTGTTCTGATATTCAGCTGGCATGCAGGCCTGGACTGGGAATGATTAATCAGTGTGTTAACCTTTATTTTAATATACTGACATATGTCAGCATCCTGGGGACTCCTATCTATGTGGCCTCAATGGATTTTAGTTATGCCCTTGCTCACATAGCTGGGGGTATTCTTTGGAGATCTTTGGATAAGATGAGTGTCCCCTGCCCCCTGCTGTGAATTCTAGAAGCTCTCTACGTTGACACCAGAGAACATATTTGCAATGGAAATGATGGTGAGGTCACCAACAGTATAGCAGTGGGGAAGGGAGTCTGTCAGGGCTGTGTACTTCCCCTTTTTCTTTTTAATTTTTATGTGAATTGTCTTCCAATATGTTTGTAGCAACTGGTTGCGGTGCCACAGTGCAAAGGGAGACAGTTGCTGATCCTGAGTTATGGTGTCACTCTTTTAGGTAGAACACCTAAGTCTGTGAAGATTGTGGTAGATGGCTATGTGAATGTTATGACCCATATGGGACTCAAGGTGAATAAAGAAAAGTGCTATGTCATGTGATTTTCACCTGGTAGAGATCATGAAGCAAGTGTTCTTCTGCGGGAACATACCCTCTCTTTTTGTAAGCACTTTGAATATATGGGATGACGTTTAACAGCCGGCTCACAGGGAAGGATAATATACACACAAAGAGAATAAAAATGAAACAGGCTAGAGGATGGCTTTTTAGATTTGCGAAAAATTGTACATAATTCGTCAGTGTCACATTGCTCACAGTTTACAGCGATGAGGGGTTGGGGGTGGGCACATATGGTAGTAGACTGTGGAGTATGGGGAATTGTACTGGGCTTCAAACAGAGGAAAATGTGTTTCTTTCCTGACTTCTGAAGGTGCCCAGAACAACTGCGACCTGCATCACACCCTTAGAGATGGGGCAGGCTTTTATGGTCTACACACTGCAGTTAAAACCAATTGTATTCTGGTATTCTCTGTGTCGTGTGGATGTTGATTGCTTGACAATATCTCTGGTGCAGCATACTTAAATCAACTCTAAAATCTAGGCTCACAAAATCTACTAGCCCAGTACTATTGGTGAGTAGTTTTTGCAAAGGGTGGTGTACAATTTGCATGATACTTGACCTTGCTGGTGAGTATGGGGATGTTAGAAACATATTTTTCATTTACTGCAAACACACTTTGTTTAAAGTGAATGGTAATTACAAGTTTCCCTGTGCATGCTTGACAGCATTGCACCAAATATGAAGTGTGCTTGTGGTGATATGCACCTTTTTTCAACCTTGGGGCAAGTGCATTTCTCTTAGGTCGAGTATGTAAACTAAGGCACTAGCCCTGCAGGTCTAGTAAGACTTTTAAGAATTTGCAAGGCCTGTAAATCTGTGGGCCTAAGCTCTCATTTTAATATTCCCCCGAGTATCACTACAGTTACCATCTCAGTATTAAAATCAATGCTACAGGCCCAACAATAGGGACACGCTCTCCTGACATCCTGGAGTGTCTAACGCGATTGTGGCTGGTGTCACACAAAAACCTTGAATTTTCAACCAAGAACAGTGGGGCACTGTTCTTAGTAGACCACATACACACGCAGCAGGACACGTAACAATTTCACCTGGAAGCGCGACAGTCCCACGGTTCTACTGTTCCAACTCTTCTGTTTAAACCTTTTTTGAATCGGGACACAGAACAAGATAAAATCCCAAGAGGTCTACAGATACTAGTATTTCCCAACTTTGAAAACCCTAAAGATGCAGATATGGCCCAGAAATGGGATGACAATCTAGTAAAAGGCTCTAGAGTAATGTTGGCCCTACTCATAGAACATGCTGAGAAAGAACAGCAGAGAAAAGTCACAGACGTTGATATTTTGAAGAAGGAAATTGAAGAATATCCGGCTGCATAAACTACAAAAGATAAACATTACCAGACCATCTCCGAGACATTGAAGGAACACCAGGATGTGGTGAAACTAAGCAAATCAATGACATCTCCAAGAGATGTGAAGGACTACAGGGATGAAAGGGTTTTCACTTTCCAACCCAAATTCGAAGGTATAAATAAAAACACCTCCCAAGAAAGTACACTCAATGCCTCTTCTAATTTGGATTTGACAGCAAACCTGAAACAACTACCATCTTAAAATAATGAATCAGTAAAAACATAACAGCAACTGAAGTACCACTACCAGGAATTTCTTTTTTAGAACAGATTTAAAAAAGGGCAACCCGGAAAATTCCAACACATACCCTGAAGAATGTTTATTTTCAGGATCCCATAGACACAAATACGCCAATTCAGAGAGGGAGGTCAATGGAAAGAGGGGGTCATGCCCAAAGCCCAGCTCAGAAGGCGAGCCAAGAAACACAGGTCAAGATTCCAGAAATAACAACTAGACTTAAGACCACTAGCTTAGTACTTAACCTATCCAAGTATGTGCAAACAGATGTTGAGGAGAAGATGCTCAATAATGAGCTCTCTTTTGCCATCATGAGCAATATGAACTATACAGATGCGCACAATGATTTATTCAAATGCACCTGGAAACAAACAAACGAATGCCTTGGAGGAGACGAACCAAGAATAAGCCACGCTGAATGAAACTACGATTCAAGAGCTACATCACACTCAACTATGTGCCAACCTAGATGGGAACGAGGAGACCAGGACTAACTCTAAACAAGAATTATTACATCACCTACAAATTAATTGAGGGGCAACTGATAGCCACCAAGTAAATGAGAAAGAAGTCACAATTCACCCCTAATGTACAAGGAGATAACATAAACAATATATTGCAAAAATCTGTCACAATGGATCTTCAGAGAATTGAGGATGCCATGAAGAGTATAAGAACATCAATACATCAGAACCTAAATAACATGGAAAGATAAGCACTTGGGATACTCAAGAATGAGGTGCACATCATAATCAAGGAAGATGACAAGTGTGGGAATATAGTTTTCATGGACAAATTAGATGACATCAAGATTGCACATCACCATTTGTGCTGAACTGAATGCTATAAACCACTGCTAGCCAATCCTATCAAGACTATCAGCAGCGGGGCCAACACCATCATTGAGAAGTGGCATGGATTGGGTTTCCTTAGTGAGGAAGAATCCCACTTCTTGGTGGTCGACCACCCCTGTATCCCTACTATATACTTCTTGCCTAAAGGGCATAAGCAGAAGAACCTAATTCCAGAAGTCAAGCCAATTGTAAGTGCAATGGTGATGGGTCAGAGAAACCATAGCCCAGTACATGAACCCCATCATCCATAGAGATAGCTCTTTGATCCCCAAGAACATGCAGGACACACTGCATATCTTGCAGATCTTCCAGGACTTGGACTGGCGATCCCAATACATTCCCCTTAAACTCAATACCAACACCCGTTAGGAAAATAATGTATTTTTGTTCACAACAAGAATGCAAATTTAATGAATCGCTTATTTGGTGCTTCTGAGATTAGTCCTGCAATTTCTAAATCTTCTAAAATGAAAGCTTGCAGACAGTCCTTGTTCCCATGCCTGGCATTTCTAATGTTAATTGATGCAATCCACAGCTGTCTGGAGAATCACTGAGACGCCCATGAGCACATCTTTGTGTTTTTAATTTGCACTTTGGTGTCTCACAGATGATCTAGACAGCTCCAGAGCTGCTCGAGTTGTAGGCTTAGTGAATAAGCTATAAGGCAGCAGAAGCAAATCTGGGATGCTAAATGTACCTTCTAATATTCCCTAGCCATTGTTCAATAGAATCAACGAGGTGCATGTCATGTGCCTAGGATAGAAGGGGTACCAATAGTTTACCTGCCAGGGTTGAAGGTTATTGACATCAGCACAGGTCCCTTTCATAAATGGTCCTTGTCCTGCTTTGCATGACATCAGGTTATCCAATGAATGGGCCAAGACATACACTGCGAGGTATGTGTGGTACGTGTAACTCAGATCATACAATTCAAATAAATGGAAGTCCTTTTTGTCTAAAGTTTGGTTTTCTGAGCAAAACCTTCCCATATTCTCCATTGGTGTCATTGTGTCAGTGTCCTCAGATTTAGACCATTTGCATTTAAATACTTTCTCCCAGAAGAGTTTAATGAATGTATCATTAGGATCTCTTGATGGATTGAGATGAGCAAGAAACTCTTCAAAGTCTGGCATCTTTGTGGCATGCGGGGAGAGCCCGAGTGATCCATTGAACAACTTCCAGGTCACTCTGTTGAAGAGGCCAAAGGTTAGTGTAAATGATGCAGAGAACACAAACACTAATTCGGTCACATTCTGTTCAGAGAAGACATCCATGAGCGTCTTGACATGGACCTCTGGGCTGTGAACGATGATCACTTTCACAGCATGGCTCTGGGCAACGTGAACAACACGGAGGATATTCTCTCTAGAATAGCTCAGGTGGACTTTTTCTGTGAAAGCCACACAGCCACCATGTTTCTCAATCAGCCTTTTCATGTCTTGTCCTCCCTGTAATCCCAGGTCATCATCCGAGATGATCATCCCAATCCAAGTCCAGTGGAAGTGTTCCATTAACCGTGCCAGAGCCATGTTCTGGAAGGCGCTGCTAGGAACGGTGCGCAGGAAAGATGGGAACTGAAGCTTGTCACTTAATGAGGACAGCACGGATCCATAGCTTATCTGTATTGAAATAGATATGAAACGATTACTGTATGCAGACAATTTTGGGAAATCAATACAAACATGTAATGGTAACAAATGTTTCTCAACGTGATGATCAATGAAAAATACATAGATTGTGAATATAATGTTTCATCGAAAGAAAAAAAAAAGAAATCAGCAAATAATGTTGCCTGTCAGCAATCAGCACAGGTGTTTCTTCAGGTCACTGACTCACTGACTCCACAGGCCTCGGTGCTCATTGAAGAAACCATAAAAGTGAAACTTGTCTGAAGAATATACCATCAGCTCTCATCCCAAGATGCATCACTTGGTCAGCTGGTGCAAGTAGATCCAGATCACTTGAGCCCCCGCCTCCTCTCCCACCGGCTAATCAATACTTATCCTCTGGTGCCTGTTTAGTTAGTGGTCTTCTAATCCCTGTCCCTTTGCTTCCCCTTCTTCAGCTGCCTTCCAGCCTGTTTATGGTGCATGTTTAGTTAGTGCTCTTCTTATCCCTGTCCCTTTGCTTCCCCTTCTTCAGCTGCCTTCCTGCCTGTTTATGGTACCTGTTTAGTTAGTGCTCTTCTTATCCCTGTCCCTTTGCTTCCCCTTCTTCAGCTGCCTTCCTGCCTGTTTATGGTACCTGTTTAGTTAGTGCTCTTCTTATCCCTGTCCCTTTGCTTTCCCTTCTTCAGTTGCCTTCCAGCCTGTTTATGGTACCTGTTCAGTTAGTGCTCTTTTTATCCCTGTCCCTTTGCTTCCCCTTCTTCAGCTGCCTTCCAGCCTGTTTATGGTGCCTGTTTAGTCAGTGCTCTTCTTATCCCTGTCCATTTGATTCCCCTTCTTCAGCTGCCTTCCAGCCTGTTTATGGTGCATGTTTAGTTAGCGCTCTTTTTATCCCTGTCCCTTTGCTTCCCCTTCTTCAGCTGCCTTCCAGCCTGTTTATGGTGCCTGTTTAGTTAGCGCTCTTCTTATCCCTGTCCCTTTGCTTCCCCTTTTTTAGCTGCCTTCCAGCCTCTTTATGGTGCCTGTTTAGTTAGCGCTCTTTTTATCCCTGTCCCTTTGCTTCCCCTTCTTCAGCTGCCTTCCAGCCTGTTTATGGTGCCTGTTTAGTTAGTGCTCTTCTTATCCCTGTCCCTTTGCTTCCCCTTCTTAAGCTGCCTTCCAGCCTCTTTATGGTGCCTGTTTAGTTAGCTCTCTTTTATCCCTGTCGCTTTGCTTCCCCTTCTTCAGCTGCCTTCCAGCCTGTTTATGGTGCCTGTTTAGTTAGTGCTCTTCTTATCCCTGTCCCTTTGCTTCCCCTTCTTAAGCTGCCTTCCAGCCTCTTTATGGTGCCTGTTTAGTTAGCTCTCTTTTATCCCTGTCGCTTTGCTTCCCCTTCTTCAGCTGCCTTCCAGCCTGTTTATGGTGCCTGTTTAGTTAGTGCTCTTCTTATCCCTGTCCCTTTGCTTCCCCTTCTTCAGCTGCCTTCCAGCCTGTTTTTCTGTTGCATTTGTTCATCTGATAGAGACCTGACTTTTGTAAGAACCACCTGCTAGTCCCTGCCAATATTGTTGTGCCATTATTAGCATCATTTTACTTAACTCCAACCCTTTCTTATCCTTCTTACGCTCTCTGCCTGACCTTTCTTTCTTTTGCAGTTGGATACTGATGCAAGTGTTTCTAGGAACCCTACCTGAACACCTTTTAAACACTGCTAAATGTTGTATGCATCATCTGACACAGCACACACACACACATGCCATTGCATTATATTTTCTTTCATGGCAAACATGTTCACTTTATGTTTTTCATATTTTTTAGAACAGCTAGTGTGGAGCACATGGCACTGCATTATTGTGTCTTGTGACTGTAGGGATATTAGGTATTATGAACAAGATCTTCACCGTTTCGAGTAGCCTCACTGAGAGGTATGGAGCTGCTATTACAGTGTATTGGGCCACAGTTGTTGGTTGGGAGAACTTGATTGAATTTCGTCCTGTCATGCAAGCAGGCTGAGCACTCAAGGGCAGGTGGGGGGGGGGGGGGTATGAGATAGTTGCCAGCTTATTATTGCAAGGGAAGAGGTTCTCAAGGGACAAAGGCTCAGTCACAGACAGCAAATGCTGCCTCATCAGATAGCGGAAGAATACATAATGTTTGTGAAGGCTGCAGTGGAGGGTAGGGTTAGTTCCCAGCAACGCCAATGTGAAATTCACTGAATAATATGGAGAGAGTAGCAGAAATGAAGGTCCAGGAGCGGTGCTCAGTCACGTGTTTTCTAGAAGGCTATTCATTGCAGGGAAGGTTGGCAACATGTATTGCACAGTGGGAGTGGGATTGAGAGGGGGTCACGCCTCATGAGACTGTGACTGGCAGGCAGATGTTAACACTGCATGCACTGCTCGCTCTGTCTCTGAGGCTCATAGGTCTGCTGACATTTTTGGCGAGAAGTTTAGGGCATACCTTGGAGAGCTTACCCTATCTCTCAAATTTATATAATTACAAACTGGGCCCCAACGTGTCCGGCCGGCACCACCATTCACCGAGGTGTCGCCAGAGCAAGAAGAACATGACTTACTTGCCACGCGCTGCAACTGTACCTGGGAGAAAAGGTGTTGATATGGAACTGCACAGGGAAAAAGTGGAAAGAGCCACGCTTCCTGCGGCCCTACATTGTCACCTACGTGATCAAAGTAGAGGGCCCGTCACTTACGTGACTCTGACAGTGATGAAAGTAGAGGGCCGCCGCCAATGGATACACTTGACAGATGCCGGAAGAGAAAAAAGCAGCACCCCCCGGCAGGAGAAGAAGGGGGCTGACAAAAGGGGAGTGCCTGTCACTTGAGTATTTCCTTTTGGTCTTCCTTGTGCAGCCCCCAGAGCTCAGAGTATCTTCTTGGATGGTCGCAGCACAAAGGGGAAGACGTGTTGAAATATGTGGTGTGTTCTTTTCTTTTCTCTCTCTTCTTTCTCTTCTCTTTCTTTCTTTGACTAGAATGGGGTTTATATATAGTAGGGGGAGGGGATTATTATGCACCCCACAACTATCCACGTGGCAAGGACTAAGAGGGACGTTTCACGCTCTGATCTGTTTTTGTGCATGGGGGGGGCTCACACCGACTCTGACAATAGAGAGAGAGTCAATGAAACATGTTATGTGTGCTTCCTCATCCCACATGTGATGGGAGCACCAAGAACATTTATTCCAAGAGAGGTGAAGGTGCAAAAGGCATAGTGTTTACTTCATAGCTGCACACACACCTAGCGCACACACTCACTATTTATTTCTCTGACCATTTACGCTGACCTGGACTGCGGTCCCTGAGTGCGTTCAACCTGCAGCGCGTTGAGACCATACCAATGTACGATATGATATGATAAGTCATTTATATCGAACCTGTAAATAAGTGTTTCTAAAGGTGAAAGGCGCTATACAAATGCCCATTAACAGAACATAACATAACATATGACGCTGTGTGAAGTTAAAGGTATTTTTCTGGGATGGACAGCAACTGTGCAGTGGGTGGAGGAGGGAGAGATAATACATTGCAACAACACGTGGGACATAGTGCTGCACTAAGAGAGGCAGGGACAACAATGCACCACACACGTGCATGCCTGTACACGTCGGAGCATCTCATACCTTGGTGTAGGGCAAGGATGCAAATGCATGCAGTGGGGCGGTCTCCTTCAGAGATGAATGGGTGGAGGGGATTGTAAGCTGCAGTGCAGAGGTGTTGGCAGGGTTTGGCTATGTAGTAGCGGCCTGCATTTACATATACTGTTTGGAGGCAGGGGAGGGAAATGTGCATGCCCTCACTTGGATCACTGACAAAAAAACCCAGAGACAATAGAACCACTCACACGTCATTCTTTGTGTTTCAGATAAAAAGGTACCATTAGAACAGGAGAGAACGATGACTGCACCAAAATGATGGAGCTGCCCTGTATGCGAGACGGGAGCTCTAACATTGTGGCTTTCTATTGGGCATGTGGGCCCGATGCCTAGCTACAGTTGCCACAGCGTTGGGCCAGCTCATGCTCCCTCATTGCCTTGCACACACCAGCCCTTTTTGTTCCCCACTCAGACATTGCCCTTACTGTGGACAAACTGTTATGATTTTTGCATCTATTTTAACAACAGGTTTTCAGACAGCTGTGAATGTGAAATGGCCCCAAATTCCACGCTGGGAGCTGTTGTTCCTAGCTAATGCAACAGAGAGAGGTTACATTCTATAGGAGAGGTGCTTAGGGTGGTGAGATTGATGACCCTGTAGTACAGGTATGTCTTAGACCTGTTGACAGCTATGGAAGGGTGGTGCCCTGCACCCCATGACATGGAACCCTCTAGACTGGAGGCCTCCATGTCATGGGGTGGGGGAGCTCTCTGACTTCAAAAATAAATCGTTTCTTTTTGAAGTCACTCTGCCTTCATGAAGAAATGATTTCCATTATGGTACGGTTCTTAATGGAAATAATGTATTCATGAAGTCGGAGTGACTTCAAAAAGAAACCATTTATTTTTTTAAGTAATAAGTCTCCCTCCTTAGCCCATAACGAATCTGTGTGTAAGTGTATGGTGAAAGGGTGCAAACTTAAATGTATAAGTGGCTGCCTGTGTGAGTGTATGGTGAAAGGATGCACAATTAAATGTACGGGTGGCTGGGTGTGCATGTCAATTGTATCTGGAAATGGTGCATACTTAAATGTATGTCTGCCTGGGTGTGCCTGTATGGTGAAAGGGTGCACACTTAAATGTATAGGTGGCTGCCTGTGTGAGTGTATGGTGAACAGGTGCACTATTAAATGTATGGGTGGCTGGGTGTGCATGTCAAGTGTATGGTGAAAGGGTGTACACTTAAATGTATGGGTGACTGCTAGGGTGTGCCTGAATGATAAAAGGGTGCACACTTACGTTTATATGTGGCTGCCTGTGTGAGTATTTGGTGAAAGTGGGCAGACTTAAATGTATAGGCGGCTGCCTGTGTGAGTTGATGGTGAAAGGGTGCACAGTTAAATGCATAGGTAGCTGCCTGGGTGTGTGTGCCAGTATTCTGTAAGGGTGCACACTTAAATGTATGGGTGGTGGCCTGGGTGTGCCAGTATTCTGTAAGGGTGCACACTTAAATGTATGGGTGGTGGCCTGGGTGTGCCTGTATGGTTAACGGGTACGCATTTAAATGTATCGGTGGCTGGGTGTGCATATATGTGTATGGCGAATGGTGTGTGGGCTTGTGTTCAGGGGTACAACAAAACCTAAATTCCAGGGGGAGGCTAACTCTTAAAATGTTGCATGAGATGCTAACTTCACATGCGGTGTGGTAGGGGCAAACTGAGTTGGGTGGGGCATCTAACATCTTTATGCATTCTAATGAGACTATTTTAGTGCAGCTTCAATGTTACAAGCAGTTAACTCTCTCCTTTAAGTCTGAAAGCACCCACATATGGACTGCTGGCAGAATAAGCAGTCTCCTGTCCCCTCTGTACCCTTCCAATCACTTCCCTGGCATGCATTTACTAAACCCAGATCAAGATTTCAATTGCCTAAAGAATTGCACATTTGAATGCAGTTACTTACAGTGAAATGCTTTACAATAGTAATTGCTGGGCCTTTGTTAACAGCGAAACCCAGGTGCTGTGCCCTGTTCTGTCCGGCAACAGCTCTGTAGGTCAGCCATGTCGAGTCAACATAGTCCAGCATTTAAATGGGGGTGGGGAGCTTGGGGGAGGGCTGTAACCCAGCCAGTTCAATGGTCTTGCACCTCTACTTGTGTATAATCCCTTGGTTACGTATTGGTAATCGCCATTACTCATAGCCATATTCTTCCCCGTTCCAGTGCTTGTGTGTGAGGCACTTTGACTCATACACAAGTGCTGGGATGAGGTAGAGGAACATGGAGGTAATGCCTGTCTTAGTTACCTGTTTTCTTCATTACTTCTAGTCCCACTCTTCCTCCTCCTAGTACGTACCTATGAAGCAAGGAGTCTCATACGTAAGAACTGGTACAAGGAAAAGGGATGGGGAGGTAATTCTGGGCTGCGAAGCTGATTTTGGAAGTTGGTCCAGGAGGTGGGAGGGAGAGGGGATGTGTGGGGGGATGGGTTGGGACGGGGATTGTGCGATACAACATAATGGTCATCCATTTCCAGGCTAAGTGAGCATAATATGTGGTGTTAGTGGCTAGAGAGGCATTTTTGTGAAACCAGTCTATTCATTTCTAGGTTTGGCTTGATTTTTTTTTAACTGTGCATCTCTGATAGAGCGGTCCTGCTGAGTGTAATTACCTGGCTAGACTGGAATTTGGGTGCTGCCAGTCTAGCTGTTTCTTACTGTGGCATTGTATATTTTTCTGGGCATCTTCTAGATTTCCCACCGACTACATTTCTGGGGCTGACTACTGTCCCCCAGAAAAGGGTGAAGTTGCCATTTACTTTACATAGTCATTTAATCACAGATCCAGTACCCCCCATCTTACATGGAGTATTGGAAAGGGTTAATCCTTAGCCCTTTTTATCTGTACTTCTTGGAGCATTGTTTTGCTCCCTTAACATTAAGACTTGGCTGGTGGCAGTGGTATCTACCCTAATTTTCCTACTGCGATTATATTACAACGCGTGGTATTGTTTTAGGCTATTTTAGTAGCCTCGAACTTTAAACCCGCTAGCCCAAATACTTTTTATTTCGGCTCCATTTGGGTTTAGTTGCCATTTCTTTTTGTTAACATCCTTCTTGGGTCTTTCTTTGCGTGGCAAACCAGGTTTGCCTTCTTTGTTCGCCGACCTTTGGCGGGCTTCTGACCAGAAGCCCTCCTTTGGCATCTGGGTGTCTAGGTGGGCTGAATGTGAGGGAGGGGTGTAGTCACCCCCTGCACAGGGTCTCGTTGGAAACCAGAGCCACACTTTGTATTTATTGGCTAAGGTGGTTGTCCGTGCTGGACAACCCCCTGCTTAGTGATTGACAGCCAGGCTGTGTGAATGGGGGATTTTGGCATAAAAGGCAGGACTCTTGGGCTAGAAGGCAGAGTCGCCACTGGAACTGCAAAGAACCAGAGAGAAGTGAAGAAGAAGATGGCTGCTGCAACCCCGAGTCCCGGTGAAGCCCTGCTGCAGACCTGAGCTATCTACCCTTCAACAACAAGAGAAGATCCAGTCCGGAGTCTTCTTCCCTTGAGCCTGGTGGGATCAACCAGCTCGTCTTTTCTTCAGTCAGAGAATCCTCTCCTGGTTCAAAATCACTGCTGTACTGTAGTGGCCTGGATAGCCATCAGAAGAGCCCTCTCCTGATTTAAAGGAGTGCACATTTTATTCATCGTTGTTCTTTTTGCTGCTGCTGGCCTCCTCCCTGGGTAGTGCAGATCGCTCCAGACATCCTCCTTCTTGTCCCCATGACTGAAGCCGCAGGAACCGTGAGTCTGCAGGAACTACCAGGAGCTACTGCCGTGGCACCAGCTTTTCACCAACGGAATAAGGTACTGTGCACATTGGGTCAGTCTTTCCGCCTGACCAGCCAGAATCGGGGTGAACCCTTTTCCTCCACGAAGATTTGTTCTTTCTTCCCTCCCTCTTATAACTTTTCCTTCCAATTGACAATCTTGTACAAACTATTGGCATCTCGAATCTCGAACTGTTCAAACGTGTGATCCTTTGCAACTGAGCATCTGCTCCATTGACACTGGCGCATTCTTATTGACTTTAATCTGTATCTTTGAACCAGTCCTTGAGCCTCCTTCCCTTGGGAAAGTATTGCCTTTGATTTTTATTCACTTTTCCCTTGTTTGAAATTCTTAAGCACAAAGTGTGTTTTAACTTCGTGAGCATTTCTCTCCGTGGGTACGCGTTAGTATCGCAACACCGGTCTGTCAAATCCTAATGTACTTACCTTGAATTTACTGGTACAAGTGGAATTGGTTGTGTGTAGTGTATTTTACGTGTGGTTTCGAATTTTTAGAAGTGAAGTGTTTTATAACCGATGGTTTAAAAATAAATGTACTTATATTTTTTATCTAAATCTCTACTACTGCTCATTTACTCTTGAGGTAAGTCTGGCTGCTCCACTACTGCTACCACTTTAACAGTGTAGTACAGGCTTGTACCAAAGGTGAACTTGTACTACCACTTGTAGTCTTAATTGTGTGTAGTGGTCCCTAAGGGCACTGCACAGGATTCTGACTAACACAGATACATCACAACTGTACCCTTCCTGCTGAAAGTCCTAGACAGAGTTGCACACCTGCAAATCCAGCACTACTTGCAAGCCACCTACATTGTGGGATTGCATCATGGAACAGAATAGGCCCTGCTAGACCTGAAAAGCCAGTTTGAAATCATCATAGATGAGGGTAAGCCAGCCTTCCTTCTACTCGTAGACCTCTCATCTGCATTTGATCTGGTCAACCACAAGATCCTCTGCCAGCACCTAACCCTGGCAGCTAACTTTTCGCCCAAAGCTGCGGCATGGATTGCCTCTTTCCTGGCGGAAAGAACCATCAGAGTATTTGCTGACATTTCCAGTGCCCCTTCGCACCCATATCTTGTGGTGTGCCCCAAGGCTCATGCGTCTGCCCCACCCTTTAGAACATATTTACATATCCCCTATTTGACCTCTTGGACTCTATTGGTATATCATATGCCAATTACGCGGATGACACTCAAATCTTCCTCCCTCTCTCTGGCAATTACTCTGAAGACACAGATTCCCTAAACACCACAGCCTGGACTTTCCAGATCTGCATGGCCACACACTACCTCTGCCTCACCAATGAAAAGACTGAGATCCTCCTTGTTAGGCCACCAGCATTGGTTAAGATGCACAACATTCAAAATGCATCCATTAACATTGACGGCACCATCATCCCAGTCTCCCCGACGGTGAAGACACTGGAAGTCTATTTGGATGCCACACTCTCCCTGACCTGTCAAGTCAATTCCACTGCCTCTCTGCAGCCTACACAACTAAACTGTTCAACGCATCAAGACAATGTCTATCCCCTGACAGTTGCCTGACAATTGCCCGGGTGGTCATTGGCTCAAGGTTTGATTACTGCAATGCCCTATTCATAAGCATTTCAACTCGCAATATCCACAAGATGCAGGTTAGTCAGAAAAACACACTCCGAGCAGCACTCAGCATCTCACGGCAAGACACAATGTGCACTGGCTCCCAATTGGCAAAAGAATTTTATTTAAAACTCTTTCAATCTCGCACAGATGCCTCTCCAACTCTGCCCCTCTGTACCTCACACAGAAAATCACAGAAGTCCATTCTACCAGACCCACCAGATGGCCCTAGGCACACTGTCGTGTCCAGCAGAAATTTAGAAGAAGCAAAGCCGGTGGCGCAAGATTCCCAACTAGGGCGGCCAAGCGATGGAACTTACTACCGCCCACCTTATGAGCAGAACAATCCTTCTGGGCCTTCCAGAAAGCCTTAAAAACTTGGCTCTTTGTGTAATTGATGTAACTTGTATGCGGGCGACCTTCCCCTCTAACCTGAACTAATGTTACCTCAGCACAAGAATTTCTCTGTAACAGCCCCTTGATGCCACAGGGTTTAGCACGCTCTGTAAGTGATACAAATAAATATATGAATAATGGGAAACCCAGGCCCGCAAACTACAAGTGTTGCAAGTACAGACCGTGCATGATAAAAACAGCAATCTATAGTGGGAAACCCAGCCCCACAAAATGCAAATGTTGCAAGTACAAACCGTGCATGATAAAAACAGCAATCTATAGTGGGAAACCCAGCCCCACAAAATGCAAATGTTGCATGTACAAACCGTGCATGATAAACACAGCAATCTATAGTGGGAAACCTAGCCCCACAAAAAGTAAGTGTTGCAAGTACAGACCGTGCATGATAAAAACAGCAATCTATAGTGGGAAACCCAGCCCCACAAAAGTAAATGTTGCAAGTACAGACCGTGCCATGATAAAAACAGCAATCTATAGTGGGAAACCCAGCCCCACAAAAAGTAAGTGTTGCAAGTACAAACCGTGCATGATAAAAACAGCAATCTATAGTGGGAAACCCAGCCCCACAAAATGCAAGTGTTGCAAGTACAGACAGTGCATGATAAAAACAGCAATCTATAGCCGGAAACCCAGCCCCACAAAATGCAAGTGTTGCAAGTACAGACCGTGCACGATAAAAACAGCAATCTATAGTGGGAAACCCAGCCCCAAAAAATGCAAGTGTTGCAAGTACAGACCGTGCACGATAAAAACAGCAATCTATAGTGGGAAACCCAGCCCCACAAAATGCAAGTGTTGCAAGTACAGACCGTGCATGATAAAAACAGCAATCTATAGTGGGAAACCCAGCCCCACAAAATGCAAGTGTTGCAAGTACAGACCGTGCATGATAAAAACAGCAATCTATAGTGGGAAACCCAGCCCCACAAAATGCAAGTGTTGCAAGTACAGACCGTGCATGATAAAAACAGCAATCTATAGTGGGAAACCCAGCCCCACAAAATGCAAGTGTTGCAAGTACAGACCGTGCATGATAAAAACAGCAATCTATAGTGGGAAACCAAGCCCCACAAAAATCAAGTGTTGCAAGTACAAACAGTGGCCCATATGGAGACCCACATAGAGCCAGACGAAGCCAGTCCCCATGTGAAGACCCCCACTGGGGCAATGCACGTGCAGGCAGGAATGTAAGTGATATCGGACGAGGGGGTGGCAACACAAAGTGCACTAGAGTAGGTGTTCAAGGCATTAGAAATGATCTCCCCCCAGCAGAGTGAGGGTGACGACTGTCAGGAGGAGGCTTAGGGGAAGAGCCAGTCTGCGGCAACAGATGGTGACCGCTCTGAGGGTAAGATGGGTATCAGCTAAAGGAAGAGGTGGTGAAGGAGCCCGTTCCTGCTTTGGGGCAGAGAAACGTCAGGAGGAGCCCCAGGGAGGAGGGACCTCAACCCCCCTACACAGCCCACAGGGCCCTGGGTGTGGGACTATTTTGCCCTGCCACCGGGGCGTACCATCAGGGGGAGTAGCCTGCATGGTGGAGGGATGTGGCAAGCTGGTGAAGTAGGGTCAGAAAGGATGGAGCTAGGGTGGGGCACACCCTGAGGATGCCAGAGAGGAGAAGCCACCTGCACGGGTGGCACAGGAGACAGACCAGGCCTCAGAGGCAAGTGACCATGCAGCCTCCACAGCCTCCTACAGCAGTGGTGATGATGAGGGTCCTAGAATGGGCAAGTGCCGTGCTGTTTCCACATCAGGTTGGCTGTGAATAAACCCACTCCTCTGTATCCTGCCCAATTGGCATCCTTGGCAGCAACAGCTATGGCTATCTGCAGGCACTGTTTGCCAGTGGCAGACCCACGAGAGGTTGGGGGTTGAACTCCACTAGCAGCATGCATCTTTGGACAGGCTGCCCTAGACCACAACAAGCAGCATGGGGGAACCTGTTCCTTTATTGCAGGCAGACAATTAGTGATGGGGAGCTGCACTGTGTAGCAGTGGTAGGCAACTTGTGACAGTAGTCTGATCCCAAACCCCCTTTCCTCCTATTGGGCGTTGCGCATAGAGAAAGAATAAGGCAGTCATGGGGGAGCTACTGTCCTAACAGAGGGACTCCGCCACCTGCAAGAGTGGAAGCAGTCTGTGGGAGAGCTGGATAAATGTGGGAAATTCTATGTGTCAGAGCTTGTGGGTCACTGAACTTTGTGACACAATTGTGTTGATGATCTGTCGGGAAATAGGGAGGATGTCCCACAGATTCACCACTATGAAGACGGTGCCACACTGCTCACAAAGCTTTCAACAGGTGTCAGTGATGTACTTCCTGTTTACACTGATGTCATCCGTGAACTTCGCATTTCTGTTGTAGTTGGCAACATTTGGGCTGGTTGGTGTTCTTTCTGCTTTCTGAGTCTTTCACCAATTGATGGTGCAAGCACTGCAGCAAAGCATCCTTAAACATTAGCACACTCTTCTACTTTGTCCAAAGACTCCCACCCCATAAGGACGATCAACACTTTCTTAGAGGGGAACAGGGACCTCTTCTCATTCAAATGGACCACCTCAACTACAAGCTCAATCCATGTCATCTACCGCCCACCGGGCCAAATCTTAACCTTTGAAGAAAACCTTCTCCATATCTTGGGAGACAACAGCAAGGCCACATCTAAAGTCATCCTCATGGGAGACGTAAACATGGGCCTTAAGGATCCTTCTGACCTTCAGGCTTCCTCAGTCACCAATTCCCTCAGTGCACTAGGCTTTACGTATTGCTTTAGCGATCCCACCCACGCCACGGCCCGTACACTGGATTGGATTGCAGACCTCAGCTGCCAGATCAATATAGGATCCAATTCCTCCTGCCCGTGGTCAGACCACATTATTGCCTTCACCATCCCGCACCCCAAGAAGTCCAGGCCCACTATGCTACCTCTTCCACCCCCATTGGCACGCAGTTCATGCAAACTCACCAAAGGCTGCATTCTACCCTTACAGATTATGCCCAAACCAGAATCTCCACACTCTGATGATCCTAATTTTCTGGCAGATCTCTATGCCTCGACCTTGACAATCGCAATAGAAGCCATTGCCCCTGTAGGTGCCCGAAGAGCCAAACCAGCCAGACATTTGAGCTCATGGTTCACCCATGGCCCCCTAGAACTCTGTAATAAAAAATGGCTTTCAGAATTGGTGCTTGGCGTTCAGTGTCATGTTCTCTCTCCCAGCCGCCCCAACCCTGTTTGCTGATTCAACAACCGGCCCGCCTCACCCCATCATCCTGACCTGTGATTGGGCCTTTCTGGCTGTCCAGGAACGTAGTGAGGGTCTCGGCCCCTTTGCTTTAGCACTGCTCCATTTCTCTGCAGCTTTAAAGAGGTAAGCGCTGCATTGTAGGGTCAGCAAAACACATTATTTTGCACTTGTATGCATTTATTTTAATGTAAATCTGCCTTAATCCAGTGTGTTTGGCGTTTGGTGTGCCACTGCCCTCTCCCAGCCTACCCCTCACCCTGCTTCCTGATTGCACAACCCGCCCGGTTCCCCCCACACCCTTGACCTGTGATTGGGCCTGTCTGGCCATCCAGGAACCGAGTGAGGGTCTTGCCACCTCTGCAATATCATGGCTCCATTTCTCTGCAGGTTTAAAGGGGTAAGTGCTGCATTGTAGGGTCAATAACTCGTTATTCTGCACTTGTGTGCATTTTTAAAATCTAAATCTGCCTTAATCGGGTGTGCTTGGTGTTCAATGCACCTGTTCCCTCTCCCAGCCTCCCCAACTCCCCTGGATCCCGATTCCACAACCTACCCGCCTACCCCGACACCACAACCCATGATTGGGCCTTGCTTGCCATCCAGGAATCGACTGAGGGTCTCAGCCCCTCTACATTAGCACAGGTCAATTTCACTGCAGCTTTAAAGGGATACAAGCTGCATTGTGGGGTCAGCGGCACATTATTCTGCACTTGTGTGCATTTTTAATATCTAAATCTTCCCCAATCCAGTGTGCCTGGTGTTCGGTGTCCCTATTTCCTCTCCCAGCCTCCCCAATCCCCATGCTTTCTGATTCTACAACCCCACTGGGTCCCCCCTGCCCCTTACACATGATCGGGCCTTGCTGGCCATCCAGGAATAGAGTGAGGGTCTCAGCCCCTCTGCATTAGCACAGCTCCATTTCACTGGAGCCTTAAAGGGGTAAGTGCTGCATTGTGGGGTCAGCAGTTATTCTGCACTTTTGTGCATTTTTTAAATAAAAATGTGCCCTAATCCTGTGTGCTTAGAGTTCGGTGTGTCTGTACCCTCTCCCACCCTCCACAACACCCATGTTTCCTGATTCCGCAACCCTCCCACCTCTGTGATGCCCCCGACCCATGACTGGGCCATGCAAGCCATCCAGGAACTGAATGAGGGTCTCAACCCCTGCATTCGCATGGCTCCATTTCTCTGCAGCTTTAAAGGGGTAAGTGTTGCACTGTAGGGTCAGCGACCTGGTATTCTGCACTTTTGTGTATTTTTAAAATCTATATCTGCCCTAATCTCATGTGCTTGGCATTTGGATCACATGTTCCCTATCCCAGCCTTCCCAGCCCCTCTCCTTAATGATTCCACAACCCACCCCGCCTCCCCCACTCCCCAGACCCATGATTGGGACTTGTTGGCCATCCAGGATCCAAGTGAGGCTCTCAGCCCCTCTACAAACACATCTCCATTTCACTGTCAGTTTAAATGTGTAAGTGTTGCATTGTAGGGTCAGTGACCTATTATTCTGCACTTTTCTGCATTTTTAAAATCAAAATCTGACCTAATCCTGTGTGCTTTGTGTTTGGCGTGCCTGTTCCCTCTCCCAGCCTCCCTAACACCCAGTTTCCTGATTCCACAACCCACCCACCTTCCCTCATGCCCCCAACCCGTGATTGGGCCTTGCTGGCCTTTTAGAGACAACCACACAGAGCAGCCCCTGACCTGGCAGCCCTCGGCTAAGTGCCCAAAGACAAAGGGCAGCTCCAGAAGAAGCTGCTCTGGTAACCAGCACCAGTCTGTGTGTGCTTGTTTCTGCCCAGGATGCCTCTCAGAGTCAACTAGCAGCAACTGAGAATGTAAGTGTGGTTACGGTGGGGAGTACAGCCAATACTGTACTCCAGTAGAGCCCTACCACTCTTAATACCTACTATAACATATTCCACCTGTGTCAATCTGCCATCTCACACTTATTTTGCGATCAATTCTTCTCTCCTTTTTTATTGCTGTGTTTCAATTCTAGGTGTTTCCCCTCTAGTTCTGTTTTCCAATTCTAGGTGTTTCCTTTCTAGCGCTGTGTTTCAATTTTAGGTGTTTCCTTTTAGTGCCGTGTTTCAATTCTAGGTGTTTCCCTTCTAGTGCTGGTTTCCAATTCTAGGTTTTCCCCCACTAGTGCTGTGTTCCTACTCTTGGTGTTTCTCAAAAACTGCTGTGTTTCAAATCTAGTTGTATTTTTCTCCACATTTCTGCTGTGTTCCAATTCTTGGTGTTTCCCCTCAAGCTCTGTGTTCCAATTTAGGTGCTTCCTCTCTAGCGCTGTGTTTCAATTTTAGGTGTTTCCTTCTAGCGCTGTGTTTAATTCTAGGTGTTTCCCCGCTAGCGCTGTGTTCCAATTTTAGGTTTTCCCCCACTAGTGCTGTGTTCCTACTCTTGGTGTTTCTCAAAAACTGCTGTGTGTCAAATCGAGTTGTTTTTTTTCTCCCCATTTCTGCTGTGTTACAATTCTTGGTGTTTCCCCTCTAGCACTGTGTTTCACATATTGCTGTTTTTTTTCCCACTATTGCTGTGTTCCCATTCTAGGTGTTTCACCTCAAGTGCTGTATTCCAACTCTAGGTGTTTCCCAACAACTGTTGCATTTCAAATCTAGGTGTTTTTCCCATTACTGATGTGTTACAATTTTACGTTTTACCTCTCTAATGTTGTGTTCCAATTCTAGGGGTTTCTCAACAACTGTTGTGTTTTAAATCTAGGTGTTTTCCCCATTACTGCTGTGTTCCAATTCTAGGTGTTTTCCCTCCAGCGTTCTATTTTCAATCTAAGTGTTTTCTCCCACTACTAATGTGTTCCAGTTCTAGATGTTTCCCCTCTAACACTGTGTTCCAATTCTAGGTGTTTCTTCTCTAGCCCTGTGTTCCAATTCTAGGTGTTTCTCAACAACTTCAGTGTTTCAAATCTAGGTGTTTTTCCCACTGCTATGCTCCAATTGTAGGTGTTTCCGAATAACTGCTGTGTTTCAAATCAAGGTGTTTTTCCCCATTACTGCTCTGTTCCAATTATAGGTGTTTCCCAACAACTGTTGTGTTTTAAATCTAGGTGTTTTCCCCATTACTGCTGTGTTCCAATTGTAGGTGTTTCCCCTCCAGCGTTCTATTTTAAATCTAAGTGTTTTCTCTGACTACTAATGTGTTCCAGTTATAGACATTTCCCCTCCAACACTGTGTTCCAATTCTAGGTGTTTCTCCTCTAGCCCTGTGTTCCAATTCTAGGTGTTTCTCAACAACTTCAGTGTTTCAAATCTAGGTGTTTTTCCCACTACTGCTATGCTCCAATTGTAGGTGTTTCCCAACTACTGCTGTGTTCCAAGGTGGGGTGCTTTGTTCCAATTCTAGGTGTTTTGACACTAATGCTGTGTTTCAAGTCGAAGGGTTTCCCAGCTGCTGCTGTGTTTCTAATCTAGGCGTTCAGTCCCATTACAGCTGTACTCCAAGTCTTGGTGTTCAACCATTACTTGTGAAGGCTGGACATTTGGAGCCAGGCCAGCTGGGCCTATTTGGCTCTGTGTTTCTTGAATGACTCGCTTCTGCCAATTGTGAATCCTAAGTATTTTGTTTAGTCCGATGTTTGTTACCCAAATCCCTCAAGGCACACATCTATGAGCCATTGGTAGACAAGTTGCTATTTAGCAAGGGGCTGATGAGGAAACATTCAATTTTGTTTGGGTTGTGTTTGAGGGAGGCAGTGGATATCCAGGACTGAAAAATGGATAGGTAATTGGAGAGACGACTGATGTAGAGTGGATGAGGCAGAGAGGGCCAGTGGACTACCTGTAAACATTAAAAAGGACTGGTGAGAGTGTATCGGGGGTCGTTTCGTAGAACTCACCAAAAAATTACAAAAGTAGCAAAAAAGGAGTGTACACCGGTGCAAGAAGTAAAACAATTTTATTCAGGGCCCCAGACACAGCTGGGACAGCAAATTCAAACAGATCGCAGAACAGAACTGCATGAAGAGGTGCTGTCAAAGAAACACCCCTAAAGTCAGAACTTTTATACAATGCAAGTAATTAGCATTCATGATTGTGTGACAAGAAAACATCTCCCCACACAAATCTGGTTGTGCTTTGCACTTTGAACTCTTATAGAAAAGCATGCATTGCAATCAACGATTGGGTTCACAAAACCTTCTCACACCACCCTCATTTACACCCTGTGACATCACAATCCACCCCCAATTCCCACAGCACAAATTGAAATCATTGAAACATTTGAGACGACCAGCACAACTTTATCCAACTGCCGTGGTCGCCTCATCCTGATTCTCATGAGAATGGCCCTTCACCATGACACCATCAGAGCACTGAACCACAGACATACTACTTTACAAATGTTGTAAATTGGGGATATTCTAGCTTGTATCAACATATATAGACCTATGCATAGATGGAAATTAACCTTCTAACTACACAGGAATGCCCTTAGTTTCTTTCTAAAGACAGGTGTAGAAATGGCCTCTCTAAAATGAGAACTGTGCTCCATGCAGCCGGGACTGCAGCGAAAATAGCTCCCTTCTTGACCTGTGACAGACTACAGTCAGAGGTTTTTAATTGTATGGAGTTGTTTGATCTCAAGTTATGTATATTGGCTTTTAATGCCAATTCTTCCTTCAAGTAAACTGGGGCTGTGCTTCTCAACTACTTGTGAGTGATCAGTATGAGGCGGAAGGAGACTATATTTTTTATGGGCAACCCATGAAGACTTCTCCTGGCCTCAGAGATATGGTCCCTTTTATTGAGATCCATGATAGCTCTCATGGTGTGTTGCACCACCTGAAGCCGGTTGATCTCAGATTTCAGTAGACCAACTAGTAGGCTATCTATTCTGGGGCCTATCATAGTCCTGTTAAGTGTTTCCCGGTTCTCCCTGGATATGAATGGGCGTGCATGGGTCATTAGCTTAATGTGATAGGAGGCTGAAGAAACTAGGTTACTCACTTGTGCCTTCATATTCAGATTGCGGTAGAGATAAACCCCAAGGGTCTTGACTTTTTGTTTTGATCATACATCCATCAATTTGAATGTGGGCATATTCCAGCTCCATCTGGTGAGTTTTTGCTTCTGAGCCCACCAGCATCAACTCAGTTTTGCTGGTTTTCAGCGCAAGACCATTGTTACACATCCAGCTTTGGATCAGACTGTATATCCTATTTATGGTAATTTCATCCTCCATAAAGTTGCCAGATATGGGGACAACACATTGTGTGTCGTCAGCATAATTTGTGAATTCAATTTTAAGGCTTTCCAAGAAATCGAGAAAGGGAACGGCAAATATGTTATAAAGAATCGGAGACAAACAGGCTTCTTGCGGTACTCCAATCGTAAGCTCAATTATTTGTGCATCCGCCATATTGCTGCTTACCCTGCATTGCCATTCACTGAGGAAAGATCTCACCCAGCCTGCTGCTGACATTGAAAACCCTGCCATCTCCTCCAACCTGGTTCCCAATAGAGCATGGTCCACCAGGTCTAAGGCGGCGGACAGGTCAAGCAGCATGAGCATTACCATCTGTCCATTGTCCATATGTCGGAGTATCCCGGACTTAAGGTCTAACAGCGCTGTCTCTGATCCAAGGCTCTCCCTGAAACCAGGCTGCCATCTGTTCAAAATGTTGCAGGATCTGAGATCTATTAAAACCTGTGAGTAAGCCACTCGATCCAGGATCTTGAGTAAAAATGGAG
The DNA here is from genome assembly GCF_040938575.1 of Ambystoma mexicanum. Taxonomy (NCBI): domain Eukaryota; kingdom Metazoa; phylum Chordata; class Amphibia; order Caudata; family Ambystomatidae; genus Ambystoma; species Ambystoma mexicanum. The sequence continues at coordinate 1,289,670 of NW_027182474.1, forward strand.
AGTTGTAAATAGGGCGGTAATTCAATGGATCCAGCGGCCAGAGACTGTTTATTTTCAACAGCTGGGTAATCCTGGTGTTCTTGATACCTTTTGGGACACAACCATCCCTAAACAAGACATCGACAAATGTACATAGTGTTGCAATCAAAGTGGAGGAACATGCCTTAATAGCCAGAGCCGGGCTGCATCCCCTTTACATTTAGCAGGTTTAAGCTTTTCTGTAATAAGTGATCATTCAGATTCACTTACAGGTCTGAATGTAAATTGCTCTACTTTCCATGTTTTTTGTATGGCATTCATAGTTTTGGCATCTTTAGGAGTTGTGGCTTTTTTAGAGAGTACAATCTTATCCTTAATCCTATTAAGTTTGGTGCACGTAGCATCTTGTATTGAGGTGCACCATTCAATGTCTCTGGTAACTACATCATTTTTGACCTGGCTGAGATGTTCTAGCTCTTTCAGAATTTTGAATAATTCCCTCGGTTGAGAGTGAGCTTTTTTTAATGCGGTCAACCAGATATGTTTTTTGGCAAGGATAAAATGGTCATGTATTACTTATTCATTGGCGAAACCTGTGAGCTCTAATCTGTGACCTCAAAAAATAACAACCACTGTGTACTTCTCAAAGCATGGGTCTGGGATTGCAGACTCTGCACTGAATCACCAACCACAGCGGTCTTTGTCGCGCATAAAATGCTAACACATGTTTAAAGTAAAAGCAAGCTTTGAAGGCCTATTTACTGCGTTTTGTTCTACCACTAATACAGATATGAGAAAGAGCCCCCTCCCCTATTACAGTGCTTCTCTTGCAGCTGATAAGTGTGTTCCGTTATACCGCATTGAACTTGCATCTTTATTACAATAGGATGGACCCTTGGGGGTCTACTCAGGAGACTGGGAGTCGGTTTAGAATGCAACAAGATCATCTGTACCACCTGGTGTCTGCCTGAGAGGTAGGAGGTAAACCAATTCAGGGCAGTGCCATAGAATCCAATCCTGTCATCTAGGATGTATTAGTTGGTGGTGTTGAATGCAGCTGAGCATTCAATGAGTACCAGGAGGCATGAGTTACCCTTATCCAGGATTTCGAGGGCCTCATCTACCACCTGTATAGTGTTTGTCTCGATATTACACTTGGGTCAGAACCCTGACTGATAGTCATTTCGAAGGTGAAGTTGTTTGATTCTTCCGAGTAGTTTTGTAGCAACTTATTTTTCCAAGATTTTGCCAATAAACAGAATGTTTGTAATGGGCTAATAGCTGGACATGTCAGCTGGGCCTAGGGTTGTTTTTTGCAAAGAAGGTTGCATGACACCAGTCTTGAGGGTATCTAGAAATTACCATTCTCTGAGGAAGACATTACTGATGCTGAGGAGCACATTCTGTGCCAGGCCCATCAATTGTTTAAAAATGGGATCCAGTATGATATTGTCAGAGTAGGAGGTAGGTCTGAGGGAGGCAATTGGAGAGAGAGGACATAATTCACTTTAGAGGGGCTGTATGCGTGTTGTGCTGCCAGAAGCCCTAATGATGTGGGAGGTTCATTCGATAATCTCTCAGATTTTGCCTATTTTGTTATTAAAATGTTGTTGTTTCCCTCTCATTTTTCCTGAATTGCTGGTACCTCAGAGTCAGGTGATGGTTTGTTACAATGCTTTACTACGTCAAAGAGGGCTTTGCTCCTGTTAGAGGCCGCCACAGTGGTGGTGGAGCAGTAAGCATCTTTGGCATCAGTAATCATCATCTGATTTTGGGGAGACAGCAGCGGGCCAGTCAGCCTTAGATTATTCCTTCAGAAAACCCTCTCTTTAGGTGTCTTATCTGGATCCTAGATGGACTTGTCCTCCTTCTCTTACTGAACTGCTCTCTAATAAGGCTTTGGTCAGTCCTTCAAGCTCTGTTCTCTCATATCCAGTTCAAATTCATAATTCTCATCTGCTATATTGAATAATTGTGTCCTTATTCCTTCCTTATTAATGTCCTTATATTCTGTGTGCATACTCACATATATGTGGCTTTCCAGTTCCAAAGGTGGGAGGGACACTCACCCCTATTGAAGAGATGCTATCTTAGTTTTTGACTAACTTTGGATGTGAAGATGCATGATTAATGAAACTAATATTTTCTGATTTTGCAACCCGGTGCCCACATTTAGAGACTTTGAATGATTTTTCTGTAATACATTTTGGTGCAGTTACTCATCTTCCCTATTGCTCAGTTATTTAGTCATGTCATGCTATATATATGTTTACAGAACATGATAGATATTACTTCTTTATGCAAACTGTACACATTTCTTATTGATAAGAGCGTGCATTGCAATGCAGAGATAAATTTAGTGATTACACATTTTATTTTAGGTTTCCTTCATGTTATAATCTATTTATTTTGCTAATGTGGAGTTGCTAACATATTCCTACAGGTGGCAGTGGCGGTAGCAGTGGCGGTGCATCACTGAAATACTTTCTTTATATGCTATTAATGTGTATCCAGAGCACACATATTCTGCCAGACATCAAATAAATAGCTATTTCTTTATAGGTGTTAATTAAGTTATTTTATGGCAGGCTTGGGCTTGGCAAATAACAACAACTCCTTTGAAATGTAACAGGCCAGCTCCATCACTGACATCTGACATGGTCATTATAGATATCATATTTATAACTGGCCCAAACTTGACTAAGGAATCCCATTGTGTGTTAATCCTGAGAAGGGAGCCTCAGAAGTTTACATTTTCCCCATGTTTACAATTGCTAACTCCCCTTCAAACATGCATGGCTAAACAGCAATATTAGTTCCTATATGAATCTACATTTCACATAAATCTGGCAAATGTAACATTTGCAATTCTTGTCATTGAGTGCAAGTCCCATTGGAACTGCAGATAAGCCTTTACCTTACGGGGCGTAGTGGGGAGTCTGCTTCTTTGAGACTTCAATGCTGTGGCTTGCTTGGAATTTACAGGCACCCTGATAGATGAACATAGATGCTGTATGGTTCCCAGCTATGTGGTTCAAGAAAGTCGAGAAATGTATTGGGGGCGCCCAGATATCTTTGCACTTTCAATGGCATCCTATTTGAACATGGCAGTGTAATCTAACCGGTTTAATTGTAAGCATGACAGCAAACAAGAGGCAGACATCTCCAACAAATGACAGAATCTGAGACGAGTACCTCTCTACCTATGCCAGGAAGGCCTTACTGTTTATACCTTATCTTAGGCATCATTTGTGCTGTAAACCTCCAGGGCTACAGTCTTGCTGGCAGTCTTGCTGGGAGACAGAGGCTAGCGGGGGGGCGGGTACACATAAACCTTGCACAGATGAACTGGGCCCAAAGGGCTGAAACATGTCTGATATCAAATTGATGAGGTTTGAATAATTATGAGAGATGCCAGCCACCAAACCTCAAACTCGGCTATGATTTATATTTACAGTGTAACATGCCACCAGGACAGCGTTCTCATGTGTATGTATTTTATTTTTTAGAAAAGTCCACCTCTTAAAGGTAGCAGTTGCACTGCAGAGCCTTGCCTGTCACTGTGCCTGTCAAATGGGCAGTTGTCAACTCTGAAACTGTCCCGTACCCCTGTAGAGCAGGTGCTACAGATTAGGCTACTGATAAAGCAGGGCTCAGGTGTACACTATGCTTTTAGCAGTGAGTTTATGAAAAGGAGCTCTGATTAGCAGATCTCCCTTCCTGAGATGGAATGACCTGGATCATTTTACTTGTTTAATAAACATAAAAAGCAGGGCTCCTACACCCTCGCCAGATGGCAATCCATCACAATGATCCACCATGAGTGGTGTGCACTATGGATTACATGGTACCCAACTCGTGCTTGGGAAAGTATGCAGGTACATGAATAGATGTGAGTGGCGGAGTCATAGAGTTTCAACACAGTCTGACCTATTTTATCTCCCTCTGCAGCTGTGGGGTTAGTCCTGGGTGCTTGCTCCACCTCACCTTTTCCTTTCTTGCTGTGGCAAGTGTTCCTTTGATTCTGCTGCCCCGAAGGGCTGGCATCAGGGTTGGCATCCGACATGGAGAACAGTCCTGACAATCCGTACCTCTCAGGAGTCCTTAACATGTCAACCAGAATACCATACTGCAGAAAATGCAGGGGCTCTTGCACTGTAGTGCTAATAACCCAAGATCAATTACATCAATTTGTACAACTCAAAAAGTCTGTTTAAAAAAGACACATTTAATAAACATTGCACATTATTGTGAATGTGTCTACTGCCAAGCAGGGTAAGGGACATTGCCAGAGCCATAACTAAAAAAGAAACATTTAAAAAACATTTCAAGGAATATAGGGTTGGTTGTCTAGTGGAATCGGTCAGCATATTTGATCATTGAAAAGATACAACAAATGTATTAAAAAAGTACTTCTTCACCTTTCAGTCAATCAGTGCACTTTTGTTTAAAGCCATTTGATGAAATTGCACATCAGTTCATATTCATAAAGAAAAAGCACTGGCACAGAGGCTTGAACCCCGCTACATGGATTCTCTGTCTCCAAAGCTCCACAATGCTAATGCTCTAGTGATGAAGTGCCCTCATAGGGTGCACACATGTAAGCACAATATAGTGCATCATTGTGTACTGAGAAATGCCATTAACTGCCTACACTTTTAAGGCTTGAGCTGACAGACGGTGAAAAGGCTTGTCAGTATGGCTAAAAGGCTTGTCACTATGGCTAAAGGCTTGTCAATGTGGCTAAAAGGCTTGTCATTATGGCTAAAGGATTGGCTAAAGTCTTGTCAGTATGGCTAAAGGCTTGTCAGTATGGCTAAAAGGCTTGTCAGTGTGGCTAAAGGCTTGTCAGTATGGCTAAAGGCTTGTCAGTATGGCTAAAATGCTTGTCAGTATGGCTAAAGGCTTGTTAGTATGGCTACCCCAATTTAAGGACCGCACTCCAACTAGAGGACCTAACAAGGCAGAGAAGAAAGCTCCAAGCTAGTTGGCGCAACTCGCCCACCGACAACAATAAAGCCAATCTAACCCAATTCTCCAAATCCTACAAGAAGGAAATTATCAACACAAAAAAAATCTATTCAACGACAGAATCACTAATGCCAAATCAAATACTAAGGAACTATTTTCCATCCTCCGCAAAATGGAATCCCCCATTCAACCAGCCGACACTGTCCCCAAGGACAAGATATCGTGTACTAACATACAAAATGCCCTATCGAAGAAAATATCTACCCTCCAACACAAAATAACCAATAAAAAGGACTCTCTACCACCCGCTGATCAACAAATCCCATTGACTACTGAGCCTATCACCATCCCGCCTTTTAGCTTCAAAACTATCTCTATCATCGACACTGAAAAGGTCATCCTCTCCCTGAAGCCATCCAACTGTACGGGCGACAGTTGCCCAGCACAAATAATAAAGGATGCAGCTAGAGACTTAGCCCCGTTTATCTCGGAGCTCATTAACTCCTCCTTCAAATCAAACACAGTACCGGCCAACCTGAAAGAATCCTGGGTCCTCCCCCTACTTAAAAAACAAACCCTTGATCCATCTATCCCAGCCAACTATAGGCCCATTACCACCATACCTTTCCTACTTAAAATTATCGATAGAGTAGCCTACCTCCAAATTCAAGACATCTTGGAAGCCAACCATCTACTAGGCTTTCGGCAATCGGGTTTCTGTCCCCTCCATGGCACTGAAACAGCCTTGCTAGATCTTAAGACTAAAATTGAGGAGTTAAAGGATAGTGGAAAAACAGCTCTGCTATTTTTACTGGACTTGTCAGCAGCCTTTGACTTGGTGGATCACGCAGTTTTATGCAATCACCTCAGGCTCGTTGCCAACTTCACAGGGGAAGCTATAGCCTGGGTCCAATCCTTTCTAGCCAACCGGACTATTAGAGTTTTCTCTACATCCACCTGCGCTGATCCTATCCAAATAACATGTGGAATCCCACAGGGCTCTTGTGTCTCACCCACCATGTATAACATTTTCACCAAGCCATTATTTGACAAGTTGGACAGACTGGGTGTCACCTACACAAATTATGCAGATGACACTCAGATCCTAATACCCCTTTCGGGCAACTATGAAGCAGACTTGGCCTTGGTGAATACGATATACATCCTCATTCAGGCATGGATGGCTACCCATGGCCTCTGCCTGAACGATGATAAAACTGATATCTTGCTCCTCGGATCTGATCATAACCTAAAAAAGCTCACCCGAACTATGCATCCTTTAATATTGGCAACATCATTAAGGTTATGCCAGAGAATAAAACTCTAGGATTCTACTTGGACTCCTCTTTCACCCTTAAAAAGCAAGTGAACTCCCTCTCCTCCTCAACAACCTACACTTGCAAACTCATCCGAGCTACCAGACCGTTCCTGTCCAGCGCCAGCTGCCTCACTTTGGCCAATGCTCTTATCATGTCTAGACTAGACTATTGCAACACCCTATACTCAGGAGCCAAACAGTCTGTCACTGACAAACTCCAGAGATTGCAAAATAACACCCTAAGAGCAGCACTGAACACCCCACACAGAGAGCATATCTCTAAATACCGGACAGAGGCCCACTGGCTAAAAATCAAGGACAGAATCCTCCTTAAAACTATCTCTCTCACTTCTAAATGCCTAAATAATCTAGCATCTCTGTACCTATCTGAAAATATCAACAGGAGATCCTCAACCCGACCTATGAGAACTGCTAACACATTCATGCTTGAAATCCCTAGATATAAACTGACTACGGCGGGAGGATCCAGCTTCCCTGTCAAAGCTGCATAATCATGGAACACACTCCCATTTGACCTCAGACGCCCACTACCTTACGCCAGATTTAGAAGTAACGCTCTCAAATGGCTTCACACTAATGATAAGTAACCCCCCCTCTAGCCTGATCCTGCTATGCATATGTTAAGATCTCCTTCTATTGATGACCCTGGCAACTGTCTGTACTGTATTATATATTGTAATTTACTCTGTACTTACATGTATGTACTAGCCTATGGTAGGCATTTTAACTAAGCTCTGAGACTTCTTGTACTGCTGCGCCCAGCTGCCCAAGGGCTTGGTGCACATTATGAAATAAATAAACAAACAAACAAACATAAAGACTTGTCAGTACAGCTAAAAGGTTTGTCAGTATGGCTAAAAGGCTTGTCAGTAAGGCTAAAGGTTTGGCTAAAGGCTTGTCAGTTCAGTATGGCTAAAGGCTTGTCAGTATGGCTAAAGGTTTGGCTAAAGTCTTGTCAGTTCAGTATGGCTAAAGGCTTGTCAGCATGGCTAAAGGCTCGTCAGTATGGCTAAAGGCTTGTCAGTATGGCTAAAGGATCGTCAGTATGGCTAAAGGCTTGTCAGTATGGCCAACGGCTCATCAGTATGGCTAAAGGTTTGTCAGTATGGCTAAAGGTTTGGCTAAAGGCTTGTCAGTTCAGTATGGCTGAAGACTCATCAGTATGGATAAAGGCTTGTCAGTATGGCTAAAGGCTTGTCAGTATGGCTAAAGGTTTGGCTAAAGGCTTGTCAGTTCAGTATGGCTAAAGGCTTGTCAGTATGGCTAAAGGTTTGGCTAAAGGCTTGTCAGTTCAGTATGGCTAAAGGCTTGTCAGCATGGCTAAAGGCTCGTCAGTATGGCTAAAGGCTTGTCAGTATGGCTAAAGGCTCGTCAGTATGGCTAAAGGCTCGTCAGTATGGCTAAAGGCTTGTCAGTATGGTTAAAGGCTTTTCAGTATGGCTAAAGGCTTGTCGGTATGGCTAAAGGTTTGGCTAAAGGCTTGTCAGTTCAGTATGGCTAAAGGCTTGTCAGAATGGCTAAAGGTTTGGCTAAAGGCTTGTCAGTGCAGTATGGCTAAAGGCTTGTCAGTATGGCTAAAGGCTCGCCAGTATGGCTAAAGACTTGTCAGTATGGCTAAAGGTTTGGCTAAAGGCTTGTCAGTGCAGTATGGCTAAAGGCTTGTCAGTATGGCTAAAGGCTCGCCAGTATGGCTAAAGACTTGTCAGTATGGCTAAAGGCTTGTCCGTATGGCCCAAGGTTTGGCTAAAGGCTCGTCAGTTCAGTATGGTTAAAGGCTTTTCAGTATGGCTAAAGGCTCGCCAGTATGGCTAAAGGCTTGTCAGTATGGACAACGGCTTGTCAGCATGGCTAAAGGCTTGTCAGTATGACTAAAGGCTTGTCAGCATGGTTAAAGGCTTTTCAGTATGGCTATGCCATTTATATGGAATTCTCTACTCTCTGAGATGACTTCTGTTCTGGCAAGCAAGTAAAGCCAGTCTATGCAGGTAACTGCCTGATGCTCTTCAAGCCTTAGATTAGCACACAGAGCCTTTTAGCGCAGGTGTGCTTGATACAATGATAGCAGAACACACTATGAAAGGCAGTCTATGATGCACCATGCTGGCTGTGGCCAAACACTTGCAGGAGAATGGTAGAGCGCATGCGGATATGAACTTAGGTTCTTTTAGGTCTGTGGAGAATAGAGGAAAAAAGAATAACTCTGCGGCAGGAGCCTCACTCACTGAGATGCATGCTGTATTATTTTGGCAAATGCCACATCTGTGATTGCCAAAGATTGCACATATTCATGCCAAGACGCTTTAATTAATAATGTGTACGTACAGGTGAGCAAGAGAATTCGACAGGAAACAGAGTCAAGTAATGCATGGAGTGAATACATCCCGACGCCCTCCTATTATGGGCTGGACTCGCTGGATCCTGAGAAGCATTTCTTTATCATTGCCTGTCTTGTGGCTTTTCCTTGGCAATCCTGGGGAAATTCTGTGGGATTGCCATGATAAAATGAAAAACAAAACTGGTACTCCAGCCAGCCGAAAACGCTCAAATTCCACCCGTGCTGCTCTTTCCCCTTCCAGCCTCCACCCTAATATGAATAGCCCCTTTCCAAACCCCATTTCTTTTATTGCTAACTGCAAGTTTCTCTCAGTGATTGCTCACATGCGGAGCAAAGTAAAATGATGGCTTGTCATCTCTTAAAAGCCTGATTGCTACAGTGTGCCATGTGCGATATTAAACACATATTCTGGACCAGATGCAGACCCTACTCAGAGGAATCTCTCAGAATCTGCTGGGCGAGCTTACACCAAGAACTTGGAATATTTGCAACCCTTTGTTCCCAGTCTGTTTCTTGTTTGGCAGCACACACCCGTCCAGCAGTTTCCACACTCCGGATCTTCATTGAAACCTCCCTTTTCTCCATGCAAAGGTTACGGCGGGTTCAGAAGGCTTGAAGCATGTCCTAAGGGACAGAGCTTCCCGTTTCTCTCCAGGGATCGGTGTAGACAGGGTCAAATCCGGGTTCACCTTAGCGATGAGGTGTTTCAGGCACCCTGAAATCAGATGGCTGTTATCCCCATGTTAAAATCAGCTGAACTCGTGGCCTTGGGAGTCCACAGGAATCCAACTACTGAGACAGAGTGGCCCAGCCTTTGAACCAGTGACCAGCTGGCTGGTATCTCTAAAAGTACCTTTATCTAACATTGGGTCCTGAAGAAAGTGGTATAAAAACAAACAACGCACTGAAACCGGTTGACCGTACACTATAGTCAGATGCTCAGCTAGTTACTGGTACCCGGAGAGGAATTATTTAAAAAAAAACATCTTTTACATATTACTTGCGTGCATAGTAGTGGAAGCGTTACGGTGAATCTCCTTCCACGTTTCTTTTAGTCCCGCTACTTTCCGCCAGACCTTTAATTGAGGCCATTTTTGTAAAACATGTATGCACTTGGACTTTGTAGCGTCATTTAATGGAGAGCCAGTCTCCTTTCTCTCCCCTCACCCTAGATAGGCGGCTCGTCATCTCTGTCTAGGGAAAGTCCACTCTTAAGGGTGAGTTAGTCATGATTGGAGGGTCAGGTTGGCTATTTGGAAGTTTATTAAACAATCGGAGCACGCATGATGGACCTGTAGCTTGTGTGTGTTTAGTAGGTGGGATAAGGTGCAGTTTACTGTTATCCCAGTCCAGTCCTCTCTTGTGTGTTAAGGATTGAAGCACATCCTACCCCCTGAGATGTGAAAGCAGAATGATCCACTTCAGCCAAGTCACACACAGCACAATGCTGCCCAGTGGCCATCACTGGAAGGTCACCCCCAGTTCAGAGCCAGGTGGGAAATGCACTGTGAGTGTGGAGGTGAAGGCAAACACCCTTAAACTCGCTGTGCTGTGTGTGACTGAGATCTGTAATCCTACACATGGACATTTCTCTTGAAACTGAACCCTTCTAAATATCATGAGCTCTCACACACCCAGCAACGAGCACAAGCCTGGCCACATGCCGTTTGCCTATGTGTGTAATGCTTTCGGCTTGCAATTCTCGAAAGACCCCCTACATAGGTTCTGCTTAGTGAAACACTACAGAATTCTCTATATCAACGGTATCGGTACCGTCTCCAGATATCTGGGCCTCCTAACTAACCCTCGAGATGTATTGGCCAACGTGCTGGTGCTATCAGGCGTATACAGACATATTTCTCTGTTTGTGGCTTTCGCAAATACCCCGGGTGCTCATAACAGTAGTGATCTATGTTTCAAAACCTCTAGTTTCGGGCACCAAACAGTGAACCACCTAGAACCAATCCTGATTCAACAAATGTACCATCAGCAGATCCCCTAAATTCGGCATTTGCTTTCCAGAGTAAACCCATCACATACACAGTTGTTGAAACGGCATGACCCTCATAATGACCAGCTTTCCCTCACTGCTGTCTCCATCAAGTCATGGATTATAATGAAACGCACCGTCTATAACCCTCAGACTAAGGAACCAACAAGAAGCAGACCAAGACGTTTCTATGGTGGTGCTCCCTGACGGAGGCTATCCACCTGGCTACTAACCTTTCATTTCACAGATTATTAAACATCTCTTCCGTAACCCTTGCTATCCGCCCCTCCCATCTATATCGCCCTCCTTAAGGACCCAGAGGTATATACCCACCAAATATCCTTCCACTTTGCTTTTCATGTCGTTGCGTGCAGTCGATTTACCTGGGGAACATGGAAGACGCCTAAAATCCTGGCCATTGGAACAGATATGGAGGACATGAGTTCTCCTATGATTCCCGCGGGCATTGACCCGGAATGGCATTTGTATCCAGGGATTGGCTTCCTAATCCCAGACAGCAGTTCCAAGACCCCTCCAATGGCTTTGATCTGAGACATGCAGGAATCCATGATCTGGAACCCGAGAGTGAGGTTTGGCAGCAGGTCCTGAGACTGGTTGATTTCTTCTATGGCAAAGACCATGGCCAGGACATCCCGGTAATATCGAATGTGAAACCTGCAAGGAAATGGGAAACGGGTTACATGTTGTCTGTGGCACGATATTGCTCTCAGCCTCTGCAATACAGACACCAATCATACATGTCTATGGGGGATGATCACATGCAGGGCGTGGTGAGAACTGGCAATATTAGGCTTTTACCTCGACTCTACTTTCACACTAAATAAACAAGTCAGTGTCACGTCATCCTCTACTGCAGATACTTGTAGACTGATCAGGGCGTGTAAATCCTTTCTATCTAAAGAAAGCTGCGTGATTTTAGCCAGAGCCCTTATTTTGTCCAAGCTGGATTACTGTAATGCACTCTATTTAGGAGCAAATAAGTGTATCCTCAAGAAAGTCCAGATTTTACAAAATAATGCACTTAGATCAGCTTGCGGTATTCCTAGGTGAGAGCACGTTTCGAACGTAAGGAGACAGAATAAATGGCTCTCTACTAATGTCACAATCACGCTCAAAACGCTCCCCCCCACCCACAAATGCCTGAATGGTGCAACCCTAAGTTACTTCTCAGAAAGAATTGTCAAGAAATCCTCTACCCGCCTCCACCACAACTTTGGAACTACCTCCCTCTGGCATTGAGAGAGGACCAACCTTTCTTGCACTTCAGGCATAACATCATAAACTGGCTTGTTTCTAAAGACACTTTACTTATCCATAAGCTGTTGATTTACACCGATCTCTTCGACACTGAAACCTTAACTCATGCCCTTTGTGATATTACTTTTCTACCACATTACTCTCTGTTTCCTCATTTTCGGACAACCTAACTGTGACGCAACCTTTTGTAACACTTTTTGTTCATACTGTGATTACTTTGTATAAATCAAACTTGTAACGTGTGCAACTACATCAACTGTTATAATGTCATTTACGCCTAATGTATACATGTTCTCGTGTGTAAAGGCGCCCAGATACCTTCGGGTTTGGCGCGCATTACAAATCAGTAAACAAACAAACAAACAAACATGTTTCTGCCACGTTTGATGAATAGAATTGCAGTGGGTATGCAGGATGAAGAGCCTAATTGGCATCACTCACAGTTCAGAGGGGCAGTAAATACATGGAGGTGATTCCATTACCACCACTTTTGCTGCACCTCTGCATTTGACCTTGAAGTGGATCATTTATCTCCAACCTGATGCCCAAGGTAAATGCTCCACTTTAATGCCAAGAATTGGTGGATTTGCAGCACAGCATTACTGTTCATAGGAACTCCGCCAAACACCCACCTGGCGCTCTATGGACTCCAACAATGGGGATTTACACTGCCCTGGCAGCGCTTGGAATCGCATGCTGAAGCCTCAGAACCGAGTGTGAGCATCAGGAAACTCATAATGAAGCCCAGTGGTTTGCAAATGATGAGGATTACCACATGTTTAAAGTTGAGCGGTAGTTACTGCACTCCCAGTCATGGCACCTACAAATGGCAAAAGCACAATCACAGGAACAAAAATGATGCTTCTTTCGGGTCAGTAAGAAATATGATCAGGACCTCACATCAGTGTCTACGAATCAACCTGACCACTTAACCACAAACGCACACCTGCTACTGCTAGTGATGCTGGTGTGTGGCGTTATTGGTGACTCCCACCGGGGGATGAGAATCGCGGACATTGCTTGTGTCAGGTACCTAATCGGGACGGATAAATAACTGGGGAGGCCGAGGTGAGAAATAAGTGTGGCTAAAACAACGTAGGAACTCAGTACACGTTCCGCTGTATGGAAAACGTGATGGTAATTTCATTACCGCCACTTTTACTATACCACCAAATTCCGAACCTGAGGGTAAAGTGGAGGATTCTCCTTACCTCTAAAATTGGGGGAATTACTGTGGCGGAAATACTCCTGTAGAACACTCCCCCATAATTGACATGGAACCCCATGACTCTTAAAATGGGGATTTACACTGCATTGACACCATTTGAAATCCTGTGGTAAATCCACAGGACTCAGCGGCGGTAAAAGGATGAGGCCCACAGTATTTTCATGAAATGAAAATGCATTTATTATCCATGAGACATTAAAGTGTGGAATTTGACCCATGCATGCGAGAAGCGCCACGAGGCGATGCAGCTCCTATCAGAAATGTTCTAGACCTGCCAATAATGCAGCAGAAGTAGGCGATTCCAGCTTGGAGGGGGCGTGATGTGCATGCATGCGAGAAGCGCCACGAGGCGATGCAGCTCCTATCAGAAATGTTCTAGACCTGCCAATAATGCAGCAGAAGTAGGCGATTCCAGCTTGGAGGGGGCGTGATGTACATGCATGCGAGAAGCGACACGAAGCGATGCAGCTCCTATCAGAAATGTTCTAGACCTGACAATAATGCAGCAGAAGTAGGCGATTCCAGCTTGGAGGGGGCGTGATGTACATGCATGCGAGAAGCGCCACGAGGCGATGCAGCTCCTATCAGAAATGTTCTAGACCTGCCATGTCATGCAGCAGAAGTAGGCGATTCCAGCTTGGAGGGGGCGTGATGTACATGCATGCGAGAAGCGCCACGAGGCGATGCAGCTCCTATCAGAAATGTTCTAGACCTGCCATGTCATGCAGCAGAAGTAGGCGATTCCAGCTTGCAGGGGGCGTGATGTACATGCATGCGAGAAGCGACACGAGGCGATGCAGCTCCTATCAGAAATGTTCTAGACCTGCCATGTCATGCAGCAGAAGTAGGCGATTCCAGCTTGAAAGGGGTGTGATATACATGCGTTACGCAGACCAGATCTATTCCTTAAATATTTCAGAGAATTAGACCGGGCGTGCATTGCCTCTTCATGTGGCTGTAACGCACACCTGAACACTGCAACTGCTGGAGAATCTGTTTACCTGACACCCGTTTCATGAAGCAGCCCACAGAATCCCACGGAATCCCACAGAATCCCTCAATCGCTCGCCTGGCAGGGCTCTCATGCTTTGAAACATATGTCCTCATGCCAGACGGGGACAAAAAGAATTTTACCCTTTATGAATCTGTTTTTCATTTTAAATTGCTTTTTCCATGACATTTGCATAAACCTCGAATGCTCCCGTGTAATGTAATGCAGGTATGTTTCTAATTGTACGCTTTTGTCCGGGTCCATGGTATCTATTCAGTCACCCCTTTGCACACCCACATGTGCAGCTCCCAATCACGCCTCTCAAAGCACGCAGGTTGGCTGGCCTGCTATTGAGGTTGGTGTCTGCCGTGTAGGCTCAGTGGACGATGTTTCCACAACAGGGATGTGTGTTTGACCCACTGTTTCATCCCACCGAGTTGGATAAAATGAGTACCACTGAGTTGGGTACCAATAAGCGTCAGTTATCTGTCTACAGCTCCAAGACGCCCTTGTTGTTGGCTAAGGTGTGCTTTGGAAAGACACCGGCAAAGCTATTCAATTGTGTGTAACTTATGCAGAAACAAACATGCAGCTGTAACACACTTCTCCAATCCCATATATGATATAACCTGCGGGCTGTTTGTGCGCTTTATAAATGCAAATCAATAAAAAATACAAAATAACGGACACCCTGATATGCACACAATAATAGACTGTCCTAAATCCCCAGGAGGCATCAGCTGTGGCCCTCCTGTACAGACTGTAATCAACAGTACAGACCCCTCACTGGAGACGGACTGTGACACTTTTCAACACAAGCTGCTCCTCCCCATCACAGAGTAGCTGGTGCACTTCTAAACACACTGTGAACATCTGACCTTACCCTCACAGAAGACGAACTGTGACACAGTGTGATAAGCTGCTGCTTCCCATCACAGAGTAGCTGGTGCACTTCTAAACACACTGTGAACATCTGACCTTACCCTCACAGAAGACGAACTGTGACACAGTGTGATAAGCTGCTGCTTCCCATCACAGAGTAGCTGGTGCACTTCTAAACACACTGTGAAAATCTGACCTTACCCCTCACAGGAGACGGGCTGTGACACAGTGTGATAAGCTGCTCCTCCCCATCACAGAGTAGCTGTTGCACTTCTAAACACACTGTGAAAATCTGACCTTAGCCCTCACAGGATATGTACTGTGACACAGTGTGCTAAGCTGCTCCCCATCACAGAGTAGCTGGTGCACTTCTAAACACACTGTGAAAATCTGACCTTACCCCTCACAGGAGATGGGTTGTGACACAATGTGATAAGCTGCTGCTTCCCATCACAGAGTAGCTGGTGCACTTCTAAACACTCTGTGAAAATCTGACCTTACCCTTCACAGGATACGTACTGTGACACAGTGTGATAAGCTGCTCCTCCCCATCACAGAATAGCTGGTGCACTTCTAAACACACTGTGAAAATCTGACCTTACCCCTCACAGGAGACGGGTTGTGACACAGGGTGATAAGCTGCTGCTTCCCATCACAGAGCAGCTGGTGTACTTCTAAACACACTGTGAAAATCTGACCTTACCCTTCACAGGAAACGTACTGTGACACAGTGTGATAAACTGCTCCCCATCACACAGTAGCTGGTGCACTTCTAAACACACTGTGAAAATCTGACCTTACCCCTCACAGGAGACGTACTGTGACACAGTGTGATAAACTGCTCCCCATCACACAGTAGCTGGTGCACTTCTAAACACACTGTGAAAATCTGACCTTACCCCTCACAGGATAAGTACTGTGACACAGTGTGATACACTGCTGCTCCCCATCACAGAGTAGCTGGTGCACCTCTAAACACACAGTGAAAATCTGATCTTACCCCTCACAGGATATGTACTGTGACACCGTGTGATAAGCTGCTCCTCCCTATCACAGAGTAGCTGGTGCACCTCTAAACACACAGTGAAAATCTGACCTTACCCCTCACAGGATAAGTACTGTGACACAGTGTGATACACGGCTGCTCCCCATCACAGAGTAGCTGGTGCACCTCTAAACACACGGTGAAAATCTGATCTTACCCCTTACAGGATAAGTACTGTGACACAGTGTGATAAGCTGCTCCTCCCCATCACAGAGTAGCTGGTGCACTTCTAAACACACGGTGAAAATCTGATCTTACCCCTCACAGGATATGCACTGTGACACAGTGTGATAAGCTGCTCCTCCCTATCACAGAGTAGCTGGTGCACTTCTAAACACACGGTGAAAATCTGACCTTACCCCTCACAGGATATGCACTGTGACACAGTGTGATACGCTGCTCCCCATCACAGAGTAGCTGGTTCACTTCTAAACACACGGTGAAAATCTGATCTTACCCCTCACAGGATATGCACTGTGACACAGTGTGATAAGCTGCTGCTTCCCATCACAGAGTAGCTGGTGCACCTCTAAACACACGGTGAAAATCTGATCTTACCCCTCACAGGATATGGGCCGAGGATCATTCTTAAATGTAAGCTCCAGTGAAGAATATTCTGAATGCACCAGGAACATTCCCCCCAAAATCAGGTCTCCTTCCTTGGAATACATGCTCTGCTTCCAGGCCTGGAGTTTGCAGGCGGGCTGCAGAGCCCTTTCCTTGACCAAGACGAGGAGGAGCACGGCACAGACCCAGCCACCCATGGAACTGGATAATGATGCGCCTTACAGATAGGGCAGCCCAGTGAGGAGCAGTCACTTCTATAGTCTTCCTAGAGGAGGTGGGTAGGCAGCAGGAAGCTCCCTCCTAATCCCGGGAATATAACCTAGTGCAGGGTTCTTTCTTCCTGAGCACTGGATTCTGCATGGAGAGTGTGCTGCTGACCTTTGACCGCTGTAGATGAACGAGCTCTAGGCTGAACTGGGACTCACCTGTCAGCCAATGCTGGGATCTTCAGGGCTTTATAATAAGAGCCTGGATCAGGTGGCTTCAAACCCTACAGGGGGACTCATGAACCTGTAATTTCAACTCATTATTTTTTTCACAAAATGTATCACCCATGTGATTAGTTGTTATTCCTCCCAAGTATATTATAGTATTTGTATTAATAAGGGGGTGTATCTAACTATTGTGATTAAACAGTCATGTTTGATATACTTGTGGAAGGAATCCTAGCATTGAAATTCCTATTTCCTGCTCTGCCAAGTTGTAATACCAGTTGTGGGAAAAGATTTAAGCATTTGCTTTTGAAAACATACCTGAACGATTTACAATGCCCTTCCTTTTTTGCTGTGTGTGAAAATGCACACAAACTTTTCATAGATAATGAAGGGAGCGCAAACCAAAAGAAATGCCCCCTACATCATGTGGATTGCCTCTTGCACCCAGAAATGGTGACAAAGGGCCTCATTGCGACTGGGTGGTATCCCGGCGGTAAATCCACTGGGATACCGCCCAATGCAAATGCTGTTACTGCAACTCAGTCTGGCATTATTAGCGCCAGATCCCGAGTTGCAGTGACGTGGTAAATCCCCATTCATACTGGGTCCATTGGGCCCAATGGGGCATTTTTGGTGCTATGACCAAATAGCGCCGAAAATGGGTGAAAAGTGGCAAGATATAACTCCAGCTCAAAGTAACAGCATTGCCACTGCATTTCTTCAAACTTGTAATAAGGCCCAAAGTCTCTTATATTTCTGGGGAAAAGGTTAGCATCAAAGTTAAAGCATGAGATGAGCTGTTATGTGGTTCGGCTGCACTACATTGCTGCAGCCAGCCAGATTGTGGTTTCTGACGCTTGCATGGCATTTTTCTTTACTGGGCATCAAGGGTAAAGCAAACATAATAAGTGTTGTTCTGTGGCTAAACTGGACTGCATTGCTGTAGCCAGTCTGGTAATGCTCTTTGCCTCTGCATGGCATTTTTTACTGCCCATCATGGTTGAAGCAAAAATGATAAGAGGCTTTATGCAGATTGCCCCTTGATCCGAAAATGTTCACAAAGGGCCTCATTATGAGTTTGCCGATCGCCCTAAAACAAAAGTGCCAGTGAGTTTACCGGCACCCTTGTTTCTGGACCGGCAAACTCATAATGAGGCCCTCCTCATGGAAGCGCCAGCACCGTTAATAACAGTGCCGGCACTACATTGTCCCCACTCCCATAGAGTCCTTTAGGACTCTATGGGATGGGGAACTTACATTTTACTGGCGCCTGACTTCCCGGGCCACCGGAGTTGTAATCTCCCGGTGGCACCAGGAAGTCAGGTGCTGGTAAAATATTATGAGTCCAGTGGCAATCCACTGGTAGCACCGGCAGGATTACCGCCAGATTCACTGTGGCAGCCATGGAATGTATGGTGCCGGTAAGGGACCGGCACCGTTGTCATGATGCCTACCCCCGGGCATCCAGATCAAGTCCATCAACCCCAGAAGCAGGCATCATGTTACCCAGAGAAAGCTAGGGGCTATATGGGTACAGTCCTGGCGTCTATGGCGCCAGGCTCATATGTTAAAACTTACCTGATGCAGACCATGCTGCAAGGGATCCAAGCCCATGTGAGGCTTGGAAAGGACTACTTTACCTTGGGACTATTTTGTTACTCGGGTGTGGTTGTGGAGGAATACTTACCTGGGACTAATTTGGAGGCTATTTAAACCACGCCCGAAGAGCAGCACACGCTTTGCGTTATTCTGCATCCTGCAGCGTAACGCTCACTGTGCCTGCAGTCAGCATCCAGCCTCTAGCCACGCCCGCCTCGAGTCCAGAGCGCCTAGAAAGAAGGGACAGAAGAAGAAAGGTTAGAACAAGAACATTATTGGGTTTCTTACCTGATTCCGGATTCATCACACCTTTGAATCAGAAACAGACTTTATTTCAAGCACGTCGCATCGCAAGCAGCAGCGCCGCGCCATACCCACCGTTCCTCGCAGCATCTCTACGGTCCGGCGCTGTCTCCATCATTATGTTGCTGCATTCCAGCACCTAAGGGGGACAAGAAAACAACAAGGTGAGCCGAGGGAACAAACAAGGACAATCTCTTGCCACCATATGCTTACCTGATTTTACCGCTGAAGGTATTATTCACCAGCACACCAAATCTTCTTACGCTGCACCTGTAAGAAAAGAGAAAGCAGCGAGTTAAACCTTGGCATCCTTTAACGGACATTGTGGGATAGCACAGACTCTTACCAGAATGCTTTCAGCTGCCACAGGACGATCTTCTTTTGGGTCTAAGCTGCAAGATAAACAAAGGAATTGGACAAGAGTGATTATTCAGACATTTTTGAACTCTTAAGAACTATATACTTACGGTCCTTCGCCAGGAGGTTTGGAGCCAAGATTTGTCTAGAACTCTTTCAATATCCTCAAGCCAGTGAAGTAACTGGCCATCAACGCGCCCCTACATTCCTCTCAGGATGGAGAGCTCATCATTCAAAACTATAAGGTGAGTTTTGTGAACGGGAATATCAGAGGTGATAAATGGGGATGCAGTGAGGGGCTATTACTCAAATCCACGGGTGGCTAATTCCCTTTCTCCGCCTATAGCAGACTACTTCTACGGGTCAAGCAGACGAAGCTAGGTGGGCCAGTCCAGTCAGTCATCTCTGCACTACGCATGACGTTGGTGGAGACTGTGGCTGTCCAGTTCCGCTCGACACCCCTGTGGGAGCCAGGTGAGCGTAACACCGTTCATTCCGGGCCACCACATTACGAGTACTTCAGCAGTTCCCGCTCTGCATGCCTGGCCAGACCGAACGTGCAGAGCGGGACCCGCTAGCAGACCAGGATTCTAACAACGGGCCCGTTGGGGGCTCAAATGGGAATGGGGAAGTACCGGGTCCCGGACCCACAAAAGGGAATTACCGGCACCTCTAAGGTCGGAATGGCCCGGTAAGTCCCCTTTTGTGGGACCCGGACCAGGACACGAGTTTGGAGGTAGCCATGCCGGTAATGACGGCATGGCTACCTCCAAACTCGTAATGAGGCCCATAGTCTGTTATATTTCTGGTGAAAAAAGTCAGCATCAAAGTTAAAGCATGACATGAGTTGTTATGTTATTGAACTGGCCTACATTGTTGCAGCCAGTCTGGTTAAAGTCTCTGACTCTGATATTGCATTTTTTACTGGGCATCAATGTTAAAGCGAATATGATAAGTATTGTTACGTGGCTAGACTGGCCTGTTTTGCTGCAGCCAGTCTGATCACATTTTCTTACTGTGGCACTGGCATGGCATTCTTGACTGGGCATCACAGTTAAAGCAAACATAATAGACGGGCATACATTGCTGTAACTAGCCTGGTTACATTTACGTTTTGCGTCACAGCATTTTTTACTCACCATCAAGGGTAAACTAAACATGGTGAATGGCACGACGTGGCTAGACTGAAGTACATTGGTGCAGCTAGTCTGGATATATTTCACAACTGCAGCATAGATTGTTTTACTGGCAAAGCCAACAGGAGCATGTTCTTATATGGTAAATAAGGCATGCATTGGAGCAGACGGCATGGGCAGGTATGTGCAAAACCAGCATCAAAATGTTTTGTTTAGTTGGAAAATTATGAAAATGTGTTGGATATGCTCTGTGTGCTGTTGGTGACTTGCATTTTTTCATGGGTTAACCTTCAAAAGGAAATGTAAACTCTGTGGCTTTTGACCCAATTTGTAAAGAAGCTGTGTTGTAAAATACACCATTTTAACACATTATTTTAAAATATTTCTTGGGGATAGCCCACGCCCCCAGAAACCCACATTGCTTTCAGCACCCTCGCTACAACAGCCGCTTACATATTTTTTTAGAACATGTTTAAACTATACAAGAAGAGCATAACAGAATTACATTTGCAAGACAAAAATGCAATGAGCTCAGAAATTTGATCACTATAAGCTATAAACAGGAGCAAATAATCAAGAAAGCAAAACCAAAGTGGAAGGGAGTAGCGGCAAAAAGAAAGGAAAGATTGGAGATCAAGCAATAGAGTACCAAGAAGCGGCAAAAAGATAGAGGAAATTCAGGACACATTAAAATATCACCAGCCATGTTCCCTCTAAGCTGAGCACATGTGCGCTTATCCAGCTTCCTTCTGGGTGCCGCTCAGAAGATTTTTAGCAGCGCACACAGACAATTCTCACCTAACTAAAAAGGTTTTATAAGGCACAAGCCACAGCAATTACCTGAAATTGTCTTTCTTTTAAATTAAGCAACTAGTCTTGACATTCTGCTCATTTGCATTACACTACTATGCAAGGGTGATCGTAAACACCTAAAATCCCTAACATTAACATACACACACGAGAGGTTCAAAACAAATCTGAAAAACTGGCTCCATGAACAGAAGAATATAACCCAAGATATGCCTGCACACAATAACCAAATAATGTTCCCTCCCCACCCATGACTCCTAAACCTGACTTTACCACACTTTCACCTTATGACTCTAACTTCGGCCCCAGAACGCTTTAAAATCACACCGGACAACTTTGACTCTTTCTCTCTTGGCTCTGCGAAAGGTTTGCAGATTTGTCCCTACATCTACTCTTTTTATGTTTGTTGTAACATGAGTAACGTTCATGCGCCAACATTTCTGTTACTCATTGCCAATTACCAAAAGTGTCACCCAAACTATATAATCGAACTACCAGCTCAAATATCGGATACTGACTGTACGTAAGCAAACTGCTTGGATGTGTAACCTTAATGCATTATAAAACTCAAATATTAATTTGCCCTCTAAAGATTTTGAGAAGACAAATGTGATACTCAGTGTCTCCTATTTTAGCATTAATAACATTACCCTATAAATTGAGAGCAACATTGCAATATCATATCAATTTCCTTAGCCTACAAGGGATAATGGGTATGCACTATGCCTCTGATTACTCTTCCATAGTATAAGGACACCAGATATTCAGACAGGAGATTGCTTTGACACAACCTGCATCCATTCCAATCTTTCAGAGTTCCTTTGTGCATAGGTCTTCACACATTATATGGTAACTCGCTTCTATACAAAAACGATTTCACTGAGCACTTAATAGGGTGAGGTATGTTGCAAATAATTTAGTATGCACTGCAGAAGAATTGTGTACATGCAGAGTCATGACATTCTTAAAATGCACATAATATGTTGAGGCATTAAATAGTATTGTGGGTCTGCAAATATTCCAGTGAACGTTTACTGCTACAATTCCTCACTTTTTACAGTGCTCTATCAACTAGTATTGGAGGCAAGCACAGGGGCCAGGGAAGGGTATGGGTGGAAGAGCACAGGTAATCAATAACTCCTTGCGGGTGATGAACAAAGTAGCACATTTAATAAACCAATGCAGACGTTTCAGCAGTACACTGAAGGAAAAGTGTTGCTTGTTTGTTAAAAGATAGGAAATTCTAGAATTCTAGTACCCATCTAGACAACAGCACCTTCTTTTTCTTTCTGTGCTCAGCTGCTGAGGGCTTTTCAATATAATCATGTTTTCTGTGTGTATCGTCTCTAGCAACTCCCTACATCTTATTTAACTGTTCACAAAGAATTACAGAAGAGGGATCCATAGTTACAGAAGAAGGCACTCAATCAGTTGTATCTGTGATACATTGATATTATTAACATAAAAGGCATATATATGTATATATATATATATATATATAGGTGATTTTCTTCAGTCAGGCTCTTGTTTACTTGTATCTAGGCTGTGGCGTGGAAGGGGGGGCAAAACTACACTTTATTATGTGCCCTGTCATTTCACTCCCTATGTAGGGGGACAAGCAGGGCTCTAATCAGATTCTGCTCCCTAGTTGGAGTCAAATGATTTTTCAGGGAGTGTAAAGTAATTAGCTTTGCCAATTAGGATACTTTCTGCTTATTAAAAGATGTTCTTTCCCCTTAAAATTCCTCTTGAAATCGGACATTAATATTATTAGAGTTCCTTCCTATGCCACTGGTCTACTATGGTCACTCATTTTTGATCCTCACATTTTGAGGGGCACTTATTCTGATGCAATGATCATCCTTAAACAAATTATTAAGAGCATGTTCTCCTGGCCCTTGAATTACTTTATTAAAGTGGCACTTGAACTCCTATCAGCATGTTTTTAGATCCCGTTGCGAGCCTCCACACGGCTGGAGGCTTCCGTCATCCCCCGCAAGGGACCCAGGTACGTTTTTCTTTTCTTCTTTTTTTCTTTTTTTTTCGCTTCCCCGCCCTTCCACCCTCCCAACCGCACTTACCTTCTTTTTTTTTCCGGGAGCGGACACGCTGGAAACGCTTCTGTTTCCAGCATGTCCACTCCTGATGGCCGCCATAGAAAGAGAAAATGGACTCCGTTTTCCCTTTCCCGGCGGCCATATTCTTTGTCTTTTTTTTTTTTTAAACACCGCAGCATTTCGGGACAAGAAAAAGCTTTTAGTGTCCCGGTCGCACAGTTTTTGCAGGCAGGGGTACTAATAGCCATATGCCCCTCGCAGCGGGGGCATTACCGACTCTGGTAATGCCCCAGGGCCTTCGGTAATGCCCCCGCCGCTCTGGGCATATTGCTTTATAAGAGTTAACACGTAGGGAGCATAACTGAGCAGATGGATGTCAGGGTGGCCATCACTGAAGCTAAAGAAAGGGGTCAGAGAAATAATTGAAAATCATTTAAACTCTCAGAAAACATGTAGGAGGTTCTGATCCCTACTTTCAGAACTAGATTATAGACATTAGTCTGCCAAAAAAGACATGCCACAAGAACTAATCATGGTCAAACAATTGCATTAATTGTTGAACATCTAGGTGATGGCTATTTTACAAGTGACTTAAGCAAGGATAGTTCTACGGTACCACTCAGAAAGCACCTTATGATAGGGTTGCAGAACCCATATTAAAGCTGGGACAATTTCTGGTCATGTGACCAGTACAGTTCTGAAGGTGTGAGCTGTAAAATATCCCCTACTTGATGAAGCTAACATACTCATAAGTAATACAAGAATATTGGAACTTACAGAACTGCAGCTACAAAAACTAAATCAGGCGGCAACTTGTTACCATGTCATCGTGCTTTTCCGTTGCAAAGTAATCCAGTTACGTACAACTTCCTTTTCCACTAGTTGCAAGTAGGTTTCACATTGTTGCCTTGTATTTGTGGTGTGTTAGTATTGTATATATTGTTGGTTGAATAAGTGTGGTGATTGTTGTTCCATCCTAAAGTTTTGGGTCCATGGCTGGACATGATGGAGTCAACAGTCCTGCAGTGTGTCCAGTGGGTAAAGAGTTGGAATACTGTGTGTATAGCAGTGCATAGGGTTCCAGTGGATGTTTTATGTGGTCGGGTTGTGGCCATTGTGCAGATTACAGAGTACTGCACTGTACTATGATGTATTGGGTCTGTGGACTTAATAGACTGCTGGGAGCAGGGCCAATGTTCTGAAGATTATGGCAATTGTGCAGATTACTGAGGATGTATTGGCTGTGTGGACTTAATAGACTGCTGGGAGCAGGGCCAATGTTCTGAAGATTGTGGCAATTGTGCAGATTACTGAGTACTATACTGTACTATGATGTATTGGCTGTGTGGACTTAATAGACTGCTGGGAGCAGGGCCAATGTTCTGAAGATTGTGGCAATTGTGCAGATTACTACTGTACTTTGATGTATTGGCTGTGTGGACTTAATAGACTGCTGGGAGCAGGGCCAATGTTTTGTAGATTTTATGTTTTGGTAGGCAGTAGAATAATACTATGGGCCTCATTCAGAGTAGGGTGGTAAGGGTTAACGGTCACCGCTAACGAGACCGGTGCAGTTAAACCCTTACTGTCCTACTACGAGTTCCCTTTGCTGGTCCTTCCTTAACGCCTGCTTTTAGCAGGCGTTAAGGACGGGACCCGCAAAGGGACTTTAGTGCTAAGAATGGTACCGTAATTTACGGTACCGTTATTAGCGCCTTCCCCATTCCCACTGAGCCCTATGGGGGCTCAAATGGGAATGGGGAAGGGCCCTGGTGAATGGGGAATTACCGGTTCCTCCAACCTTGGAATGGACCGGTAATTACTCCATTCACCAGGGCGGAGTCGGAATGATTTTGGAGGCAGCAATGCCGCAAATAGCGGCGTGGTTACCTCCAAAGTCGGAATGAGGCTCTATGTGAGTGGAAGTGGATAGAGGTGCCGGAGGCTGTGTTATGTTTGTGGATTTTCCTAACTACCTACATGTTTGCATGCATGGCTGTATTATGGTGCAGGGGTTGGGTAGGAGTGTCAGTGGCTGTATTACATTTATGGGTTCTGATACCTGGCCACATGTTCGCATGCATGGCTGTATTATGGTGCAGGGGTTGGGTAGGAGTGTCAGTGGCTGTATTGCATTTATGGGTTCTGGCACCTGACCACATGTTCACATGCATGGCTGTATAACGTTGCAGTGGGTGTGGCCAAGGCCTAGGCTCTTGGGTGCAATGTGTTACACCCAAAATCAGGCGACAACGTGTTACCATTTCATTGTGCATTTCTGATGCTAAGTACTCCGGTTATGTAGAACGTCCTTTGACGTACATGGAGACATGTTGGTACCTTATAAATTGTGCATTGAATGTACAGCTGACACAATCTATCCATGTACATTTGTGCAGTGAGTTATGAATCAACAGTGTATGTTGGCAGACTCTGTGTGCAATGGCTGTGCATACCTGGGTGGCAGGGCCATCTTACGTACTTTAGTGCCTTTGGGGAAGGAGATTTTTGGGCCTCTCCTTCATGAAAGGAAACTAGTTCCTTTACAACTTCTTCAAAGATTGTACATGCTTTCTAATGTAAGAAGCATAGTGACCTCAGCTGGTTGTGTCGCCTGTGTGGTACATTACGGGTATTGGTGTGAACGTTTTGGTGACAAATTACACCTGTCCGTGTGTGAAGGTAGTAAGGCTGTAGTTACTTTTTTACCCATCTTCATTGTACGTTGAAAGCATTCAAATTATGTATTGCCTATGGGACTGTATTTGTAAGATGGAAAAATTATTGGAATTGGAAGGCCTAAACAATATGCTATGGTTTGCATTTTGTACCACCTGTTGAAATGGAATGGAACAACAGTTAGGTATACACTTCTTTGATTTATATATCTACATTTACGATTGGTACTGTTGTCAATGCACACATACATTTTTTTGCCTTTCTAACTAATGTTACATTCTGTGAAATGTGCAAGGTAAGTGGCAGGCACCCTGTTTTTATGCATGCAATGTATGTACTTGGTTTAGGTTGGTAGGATACATTCAGTGCTGCTTTTGAGCGATCATTTTCCGAATTTTGTAGGAGATGCGTTAGTGCGGCATTAAATGTGTAGCATTGTCGGAAGGAAAGAAGAGAGTTCTTGTTTGGATATCGCAATGGCTGATATGGGTAAATGAAAACTTTCAAAGCACATGATGGTAGGTGATGGGAGAAATTACAGTATGATTTTTGAGTGCATTATGGAGGTTCAGTGGCAGATACCCTGCTCAGAGGCACTTATGACAGAGTTGTAAAAATACTGTAGAAAAGAAATGTATACCTGTACTTTCTGGTGATGTTTACCGATGTGGATGAATCTGGATGCCGAAATATCGGATAGTTTCCCAGAACTTTCTACTGGAATCACATGAGACATGCACTCTGAATGTTTAACGGTACATACAGAGTCTTGTACAGAACTGACAGTGCTACATGTAGAGGTCTTGGATGTGATTGGTGGATGCGTGTGTGACTATTATGAGGGAGTGACTATTATAATGAGGGAGTGCTGGAAAAAAAATAGTGGACATGGAAGAAGGACTGCTCTTGCTTTACTGGGGCGCAGTCCTTGCCGGTACTTGGGGAAGCACACGTGCCACATCCTGCCCTTCTCAGCATGCTGGGCATGGGAATGGGACTGAGGAGATTATCCAATCAGGTGCTGAGGGTGTGCTTCACAGGAAGGGGCGGTAATACTTTTTTCAATACTCTGTGTAGTGAGGCTGGCAAAGATGGAGAGACACACAGTGTTGATCGTGGTTCATGCCTTTGTGCTAGATATGCACAGGTATGCCCTGGAAAGAGATTTTGATGGAAATTTCGATTTGTGGTGCAGTTTCGGCGTTGTGCTTGTACTTTGCAGAGAAGTGGCCACTTTCGCTATTGTTGATGTTGTCATGGTACACTATGGAGCCCTGCATTTGGGTTACATGGCTTGTTCACATGTGTTTCATAAACTAAAGCGGTTGATGAAAGCAGTAAAGCACATTGTTCCCACTGCCAAGGTGGTTTTCTCATCCATACCACCAAGAAGAGTATGGGACTATCCCAATGTACTTTGTCCACAGCCAGAGGTCGGAAGGTGTATTATCAACAGAAGCATGTGTGATTTATTTGTGCGCTGGTGGAATTTTCTCTTGTAACAATGACATAATTAATTCTTGAAATGTGTACCTTTTCCATGCAACTGGCATTTATTTGTCCACCATTGGAAATGGTATTTTGTTTTACCATCTAAAGGATGCGTTGAAGAGGTTATTGTAAGAATGTGAAGAGGAGAAGAAAACAAAAACCCCTATAAAAACCGGAAATAAAAGGTGTTTGTTTGCAAGCACCTAAAAAAGGCTCTTTTCAGAGCCCCACTACAGATGAAATTCCCTACCCTGGTTGACATTTATTCCCCCATACCCACACACAGCATGATAAGTCAGCGGACACTACATTTGTTCCTGGATTACACGTGCCACATCTGGGGTTTTTCAGGATGGCGGGCATGGAAATGGGACTGTGGAGGCTACGGGATTGCTCAATAAGGTTTCTGGATGTGGTGTGTATGCAGAGACTGTGGTAGAAGCTGTATTTGTGGAGAGGAATTCGGAAGGCTATGCTTATGGCTGTGTGTTTCCGAAGGCAGAGTGTATGGAATTTGGGGGAGTCCTAGATACATTGGTTGAAAGTGAATGCAAAACACTGTGCTGTGGCTGCTCATTTTTGATTCTATCATGTGGATGTGCACTGGTATGGAGTACTTGAAATGAAGTGGCAGATTTTGATTTCTGCAGACATTATTATTCTTCATTGTGGAGGGAAAAGTTTAGGACATGTTACTGTAATTTGTCAACAGTTTGCGATGAAGGAGGCACTTCGCAAGGTCATGCGTATGTTTCCGAACTCCGAACTCAAGAAGGCTATTTGTCACTTTTTCTGATATGTGGCCATGTCCTACTTCCACAATGGAAATATGTGTAATAGCACAAAATGTTTTCCCACAAATGCCGTTCATCTTACTGATCCTGGCAATCAGGTTTTTCTGCAACCTATCCAAAATGCCTTGCTGCCCTTTTTGGAAGTACAGCAAGCATTTTTCTAGTAGATGTTTTGGACTTCAACCTATTCGAAACGCAAACAAACATGAAAAAAAGCTTCTTTTTACAGCCAGCCCTTTCTAGCCGAACCGACTGCAATGTTTTTCACAGAGCTATGCCTCCCATTATCTACTGCGCAATCTGTGGAGCCTATAAGCTTCGCGGCGGCCTGCATCCTTTCATTGGCAATAGCATGTTTTACCTCTGAAAGCAGCCTTTTTTAAACTTTTTTCCTTTTCCTGTTGTTTTGTATCTTTCTTGGTCTTGTAACACACAACACAGAAGGCAAGCAAGGGAAGGGAATGGAGGGTACGGAAGGGGCACCGCCCACAGGGATAAGATAGGGCAAGTGCAGGCAGAGGAAGATGTCAGGTGGCCCTCACTTAAGTAGGCGGCAGTGATTGTCATACTCCTAGACCGAACCTTTGCAAGCACTTTGAAGTTGCTCCCCCCTGCAGAGTACGTTGTCGCAGTAAATGCACAAAACAATGACCTTTGACAGGTAAGGATCTGCTGCGCAGCATATGGTCTGCAAATATGCTTTAGGGATCTGCTGCCCTACAGGAGTGTCCCTGGTGTTGGCAGGAGCAGATGCAGAGAATGCTGTAGAGGAAAGTAACCTACTGCATTGTTGGAAGGGCAGTACCCTGCACACTACTACCTTGTGTTTCGATTTGAGGTGTCGTCGCATGGAGGTTTTGCCGTAGCTGTACAAGCCAGGTTTTATGCACCTGAATAAGTGCATCTCACCTGGTTAGCATGACATTTCGGCACATCTCCTCTGCTGGTAAACAGTTTCCACACCCAGCAGTAACGCTGGCTGCAGAAATTGGGGATTTGCTCAAACCTCTTCCATGTTCTTCTCTGGATCCCTATCTACATCAGCACGCCTGTTCCCTTGTCATGGCTCTTCGGAAGGAGGTGGTGGTGGTGAGGGTGAGGGTGTGGGTGCTGCTGGCATAGAGGCTGCAGCCATGGTTTCCATTAGTTGCAAAGGTAATATAGCACAGCAGAATTGCTCCAAAAGCAATTCCAGCTCAAGGCATTGTCACCCACTACTATGCTTTGAAAAGCCAAAATCAGAATGCATAGAAGCTCTGGGGTGTGGCCTTTTGTAGGGTTGCTGTGGAGCCCTTGCAACCAGAAAAGAGGCCTAAATCATTCAAACAAATACTTACATGTGCAAATGCATTCTGTGGGATGTTTGTAAGTGTGTACTTTCACAATAACACTCTGTACATTGCATAACACATAACTTTTCTGTTGTCCGAGGGCCCTGATCGTTTCTGGGAAATAAGAACCCACGTGCGTGGATGCAGTCACATAGTGACGTTGTGAATGCTCTCAAATGGGACGGCTGTCCGCAGGATGCGTTTTGGGCGAAATACTTTGTGCACTTTTGCATATGAGTGCTACGAACAGGGTTGGCCTCCCCGGACTCATTAAAAGTGCGACACATGTGCAGCGATCATCTTCACACAAGCTGGGTGTTTGTAGGCTACAACAAGTGCAATGTTCATGTGCACAGTTGTCCGTAGGGCGTGGGTGGATGCCTCCACCTACTGAAAGTGCGTTACAACTTTTTCCTACCATGCTGGACACATACATGCCAACATTTTGGGACCAAAAATGTGTAGGAATCTTAACGTTTCAAAAATAGTAATTAGCATTATGATGAGATCTCAGGAAATTATGTCACATCAGCTTGACCCAAAGAAGTGACAGGAGATGACATCACAGGAAATTATGTCACATGAAGTTTGAACTTACAAAATCACAGGAAATGACTTCACTTGACATATGGCCTTGAAGAGATCGCAGGAAAGGACTGCCTGTCCTCTGACGCAACATGAGAAAGAAATGTACCAAATGTGTGAGCTGTGAGCACTGTTACCAGCTTCGTCCTCATTAAGACATAATTTTCTCTTCAAACATGAAATGAGGTGATAACAAATCTGTATACCCCAAGTTAAGTGATGGCTACACGGGCAAATGCAGATTGTAAAGTGAGCGCTGCAAAGCACACATTTAAAGTCCCATTGTTGTTTTATTAGACTGCTGACTTGTAACATGAGGTAGTTCCTGCGGGCCTCCCTGTGCCTCATGGCCACTTTCCACTAAAAGAGTGGAAAGGCCCTGATGCCGTCCCTACTTTTGACACATAAATTGCCAAATATTTTTTTGAAAGTATGGCAGTGTGAAAAGGCAATGAGGTGATAACACTTTTGTATGCCCAATGTGAAGTGACAGCCGCAAAGGCTCCAGCAAATGCAGCTTGTAAGACGAGCGCTGCAAATCACACATTTAAAGCCCCACAACAAAAGTAATATAGAGAGAAATATATTGCTGTGTTATGCGACTGCTGGCTGAGAACACGGGACGTTTTCTTCTCCGCAAACCCCATGGGCTCAGGGCTCCTTTTGAGTGAAAGAGTGGGAAGGCACTGATGCTGTAGTGAGACAGAGCACCGGCTCGGAGCTCTGAACAAACCGTGTGCATGAAAGAGCTCAGACAGACAACTCTGCGATGCACAGGTTTTCTGTGGCCGGAGCTGCTACATTAGTCTTCAATTTCTGGATTTCCAGATGTTTTGGACTACAAATCCCAATATCCCTCTGCATTGACAGTGATAGCTAGGGCATATGGAAGCTGTAGTCCAAAACATTTGGAGCGCCAAAGGATGCAGACTTCAAGGCTATTGTATTCTATATGAAACAATTTTAAGAAGTTGGTTTAAAAGACAGAGGGCCTCATTACAAGTTTGGCGGTAGCCATGGAGATATTAGCTCCGTGGCTTCCGCCAAAAGCGGGCTCCTTTACCGGGTTCCCAGAATGGGGAATTACCGGGCCATTCCGAGTACAGAGGGCCCGGTAATTCCTCCCTCTGGGAACTTGGGCCCAGGCCTTCCCCTTTCCCATCTGAGCCCCTATAGGGCTCAATGGGAATGGGAGAGGGAGCTAACAACGGGCTGATTACGAGCGGCCCGTTGTTTGCTCCCTCTTTCCCTAGTGGGACCAGGTAACGACACCTGATTTGACCAGGCGTTCCTTACCGGGTCCCGCAAGGGGAGCTTGTAACCATGTGGAATGGTGTTAACGGGTCCGCACCCATTAGCGGGACCTGTTAACCGATTCCGCACAGGCCGTAATGAGTCCCAGAATCTTTGTTACTGTGCCCTGGAGCTGGGAGCCATTGCATTAGAAAATTGTTTAAAAACAAATAGTAAAGTGTGCTTTTCTGGTTTGCCATTGTAATTTTACTTTTCTGGTCTATGTTTTTTTAAAGGGAAAAAACACATGTGCACTGTCATGTCCACCTCATGTACAAACCCGTACCTGCTGAGCTACTGAAAAGGAGAGAGTATGGGAAAAGTGTCAGAGAAAGCTTCACAATAGTGAGAGTGACATTGCACAAACAACACAACACACCAAGGGCTTGATTCATGGAATATTTCCACAGTTCAAAGTCAGTGCACGTGGTTATTTTTGCGGTACTAAATAACTTTGCACTGACTTTACACTGCAAAAATAAATTCTATTAATCAGGGTTTGTGTTGGCAGTGCAAAGTCACTTTGAAACGTGCAAAAGTGAATGAATCGGGCTCCAAGTTCTGATTAAAAAGTAACAGGAGTTGAAAGAAAATTACGGTCTGACATTACGTAACCAGGTCTCTGGAATATTTTTAGACTCGTTAAAAAAATTAGTTTATGTGGTACTAGCGTTCTATCGCTTTCCATGTCTGAAACCAAATCTCCTTTTCAAATGCATTGTAGACCGCTCTGTCATGTAAACCAATCTGTCCCAAAACATATGCATTGCTACTTTACTTTTCCATTTTTCGGGTGCCCTTGACAAATTGAAGCGTGAATGTAAACTTTGTCAAAAATTCAACATTATAGCAGTTATATATTAATGCTAGCAGGTAATTACAATAGCTATTACAAAGCGTGGGCAGGGATTTGGACATGCATTGGGAGTTTAACTCGCCCCCAATACCCTCACTGTTGCCTCCTTCTTGCCTGTCAGCAAAGCGACCGAAAACAGGTTGCTATTAACAGTACAATACTAAATTGAATGTATATATCTAACGTCTGATGCACTAATCACAAAGAAGTTGCGCAGTGGCGCTGCCATATCTCTGAATCTCTCAACACGGGCAACAGGTCCGCGCAGATATTGAACTGCAGCATAATTTATGACATCTGTCACACCAAAAAACTGGTAATTGTAACTCTTCAAATATAGCAATATGTGGATCGAAGGCAAAGTCTGGTCCCTTAATGGCTATTTAGTTGTCCTTAGATTTAGTTGTATGGGAGTAACCAAGCAACAACAGCGATGTCATTTTCCAGATTGACTAGAGACTGTCACACTTGCAGTGAAATACTTTCTCCAACTCTACAAACCGCAGCCGCAACTCGACAATTTACTTCATGGTGCTCAGTGCAGAGACGCTGTGTCTATTTCACGGGTCATGCAAGAGCAAGCAGCACATCAATCAAATTAATGGGCCATTTAACACGACCACCGTACACTGGAGGATGCTGTTACTTGCTCCCACTGTGCCTCATGCAGCCAGGCCTGCTGCAGCCATAAATTGGTAGGTTTGGACACCAAAATCCATATGTGGTAGGACTGCTTGAAATGCTGTAGCCTACCACAAGAATCGGTAGGGTTGGTGACAGTGGCGGTGTTACCAAGACACAGAGGATGACATATGCATGTGCATAGCTGTGGAAAGGACAGACGTCCGCTCCCACAACTAATTAAAAGTGCATTTGATGATGCGGACATGCGCCCAGTACTGCAGTCCTGCAGATACCTGCATTGTCATTGCACATATGCCAGGCAGGTGCAGTCTCCCTAGGAAACCTCCATTTTGCTTACCTGTAGCCATCTCGAACAGTACTGTGCCCCACACACTCACCATGCAATTTTAACACAAAAGGAAAAGTCACTCACACACTCACCAACACTTTACATGTACACCTTTAATTTCTAAGAAAAATAGACACTATTAGGAAAGGGAAGGGGTAGCACAAATGGATACATACACAGGAGAATTTGGGATTTCAACAAGTTCGTCATGAGGGGAGCCAAGGATTGAGGTCTCATCATAATGTCTCTGCTCAAAGGGATTTTGTTGGGGGTGATGGGCTGAGAAATGGGGAAGGGGAACATGTGAAGGTGGGGCAGTGGTATTACATGTTTCCAATAATATGTCCTTGTACAACTTCTTTTAAGGTGGCTACATTGTTTAGCAATTGTTCCATTTTGTCTAGGTTGCTTTTTACAGTGTTACTTTCCTGTGGCCATATGCTGTTGTGGAAAAGGTGCCAATGGTCATACGTTCCATTCATTTCCAGTATGTCCTGTTAAAGATAAAAATATCTGTTTGTTGTACATGAAGCAATACATATTAACTGTCTTACTTTTTAGACTGTGCTGCGTACCAATGGAGTTACTATCATTACTTACTTCGTTAAAAGGGAAATTCTCTTCCAGCCATTCTAGGGTGCTTAGCATTGCTGCGTACAAAACAAACGATCATGGTTTTTCACTGTTGCACACTGCAGAAGCTGTGCAACTATAGGAGAAACTTCAGTGTACTTACCGCATTGTAGTGACGTTCTGCTCTCAATACTTTACAGTCCTTACTCTGCCATTTCCTTCTTCGTTTCTATGTAAAGCAACAGTGCAGTGATATTGTTGGACGCAGACATTACTTCGCCTATTGGTGCATTCCATTATGGTGTATACTGTATGCCTTTGCTCTGTTTGTTTCACAAGTACATAGTTTGCAGACCTACTCCATTTTTCCTTGCAATGCACATGCATGGTGCTCTTTGTACATGTTCCTTCTCTCTGCTGAATGATAACACTATGTAAGATAACCCCCTGCCTTTTTCAGAAGTTTGAATGCTAGCCGCTATCTGCGAACAGACGCACAGTCCGCAGTTACTGTGCCCATCGGCATGCAGACATCCATTTCGTATGCTGTGTGGTACATCTATACAAACTAAGGGTATCCTGGTAAAAACCTATGAAATTCAGTCAAAAAACGTTGTTAAAGGGACACTATGGTTAAGTTGCGCTACTAAAAACCTATCAAATTCAGTAAAAAAACGTTGTTAAAGGCACGTTATGGTTCAGTTGCCCTATGAAAAACCTAGCACATTCAGTGCAAAAACTTTGGTAAATGGATTTTATACTTACTTTGCAGTAACAACAACCTATCCATGGTATGGGTACACATAATACTGAAAACTGCCAAAAATTCACCAGTTATGGTATGCTAAGCAACCATAACTCGCGTCTCTACTGTGCTCTGCTAAGACTAGCACCCAGGTGTGCTGTTTCACTGCACAATTTGCCTTCCCTTTCCATCTTGTACTTTATGTCTGAATGTTGCAGTGGCTGGGGAAGAATGGTAACAAATTGAAGTACAGTCACAGTTGCAATTTACGGGCAATGGTGGAGACATGCCACTGTAACTGTGCGTGATTACTGCCGTCACAAACATCCGTACAATGCACACAGAGAAAGTGTGCGGTACAGTAAATGTATAATTATGCTACAGAACTGTAGCTTAATCCATTTCAGGTCTAATACACATGAGATGTACAGTTCTACTTACATAACTTTGGCAAATTGCATGCTTGTATTGGGTGGGGGACACATTGCAATGTACAGCATGTGGAATTGTTGCAGACTACCTCTGGGGCACATGGGCAGAGTAACTGCAGTGTAAGTTATGTACCCTTTTTTTTCTAGAATTCCATACAATGTTTGCCCTTGGAACTAATCATGCTTTCCACTCAAGGCTGTTTTACAATGCGCATTTGTCCTACTGAAGGAGAGGTATGTTAGGTTTCGCTTTCCGGAAATGATGCGAGAAAAAGAAAAAGCATTCAGCCGGAAACGTGTTTCGATTGTTACACAAAATTCTGAATGTTGGCGGTGTCATTACGGTGAAGTTAGTACAACGTAAAAGAAGAAATAATGGTGCCGTACACATGCTGCCCTGAATCCACAGATGGAAAGATACATAAAATGTGCTTTTACAGTCCCTAAGGAACATTTACATGTGCATTGTGTTACGAGCCAACAATGGAGGATGGCACAATGTGTGCCTGCTGCCTCAACATACTTGGGTGGCTGGACCATCGTACACAGTTTGGTGTGTTGCAGAGCGAACATGTTTAGGGGTGTCATTGATGAAAGAAAAGGAATTACTGCGTACGTCCTTCAAACATTGTAAGAGGGTTATGGTGTGCAAAAGGTGTTTACATTATACAATAAGAAAGGGAAACAGACGTTTCAAAATGTAAGGAGTAATGTGGTGTTTGAAATATGCCTGCTGAGCTATATATCATGTTCTGCCGTGAAATCTGTGGTTCATACCTTCTTTTTAAATGGGGTACATAACAATGAAGATGACCTAATGGCCTACACAGTGCCAGTGGAATGCAAGGAGCCAAATGTTGCAGCAGCTGGTACAGTTATGTAAAATGTATGGATGCATTGATCAATTTGCATTGTTGTGATTGTGCAGATTATTGCTTAGGTTACCGTAGTGTAGTGCATTCAGTGTGTCCACTTATTATAGGCTTAGGTGAACAGTGTACGTAGGAAACAGGTTATCAATTGTGTGGAAGACATGTCAGCCAATGTGAACTGCAGTGGCTAAGGGGTAGGTGGCTGTGTTATTTGTAGGGTTTCTGGTACATGGATAGATGTTGGTATGCATAGTTGTACAGTGCAGTGGCAGTTGTGGGCAGGGTCTGCAATATTGAATGCATGGCTAGAGTCCCTACACTGTACTGGGTGTAGTGAAGCATGTAGGGCCTAGGCACAAGCTGCGTAGTGTAATGTAGGTGTGCATTGCAAATTGTGGCATTGCTATGTGCATGGCAGAAATAGGTAGACACATTGCACTGTGGACATTGTAGAGAAGTATGATACCAATAATTGCACACTTATTGTATGGCTTGATTAGGGCCTGTGCTGTTTTTTCTGTATGGAATGTGACATGTTGTAGTCATCGTTGCTCCAATATCTGTGATAAAGGAGAACAGAACATGTTAGAGCAGGTATTTTGTTACTTGTAGTCCCAAGTCCCATACATTGCATATATGTATTTACTTTGTGACCCCTCATAACTAGTACTATGCTTTTAACCAGTGTACTGTGCAATATGCACAGTCCTGTGTTTCTTTGCATAAACATTGGGTCTGTGGGGAAAAGAAATCCATGCTGGATTAAAAAAAAAAAACTTCAAAATTTCTTTGCTGCCAAGTTGCACAATGAAATACCGTAATGTTTGGAGTGGTTATAGCACTTTTTAAGGTGAAGTAGGAGGAAATGTAATAGTTTACGCTTTCTGCCCTATAGATGTTGGTTGGGTAGGTGGCGTTGTATAGCATTGGTGTTTTGTAAATGTTTACTTTGTCCTTTTTGGTAGCACTGTTTCTTTATGTGTTTGGTTGCTGCTGGTGTTTTGCACGTATTGTGCCATTATACTGTGCTACTGCTGAATTGTGATGGTAGTTACGTACCTGTTGGCGTACTGTAACTGCTCATACTTTGGAAGTGTTTGAGGATATGTTTTTAGCACAGTCGTTGTTGAAGGTTGAGTTGGGTTATTTTGATACTGCAAATAACATTGTAGTATTCTGGATACAGTTAGATACTTGCAGTTGGCATGTGGTGGCATATTGTAACTGTTTACAGTGTCCCATTCCTAAAGGATACATTTACCAGCTCGTACATTCCTATTGCTACTTTCGCATATGTGTACATTCTGAAGTGGTAGTCTCCGATTATGGGTTTACATATTGATAATTGCATATGTCTTGCCGTTGTATGAGTATTCCTAGAGAGTAGGTGACTCATTTGCGTACTTGGTGGTTTCAGAGGTTGCTGAGGATAGTTTTGAACCCTCATACTTAGTACTTTCCCTTTTACATATCCTGTGGAAAATACTGTGACTGCGACTGTGATTTGTGTACACGTACTGTTTGTGTGAGGGTACTCATTGGGTTAATTGGGGATAAAATTGTCCAACACACACTGTAATGCTCTTCAATGCTTGCTGTATGCTAAGTTGCTTTAGGGCGACATTGTGGAAAGACATTTCTTTTAGTGCACTTACAAAGGTACTGGTTGGTGCTGGGGAGTAAGGTATACTAGGTTTGTACATCAATGACTACATTTTGGCTTCAAGAATATTAAGTAGGCATTTGCCAGATTTGCAGGTAATCTCTGCTTTGGAATGATGGAAGTATCATTGCATTCCCACCATGACCATTGCTTTCTAATGTATGCAGTATAGTGGCCTCCACTGGGTGTGCTGCCTGTGTGGTAGATTATGGCTACTGTT
Source organism: Ambystoma mexicanum (assembly GCF_040938575.1). Classification (NCBI taxonomy): domain Eukaryota; kingdom Metazoa; phylum Chordata; class Amphibia; order Caudata; family Ambystomatidae; genus Ambystoma; species Ambystoma mexicanum. The sequence continues at coordinate 1,327,477 of NW_027182474.1, forward strand.
GTGAAGGTTTGTCCGTGTGTGAAGGGAGTAAGTTTGCAGTTGTTTTTGGTACCGTCAGCTTTGTATCTTAAGAGCATTAATATCACATATTGACTATGTGAGTGTATGTGTAGCGTCAAACGAATATCAGAATTTCACGACGTACACAATATGCTATGGTTTGCCTTTTGCACCAGTTGCTGAAATGGAATGGATTCACAGTTAGGTATTGCTGCATGCACAAAGCATGTGTTAGGGACTTGTTTGTGAATGTCATGGTTGCAGAGACTGCATGTATGTTTCCGGATGTAGGAAATGTGAAAGATTTCATTGATGAGTACGTTTTTCCTTTCCAGTATTTGTAGTAAGTACATCAGAAATTCCTGTGGATCCTCTTGTCGGTTTATTTATCGATTTATTTCATTTGGTTATAAGTCCAAACCCTCGGTTGTCACAGCGTAGGTTACAGGATTACTTGATACTTAGTTGGTACAATATGGCATATTTGTGAGCATACAACATTGTTTTTTCAAGCGAATTACACAAGAGCATTTACATAGTGTTACACAGCCAAACAGGGCTTCACATAAGGCATAGTGGTACACATTTACATTCTTACAATTAGTAATTACATTCACGGTTAGTTGTTGTGCTGGAGGTTATGAGGCTTATTTAGAATTTTTAAATAGCCACATTTTGAGGATTATTTTTAATTTAGGGAAGGATGGCTCATTTGAGATGGAGGCTTGGAGTGAGTTCCAGATTCTGGAGGCTAGAGGGAAGCTAGAATTTCCTGTTCTTACGTTTTTGAAGCGGGGGATGCATAATAGTGTATCTGTGTTCGATCTAAGTGTTCTAGCAAAGATTTTGCGGGTTAGACATTGGTTGAGGTAACTGTGCTATGCCAACTACACATTTGTCTGCACAAGTGAGAGTTTTATTTAAAATCTGAGCTTGCATGGGTAGCCAGTGGGCCTCTCTCCGATGTTGCAAAATATTGTCTCTCTTTTTTATGCCTAGTGCTGCTCGGAGGGCTTTGTTCCGAATTAGTTGCATTTTGTTCAGGTTTTTTATTAAGGACCCTCGTAGTAGTCGGTTGCAATCGTCGATTTTTGCCAGTATGAGTGCTCTGGCGAGGGTAATGCAGTTTTGGGGTGTGAGAAAGGGTCTGCTTAGGGCTATGAGATTGGCCGTGTATGCTGTGGAAGAGGAGAGTACACTAATGAGTTTGCACATAGTAAGGCTAGAGTCTAGATAGAACCCTAAAGTTTTAACTTGTTTGGAGATATTGATTGGTGTGCCGTCAATGACTATTGCTGAATATTGTGGGTGTAGATTACTTAGACGGTCTGCGGATCCTGTTATGAGAATATATTTCTTTTCTCCATTGAGGCAGAGGCTATTGGTTGCCATCCAATTCTGAATGATAGAGTACATTTTGTTAATGGTGATGGTGTCCTGTTCGAGGTTGCCTGAGATGGAGATGAGTATTTGTGTTTAATCCACAAAGTTAGTTTATATTAATCCCATAGCATCAAGTGCTGCAAAGAGTAATTTTGTGTATGCGTTATAGAGTGTCGGGGAGAGGCACGAGCATTGTGGGACTCCCAATGGGACTGTGATTGGGTCTGCAGCAACGTCACCTATTGCTACTCTCGAGCAGTGGCCTCTTTTGAGAAATGAAAGTTATTAGCAAGCATAAGGCAAGGTTTATTGTGCTCTACGAAATTGTAGGCTGCGGATAGGTCTAGAAGTAGTAGGATACATAGTTTCCCTGAATCCCTGATGGCATACATCTATTTTTTTTAGATCCGGTAAAGTAATGTCTGTACTATGTATAGGGCGGAAGCCTGATTGTCTTTCCCCTTAGTAACTGGTTATTTTTGAGATGGGATTGGACTTGTGTGAATGCAATTTTGTCTATTAATTTGAGGAGGAAGGGCACTATGGTGATTGGCCTGTAGTTAGCGGGGTGGTTGGATCTAATGATGTTTTTTTGAGGAGTGGGGTGACCCAAACTTTTTTAATATTGGTTGGGATGGTGTTGGTCTTAAATGAGGGATTGATGAATTTGGTGATGATGGGTGCTAGTATGGGGGCGCAGTCCTTAACTAATTTGGACGGGAAGCTGTCTCCTTTACAGTTGGATGGTTTGAGTTGCGGCTATGGTTTTAAGCACAGAATCGGTGTTCACTGATTTGAACTGAAATTCAGGAGAATTGGAGGTGTCGTGTGCGGTGTTAGTGAGACTGGCTGCGTGGTGGGTACTAAGAGTTTTCTGTGTGACTCTATTTTGTTTGAAGTGTGTTTATCTTAGATGCTAGAGCATCCTGGATGGTGGTACACCAATCCTTGTTCATGTTAACTAGTCAGGGAGGGAGGATGGGGGTTTCAAACTCTCTAATGATAGAGAATAGCTCTATGCTATTGGAAGTGGCATTGGTGATGCGTAGGTTGAGGGAGTTGGCTTTCTGTGTAAATACTTCTGCTTTGTAGGCTTTCGATATATGTTCAAGATGTTTTTTTGGACTCATTGGTGGTGTTTTTCCTGTGGAGATGTTCAAGTGCTCTTGTTTTTCTTCTTAGTTTGATGAAGTCATCATTGAACCATGTGTTGCTACATTTCCTTTTTTATGACAAATTGTTATCTTATTTTGTTATTTAAGCTCTATAACATATCATTTACCATCAAACTTTACATACAAACAACAAACAACAAAGGCATTGTGATTTGACCGCAGAATTGGTTACAACTTTACATCACATAACAAATTGACAGATTGAACATATCCCTTCCATATGAATACCACACAGCAAAGTTCCCCTACCCTCTAATTTTAACTACCCGGTTTGCTCCCATCTCTGCCATATTTTTTGGGTTTTGGTAGGGCAGCCTCTAGCTGTGTATACTCGGTGCTCTATTGCTATACAGGCTTCCACATCCGTCACACACTGGTCAAACTGGGGTGTGATCTCCGAGCCCCACAACTGTGCAATGTTCCTCTTGGCCAGCCCTGTGGTCGTCGAGAATAGTAGTCTTTCAAAGGGGGTAATTTCCCCCTCTTCCTCAATACCTAGCAGCAATTGTTTGGGTTCATTGGGGATAGGTCGGCCCATGGCTCTTGACAGTCTATCACAACATTTTTGCCAGAAGTATTGTGTGTGTGCACATTTCCACAGAATGTGGTAGAAGGTACCCTCCTCGCGTTTACAGTGCAGGCGTATTGGCATCTGTGATTTTGCCCCAGCGGTACAGTAACACTCGTGGATAATATATTCTGTGTAACACTTTCAATTGTATTAGTCTGATTCGAGCCGATATTGCTATCTCCCTGGGGTACATTAGAGTTGAGGTCCAGTCCTGAGGTAGCAGTGGACCCACATCTCTCTCCCATTTTGCCTTCAGACTGCATAATTCTTTTGTGGCAGAAGAAGAGATTGCATTGTACATGACAGATGTAGTTCTACATTCACACTATCCAGGACAATGTTCCTCTCTAATGCTGTACAGTCTGGCAGGTCCGCTAGATTTGGCATATGTTTCATAAGTGCACGGGATGGTTGTGTGTGATGATATTGTTCAGTTGGTAAGAGTCCTTGGTTGGTTGAGAGTTCAGGAACAGGTGTCATTCTACCATCTTTGATCACTTTTTTGATTGTTACTCTGCCCGCCGTGTCCCAACTCGGCCATTTGTGTTGCTACAAGTAAGCTTGGGGCTCTTAAGTTTGAGAGGAGCTAGATTGTTTACGGCAGTTTTAAGGCAACTGTGATAATATATTGAGATGTTGTCTGGGTTGGAGTTCTCTGTGGGATGCGCATTGAGCAGCTTGTCAAGCAAAGGGCATAAGTTATCAATGTCAAGTTTCTTAGAGTTTCTCGCTAGTATGTGAGCGGATGGTGTGATAGTGGGTGTGAGGTTCTTGGTAAGGACAATATTAAATCTGATGAGGAGGTGATCTATCCAGGAGATCTCTAGGATCTCTTCTAGTATAACTGTGGTATTCAATGTAAGAATCCAATCTAGGCTTCAACCTTTTGAGTGGGTTGGGGCATTGACAATTTGCGAGAATTGCATTTCTAGGAATGCGTTGTGGAAGGCAGTAGCCTTGAGGTCGGAGGTATTGTTGAACCCTAAATTGATGTCTCCTAGGAGAATGTATTTGGTATTGGGCTTAAGAAAGGGGGAAATGAGGAGAGGTAGGTCGGTGTCTGGATTACTGCTAGAGATGGGGGCTCTGAATACTATTAGAAAGTTGATAGTAGTTTGTGGGCCAGTGGCTAATTTGACAGCTAGTAGTTCATACCCTGGTAGAGTTTCAGTTTTGCATTCTCTAAACTTGAGGGAGGATTTTGAGTTAATTTGGATTACTACGACCAAGGATCGAACGCGATGCTAGGTATATCTGAAGGGGTGTTGAAAGATGAATAATACAGGTGATTACAATACAGTTATGGCACACATACATTGGCTAGACTAAATCAGCAAGTTGATATGCAAATGGGAAGATCAGAGATTATCTAGTAATTGGACATCGTTAGACTGATCTGTGAGGGCAAGGATTATGCAGGCTTGGTGGCAGATTCAAGCTTCAGCATAAGAGAGTGTCATAAGAGGGGGTTCGACAATGCATTGGGGGACGGTAGTCAGAGAATGATGGCAATGAGTCTTACCGCACAGCGTGGGTATTGATGAAGAGTTCAGCGCTGGGATCTGCAGGCAAGATCGAGCGGTTAGTGTAGCGAGGGTCGAGGACCAAATTGGCAGGGGTTTGTGCCGTTGATGTTCGGTCGTCTCTGGACAGGCCCAGGACTGGCGCCTTTAGTGAGGTGCCTTCGGTGGGGATGCCGGTTTTCGCCTGCCGGTCCACTGTATTGGCTCATAAAGGTTTGGGCTGCTGATTGGGTCAGTCTGGCTGGGTGAGCTGGCACTGCAATTATGGGAAGGCGGCGGCCATTTTAGGGAGAGATGAAGTTGTTTGCTTCCTAAGGCCATTCACAGAATACGGCAGTAAATGCACAAAAAATCAGTGTGGAATGTGCTTTTCTTTTTCACGTCTCCTCTGCATTGAATGTGGGATGGGAGTTACCCTGATTCAGCGGGTTGCTCTTGTCAAGGTACAGGTGCTGCAATAACCACGATTTGGCTTACCTGATGTCCTAGTAGTCCAATTCTTGCCTTATTCCTGAGACACTGTAATTGTTGTCAGGAATACGTACTGCATTTCTGTGAAGGACAAGCCTTTGCAAACACAACTGATCTGCGCCATTTAAATACATGTGTTCAAGAATTGCTGGCATTTGGAATAGAACATGTATTGTTACATATGCATAGCAATTAACACCTGTTGTATTGGAAAATGTTAATGGACCAGGTACTTCTGTGTCTGAGTACTTGATGGAAGGGTACGTGGTTTCTTTGAAGATCCACTTTTTTTGTGTGTGGAGTTGGGTAAGTCTTTTCTTGTGTACTCCTTTTGTCTGTGCTATTAGTAGTTGATGTAGTATGAGTGGATTTCAATTTCTTTGGTGGCAGTGTTGCCAAATCATTTACAACTTCTAATTGAGTGAGCCGTCTTTTCAAACGTTTGGGTTTCTGAGGAACAGGGTACATGTTTAGATGGGGTGTGTACAGTGCACACAGTCTATTGTACTCTATGATACAAGGAAAGTCTGCATTGACTGCAGTTGCATCAAAATTCACTAGATAAAGTCTTTCCAGTGTACATAGCCGTGATAGTGCTACGTAACGCATGACTTCTTTGAAGACTGTGGTGCCAATATCAATCAATGCTTGATCTAGGGTTAGACCTTGTGATTTATGAATAGTTACTGTATAAGCTAGCAACAGAGAAAACTGTTTTCTGCGTACATACATGTCTTTGAAAAGAAGGAATCGCACCATTGTGCATCCTATCTTTTTAACTTCTGAAAGTTTGTCTAACTGGATGTTCACAAACTGAATGCTGTTGTCCCGTGGGTATGTCTGGAAGCTGAACTCCCCTACATCACCAAACTTCATTTCCAACAGTTACCAGCAGAATGGCTGCGCTGGCTCTGTTCAGCAGCATTGCCTTGCACCAAAAGTGCATTTTGCAGTCACCAAATTAATGGCTGCGCTGTCTTTACCAGGTACATTTGGGCGAGATGGAAAATGTGTTTGCATCCCAGAAAATGACTGTGCACTGATGCCCTTTTCATCTTTTCAGCATTAACCAGTTTGGTTTCAGTAAGACACATTCATGTTCACCCAAATTCAGGGTGTACACCAGAAAATGGGGGCATCCCTCACTGAATGGCATGTTGTGCCAGGCAAAATCAGAGAAAGAGCACAGCTCTTCAGTCCAAGCTGTACCAAAAATGCTTTACTTTTTGTAACAAAATAACCCAGATAAGAAGCCCCCTCTCTCTTTACTTATGTCAGTTTCAATGGGCCCTCGCCTTGGATAGATTCTGGGTATTACAAATTGACTAGGGCTATAAATAACGTTCAGAATCTAGATGCGAGGAAAAATCTCATTTGTAAAGTGACATTCAAGGAACATTAAACCACATGTAAAATGGTGCTTTTGCCAAACAAGAAAATGCATTTTTAAAAGTGAAATGTTCAACTAAGGCTCTGTGCTTGCATATAAATATGATGGGGGCTTACTTTAAACATATACAAGATATTTATTTCTAAAAGACTTGCTTTTTGGTTAAGGGAAAGAAAAATAAATAAATAAATAAAATTACTTTGAGGCAAATAGAACAGGTTTGACAGGCCCTGGCTTCAAAGGGCCCTGCCTTTCTTGGGAACAGGATCATCTTCCCCTAAGTGGACCAGCCACCTGGAAACTATGAATGGGCCAAGGGGAAGCATCTTGTACCCTTGTCAGACGAAGGGGCACTGCTCCAGCATGAGACAAAGGATTGCCAGGACACATAGGTGTGAATTCCTGGTGACACCTCCCCTCAACTCAAGATGAAGGACTTCAAAGGTGAATCCATGACAACACTGGGCTAAACTGACCAGAGCCTGACATTTGGCTGTGGCCTGGAAAGGAATGCCCATATTTGGAACACAAAGCCAGGCCAGTTGATTTCAGAGACTATGCACCGTATGTCATTTATTTCAGTAACCAAATGACATATTAATGTGAAATTATGACCATTTAAATGTCATGTTTGTGCCATTAAAATAAGACATTGTAGGTTTTTCTAGCATGTCGGAGACACACACGCCAGGAAAATGTGAATTCTGGGGAAAACATACACAGTACAACTTTGAAAATTAATGAGAACATGACCAGTGATAATGTGTATACATATATACAATTATAGAATTTTAGGTGAACTATTTTCCATGGAAATGGTGAATGATTGACAGAATGACTAAACAGCATCGTACCATCTTGGGATTTGGTTGAGCATGTGTCCAGTTTCATTTGTAAATATGAGTGTTTCATTCCATAATTGATTTTGGCAAAAGTAACTTTGATAGAACAAAGCGCATTGTAAAAACACCCACCATCAAACTGAGTCACCTCCTTCAGTCCAATCTGCTTCCAGGGAGGAGGAGACATCCACAGGCTGACCTATCTGTTTCTAAGAGGTGTGTCTAGCTTGAGTCAGCCCCATAGTAAAATCCTCTGATGTCATGCTCCTTTTTTATTTATTTATTTAAATGTATAAAATGCAGAACCGCCCTGGGGCATTGTGGCGCTGTTACAGTATACTCACTTTGATACAACATTAAACAGATTCTTATGACCCATATTTAGACAATGTTCATCATCAGTACGGTAGGAGTGTTCCAAGGTTACACAGGAACAACCTTCAGGTACAGTCTAGTTGAATAGATTGGTTTTTAGCACCTTTCGTAACATCATGAGAGAGTTTTCTTTTCTAAGTGTGAGTGGAAGGGCGATCCACGCTTTTGGGGTTAACACTTGGAAACTGGTGCCGCCTGCTTTGGCCCTGTTGAACGCCGGGACAGAGAGTTGGTGAGAGTATTGGTCTCGTCTTGGTCTGTGGGAGGGCAGCTGATGTATTCTTTCCGCTAGGTAAGAAGGGGCAGATTGAGAGAGGCATCTCTGAGTGATTGTGAGGGCCTTCAAAAGAATGCGCTCTTTGATTGGGAGTCAGTTGGCATCTTTTCTAGACTGGGAGATGTGCTCTCTCCTAGGGATACTTAGTGCCGTTCTAAGAGCATTATTTTGAGTGATTTGCAGTTTGTTGATGTTATTGGTGGACGTGCCAAGAAGTATGACGTTACAATGATCCAGCTTCGCACCAATGGTGGCTCTCACTATGTTGAGGCAGTTTTTGGCGATAGATGGGTTTTCACTGCATTGATTATTTTTGTCGTGAGAGCAGCAGATGATGAGATGGCATTAACTTGTCTATCCATTGATAAGGTTGAGTCCGGCCTCCCTGCTCTTTAATAGGAACCGAGTCTCTGAAGTGCTTGCTTTAAGCAACCGTAGGAGACGGAGGCTGAAAGTAGGCAAACCCATTGATTACAATGATAAATCCAACGGACATAATCAAGCCAGTAATACCACAAATATGGAACTGGAGGTAGCATTTTTATCATCACATATAAAATGTCTAGCTACCCCAGAACGCAAAAAGGAAAGGAATCTTGTGGACCACATGGAGTCAAATTTCTCCCCAGCAGTAGCATTACTAATGGGGGGAATAAAGAAATATGCCAGTAATGAGATAGGTCCCCCAACACCTCCTTTATTTGATCTAACTAAAGATAACATGCAATCTAGCCTGTTGTCTGTCGACTTAGCATTGACACAATTTTTATACCTTTAGGCGTTTATTTCTAAAGAGCTTCACCAGTGCCTTAATCGACGGATTTATGTACTTTGATGGATACACTGAATGAGCTAGTATCCGCCACTTGTATGCAAAAAGATAACACTGCAACACCAACTGAGTCACAAGCCTTAGGAGTCAAGGTGATTCAATCAGAGAAATCAGACATTGGCGTCCAAGTCAACACTCAAAAAGAGAGAAAGAATCAAGTAACGCAAACTTTACCTACAAGATACAGCTCAACGGCCTCACTTAAGAAGACATCTATCACTAATGACTACACCAGCCCATCCAACCTGAAGACTAAGGGTCACACAATGGAAACCCCGCCTGTTACCAAGTCTGTCAACGGCATAACTGATCAAGTCACTAAAGCCCAAGATGCTGACCGCGACACTTCACGCAAGCAGGGGTCAGCGCAAAATGTTAGAATGTGGAAATCCAAAATGCCAGACATTAAAAACTTCACTAACCATGATTTTATCACGGACAATCGTAACTTTGTTATTACCAACATTAGCAAGTGTGTAGGTAAAGAGACAAGAGAATCCTTGAGAACTAAAGTGCTCACATGGTTGCGAGAACACACAGGACCAAGTGTGATCAGATTATCTGACCTAAAGTTTACACACAGAATCGTTTTGAAGGAATGGTGCTCTGGACCAAACAGTGACTGCGTTATTGTCGGTTGTGGTGCCAGTACAATTCCACACTATTTAAGTAATTGCAAATATTTTCCTAGAGGGGCCTCAAATTGTATACTAATCTTGTAATTTGCTTAGTGTCCAGTACTCTTATGGGTTCATAGTTACTGCTTGCAGTATGGACATTCCGTTTCTTTAACGGTTCTTACTGCATTGGCTTACAGTTGCACTTTTTTGTTTTATGCTATATGTTCTTAAGTTTATATGTTATCTTCTATCACACCCTAACAGTACCGAGATTTAAACTCCAAAATGCGAGCTGCGCAATCTTCCCTGTCCTAGCTTCCAAACTATGGAATACTCTGCCAACCCACATAAGAACCAAACCCTCGTTCCTAATGTTCAAGAACAACGCCAAAGCTTGGCTGTTCACCCAGAAAGCTTAAGGTTCCCCCTACTAGCTTGTTCCTTACCTGTCTACCTGCAATATATCCTATCTGTGCATATATGCCACACTGTATTCGCTCATAAATTGTATCTTGTATTTATGGATAACCTGTAATTTGGATCTCTTGTTCCTATTTTGTTGTAACTTGTACCCGGTTGCCCATGGGCCTGGTGCACTTTACAAATAAACTAAACTTCAAACTTCTGTACTTTGTTCGTCTTGTATGCGCCATCATGCCTGAGGGTCAATTGTGTACGATATAAATAAATATATGTAAATGTAAAGTATACACTCAGAGTTTTTACTGCAGCAGAGTCTGTGATTACAGTGTTCTCATTGATTAAGGAGCTGTATTTGTTGTCCAGTTTGTTCAGTGACTATTTGGGGCCTACCAGTAGAATGTCAGTTTTTTCCCCATTGAGACATATGCTGTTAGCTGCCATCCAAGCCAGGATGAGGGCATATGTTTTCTGGAGATTGTTGAGGTCTTGCTCATAGTCACCTGATAACGGGAGGAGAATTTGTGTGTTGTGGGCATAGTTAGGGAAGGCTTTGCCGAACTCTTCTCGGTAGTTGAACAAGGATAGAGTGAACAGATTATAGAGAGTAGGGGATGTGCAGGATCCTTGTGGGACTCCACACCCAATGGGGTGTGGAGTGGCTGATGCCTGGTCAGAGAAGATCCTCATGGTGCGGCCCTCCAGGTAGGACGTGACCCAGGTAGTGGCTTCTTGGGAGAAATGTGCATTGTCCGAAAGGTGTTTGCACAAGATCTTGTGGTCGACCAAATCGAAGGCAGCCGAAAGGTCGAGGAGAAGGAGGAGTGAGGACTTGCCCTTGTCCATGGATTCAAGAATCTGATTCTTAAGATCAAGCAGAGCAGACTATGTGCCATGACGAGGCCAAAAGCCAGATTGTCTTTTACCGAGAATATCGTGTGCTTCGAGCTAAGACTACATCTGCAGATATGCTGCCTTGTCCAGAATTTTCAACAAGAACGGAATGGTGGTGATGGGTCGGTAGTTGTTAGGGGAGTCTGGGTAAAGGGTAGGTTTTTTTATCAATGGTCAGACCCAAGCTTCCTTGAGTGAGGGTGGGACTATACCAGAAGCAAAAGAGGCATTGATAAATGCAGTGATGAAAGGGGCCAGTGCTGCAGCACAGCTCTATAACTAGGCTGGCTGGGCAGACGTCACCCTTGCAGAGCAATGGTTGAATGTGCTTCATAATCCGTAGGACTTAGGTTTGGTTACTTCCCTGAAGGCAAAGGGTTTAGGTTTGTCTGTGCCATGTGAGCAAACTGAGGGTGGCCTGGTGGCAGAGGGTTTTGATTTGGGTGACGCAACCTTTGGCAGATTGTTGAATTGTATCTTGATTTTATTCTTGAGTGTTTTGATGTTGTCTGACTGGGAGTTAGCTTTTTCAGTTCTGGTTTTGTAGGCAGATGCTTTGGCTGCAGTGATAGCACTTTTGTACTGTTTTGCAATTGCCAGGTAGGTGTCTCTTGTAGACACAGAGGGACTTGATTGCCATACGGTCAGTGCTCCCTGTTTGGTGGCTCGTATCTACAGGGTTTTTTTGAGGTTGGATGTGCTAGGGCTGAGGCTTCAACGAGAGGCAGCATACTGTCTTTGGAGAGTAATTTTTTCTATCTAGCCAATGGCGGCGGGAACAGATGAGCTCAGCTCACCTGTAATTTTGGTGGGTATAAGGAAGTGTGGTAGATGGTGGTCAGTCCAGGGAAGTGACGTATTAGAGCTGATGTCAGCAGCACAATTGTGATCAGCTATCCAATCTTATATACGACCTTTGGTATGAGTGGGATTGTTGACTAATTGGATAAAGCCTAGATAAAAGAGGGCTTTGCCTTTCTTGTCTTTAGGATATTTAAAGCTGAGATTTAGGTCACCTAGGAGGATGGCTCTTGTATTAGTTTTTAGGTTGTCACCCAGGAGGTGTATGTTGTTGGTTTGAAAGTCTACTGGTTGGCCTGGAGGGTGATAGACTACATGTAGAGTTATAGTGTCATTTGGTGAGAAGGATATTTTCACTGATAGAGCATCAAAATGGTCTGTATTAGCAAATTTTATTTGTCTAGAGTTGCGGGTTTCCTTGAGAATAAGGGCGGCCCTTCCTCCTCTGTTGGAAGTTCTATCTTGGCGGAGGATTAGGTTGCCTGGTGGTAGGGTTTGACAGATGGTTGGTCCAGAGGTTTCGTGTAACCAGCTCTCTGTGATGGCTAAAATGTCTAGATCTAAGTTTGTGATGAGGTTCTGAATCTCTGTGGCATGGGCTGACATGGCTTGTGCATTGAGGAGTGCACATTGGATTTGGGTGGTGAGGTTGTTACCTGATTTTGTTTTCGTGTTGGCATTGTTTTTGTTGGTGGTGGTGCCTGGGGTTTTAGGTCTAGAGGTGATGGCAGGTGAGGTCAGGAGTTGAGGTTGCTTACCTAGGAATATTTTCTGAGTGGCTGAGATGTGGGAGGGACGAGTACCTAGTCTCTGGTTTCTCAGGTGGATGGGTATGGGGGATGTAAGGGCCTGTACTTCCCTTCATGGCTTGGGCATAGTAATGGAGCGTCTAGGTGTGGGGGTAGGAGCAGATGTGGCAAAGGCAGTGTGTGGGTTTGGTATGCTGTATGAAATATAGGGAGGAAGGGTGTAGGTGGTATGGCATGAAAGCAGGGCAGTTTAGGTGACATGCCGCAGTGTTGCTACCAAGAGGAGGCTAGAGTAGTGCTAAGCAGTTACAATAGGCAACTGCTAGAATAAGCTACAGCAGTGCTATACAATTACAGTGGCCTAGTGCTATCATGGACTGTGGGGATGAGTTACAATGGCCTGGTGCCGGTATAACCTAAAGACGGGCAAATACAGTGGCCTAGTACTAGCATGAGCTGAGGCTATCTGTGACAGTGGGCAAGTACTAACATGAGCTGTGGCAGTGCAAAAACAAATGCAGAGTTGTTCCTAGATGCAGAGCACAGGTCATATGATGCAGAACAAATACAGGGGTATTCCTAGATGCAGAGTACAGGTCAAACGATGCAGCAAAAATTCCGGGGCGTTCCTAGATGAAGAGCACAGGTCATATGATGCAGAACAAATACAGGGGTGTTCCTAGATGCAGAGCACAGCTCATACGATGCAGAGCAAATACAGGGGTGTTCCTAGATGCAGAGCACAGGTCATACGATGCAGAACAAATACAGGGGTGTTCCTAGATGCAGAGCACAGGTCAAACAATGCAGAACAAATACAGGGGCGTTCCTAGATGCAGAGCACATGTCATATGATGCAGAACAAATACAGGGGTGTTCCTAGATGCAGAGCACAGGTCATTCGATGCAGAACAATACAGGGGTGTTCCTAGATGCAGAGCACAGGTCATACGATGCAGAACAAATACAGGGGTGTTCCTAGATGCAGAGCACATGTCATACGATGCAGAACAAATACAGGGGTGTTCCTTGATGCAGAGCACAGGTCATACGATGCAGAACAATACAGGGGTGTACCTAGAAGCAAAACACAAGTCATGTGGGTTAAGAGTAGAGGGTGCAACAAAGGTACATTGGGTACTTTTTTCGGGAGTAGGCGGAGAGTCATATATAGTATATAGAGCAGCTAGAGCAGCTGGCGACACAGCAGTGTATATAAAGGGGAGGCATGGAGAGCTCTGGACTCTCTTCTGACTTTTCCAGCTCCAGCACATCCAGCGAACCAGACATTCCAGATTCACCCTGCAATATTCCAGATTCCAATGCCAGTGCCAGGCCAGAACTAGCTGCCCCTGTCCGGGCAGAACCACAGATCCTAAAAAAACTAAACACAAAAATCCCAATAATTCACAGAGAAAGGGGGAAAAGCTGTGGAAACCCTTTTGGGAGTATCCTGTGACCAGACCGGCTTTTGCCCCGCTACCTGCATGACCAGCTGATCCACCTCGCTGTCCAGTGACCAGACTAGGCCCAGCCGTCCCCTTCGAGGAGAGCCATCCGCTGTGCACAGTGACCAACCTTGCCTCGCTGTCCAGAAACCCGGTCCGCTGTCCAAGCTACCCCACTCAAGCAACCACAAAGTGAATCCCTTGCTTTGTTACCTTGTATTAGGTCCAATACCATAGAGATACTATAACTGCCCTAGCAAAAAACGTTAAACTAGTGATTATCCGCTGTGTACCTTGTTTTCAGGAAAATCTGTAGTGAACTCCAAGTGTTGGTGCCATTTTTTCCAACTCATTACAGACATTGTGTAAGTTCTTAGTACTATTTTGAATACATTTATTAATTCCCCAATACAGAGGCACACAGCGTGAATGGGTTGAAACTGCAGCTTAACCCTTTCACAGATGGCGTTCCTCTTTTCTAGCCACTGAAATCTAGTTTCAGTAAAACCTGTCATTTCCTTTTCAAACTGAGTGGTCCCGTGATATTATTCCTGTTTAAAACTGAGTTTTCCTTTCCCGTTAAGGATCTCATCCTATTATCCAATCAGAGTTACCCTTTCACTTTCATATTATACCTGTGATGTGCATTTGTCCCTTAGCATCAAAACCGCATTTCGATTTTGTGTGTTTAACCCATTTTTCACGCTGTTTTTTCATTTTAATCCCTGTGAAAATAAGCAAATGCAATTTCTCCATTTGTGATTTGGCTGCACTGTGTTTTTCCTTCCAAAGTCGATTTTCTGAACTGTATTCCTGTTGTTAGTACAATGCCTTGTAGTTTGCTAGTGTTCTTACATCTTTGATACTGCTTTACTCATTTCGACGTCATTCAGTCAACCGCACATGTAAAAGAAGTATTTAGCAATTCCGAGTGCTATTTTGCTCAAGTTTTAAAGGTTTTCAATCTGATTCTGTCTCCCATTCAGAGGGGGGAGGTCGGATTTGCATTCTATTTGTTTCCAGGTATCCCTGACTCTGTGCTACTCCTTTCTAACCACACACAATTTGGTTATCAGGGTTTGGAGGGAGCATTGCAGGGGGAAATACTAACTGTGGTGCTATCAGAAAACACCTCCCAAAAATAATCTTGTCTGTATTCACTTGTTCAGTATATATCTAATGTTAGATGGTCAAACTAAGTGTGTGCTAACATATTACAGTGTAATTATCACCACACTGGTGATTGCTCCCCTATATTAAATTTGTGTGATTTTCATTGATATTTAAAAATAAATAAATATTATATTATTACACACCAGCCTGGTTTATTGTCCATTGTGACTCAGGGTGTTTGTAAACGTGGGTGTGAGACGGGTTGTGTGCCTTCTCAAATTGAATTCATATTAAATGAAATAAAAGTATTTTGATTGTGCGCTGCATCCCCGGCCAGTAGAAAGGGTCCTGGTCTGGAGTGTAACGTGCCTTTGAAATCCTTAACAGATTGGGGGCTCGTGCCGGGATTTGAGATAGTGTTTCCACCCATGACATCTTAACACAGCAGGCTAGCCCAGAAAAGGTAGTGATACCTTTTGTTGTTAGAAAACTGTGTTACACTCTAAAAGCACCTTCCCAAAACTTAGACCCCAAGTATCAGGCCTGTGTGTAAAAATAAAGTAAAATCAACCCTGAAATAGACAAAAAGCAACAGAATTCAGGTTTACTCTTATATAAATGAATTAATAAAGAAAGAACACTCTCCATAATGACCACTGTAGAGATAAAAATGGCTAGGCAGCACCTTCTGCACAAGTTATTTGTCAGAGGGGAATGGGCGCAGCAAAATGAGGAGGTGTAGCTAGGAGAAATGATGCAACAAGTCACTGCCATGAACAGGGATGTGTGGCAAGACGGTGGGCTATTACATCAAGCCTTGAGCGAGTTGTAAATGACTCCAAGCACTAAAGAGGAATATATTAAAATTGTCTGATTCACAGCGTACCTATTTCTCCACATGGGGATTATGGAGGAAAAATATGAAGAAGATAGAACCCTTGTGCAAAATCAGTCTGAGGGTTTAAACCAAATCCAGACTGAATTAAAACTGGTCGAAGATAGGTTGCAAAAGAGCCAAGATTCTAAGGTAGAATTTGAAAACTACATCCAACAGCTAAAAGAGGACTTGGCCCTACAACAACAAAATAATTCAGACCAAGAGGCCCAATTAGATGCATTGAAAGTGGAGTTTAAGGAAAAGGTTGACAACCAAAACTGAATTAACAACTAAAATATAATAGGGCCTGCTCAGAACAAATAGTCATGTTACAAAATCAGATCAAATAATTGGAAGAGGAGAATAAGAAATTAATCAGTAAAGAACTACACCTCCAGACAGAATTTAACCAAGAAAGCCAGACATTATATTCCCTCAAACAACAGCGGGATGACCTGGCTGAACTGAGGGGCGCTCTGTATCAAGAAAAGGAATTAAGCGAGCAACCTAAAAACAGATCTATGGGAAAGAGAGTTAGATCTCCAGAAACTAAATCAACTACGAGTAGAATATGAAAAGTTATTGGGGCACACCAGATGAGTGGAAGGTGCTCTAGAAGAGAACACCCAAGTAAAAAATGTGCAAAACCAGGAGATGAATCTCCTGCAACAAAAATTGTCTCAGTATTCCCAGACCATAGAGGCAGCACACAAAGACAAGGAGACCCTCTGTGAGGAGAACAGTGGGCTCCAGCGTCAGGTAGCAGCTAAAGAAAAGGTCATAGAAGTAAGCCAATCCCTGATAGTAGAGCAAAAGTCTCAGGCCTTTGCCTACCATTGGGAAATAGGTGCTGAAAAGGAGAAACTGGAGCTGATAGAGAAAGAGTATTGTAGGCTGAATCCAAACTTGAGGGACCCCGAACAGGAAGAGAGGGACAGAGCAAACCCTGATCACAGTCTGATGCCCTCTGTACTAAGGGCCACAAACCCATTTACCAATTTGTATGCACAAGGCACTGCTGACTTCATGTCTGCTGGTTCACAAGAACTGGGAGTCACGAGGCAGCCAGACTTAAATAGGCCCAGCATGATTAAGCAGGTAGGCCACCGCACATCAGAGATTGATGGACGGGCATACCTGCACAGATTCCAAAATGTTATGGCTGAAATATCTGATCAGGAAGACTCCTATGAGGAGAAACTCAGGGAGCTAGACCTACAGAAGAATCACTTACAAAGGAACCGCTTGGTTCACTTTGCAGAAACACAGCACGAAATGAGGCCCCAAAAGAGCATTCTAAAAACCTCCATCCAAACAAGGCAGTGGGAGGGCCCCTCCACTGACCCCGGAAGCAGAGAGGAGTCAGAAGACTCTTGTTCAAACGAGGGAGTCTAAGGGGAGTGACGCAGAGAACCTAAGGTACAACAGGGGAGAAGAAACTAAGCTCCACTATTCTGAGAGCAAATCACAAGCTCAAAGAATCAGAGAGCACCTAGAAGATAAAGGAGGGACCTCAAACAGTAGCAGCTCTGAATCTGAGGGTGAGTGGACTCAGGTAACGTGGCAAAGGAAGGCCTGTGAACAAAAGAGAGCTCTGGTGAAAGACCCCATTAGGCAGATTAAGGCTATTAGGAATTTTATAACTCTGTATCGCAAAAATGCAAAATATTCTGTCTGGGAGCATCTGGAACTATTTGAACAAATGGTGGACTCTTTTCACATCAAAAATAGCCATAACTGCATAGATTATGCCAAATGGACGTTCTCTCCGGAGTACTCCAGCTACTTTTCGGGGCTGGAAGACCAGAACCATTCCAGGTTATCCACCTATAAGGCTTCTATCTTGAAGCACTTCTCCGCCCACAGAAACCCCCAGAAGGCTGGCAAAGTGGCCTACAATCTGCAATGCTGAGAGGATCAGGCCCCAAGAGAATTTGTGCAGGGGCTAAAGCATGCCTTTGCACAAACTACTAGGTGGGTGCGCACAAATAGTCGAGAATTCATTACCACCTATTTTCATGCGTTCCCAAAATATAAAATGACCCAGTTGGTGAGGGATTTTCGTGAAGACAGGACTCTGGACTGGGTAGTAGAGCAGGCTACCCAGATCTATGAGGTCCAAAAACCTGCAGAAATCAAAAACCTGACAAAACCCCCCAAAACAACCAACACCCCTGCTGCTGCTAAGGTGGCAGAGGTGAAGGTTGCCCCCAATTCGGATCTAGAAATGGGGGGCCTAAAAACACACCTTCCGAACAACAGCCAAATCAGAGGCAAAGAAGGCCTTCTGGTCAATCAGCAGCAGGTGGTAGTCAGGTAGGTAACCCCACCAATGGGACCCCTTACTCTCCTGATTACATCATTCCCAAATATAAGGGCAACACACCTATCTTGGGGTATGTATGGACTCCCCTGGCTCAAGGGGGGGATCCAACCAGGTAAGTGCTTCCCCAGGAAACTTCCCTCAGTAGGGCAGTTATCCCCCAAATCCTGGGTTATGTTTCTCCCCCCAATATCTACCAAACCCTAACCTGCAGGACAACCCTCTTTTCTTTCCACGCTTTCAGGAGTCCAGATCCCCCGATCTAGGAGAGGGGAGGCTAAGGGTGGAAGGTGACCAAGGGAATCCGCAATACCCAGGGTACTCCGGGAGAAGGAATAGTTACCCTTCCCGAGAACCACCTAGGTTTGAACAAAGACCCTGCACCAACCGGATCGGGTGTCCCAACTGGAGCGCCAGGTCCAGAACCTCACACAGGATCTGAGTCACATGTTGAGGGCTCAACAAACCCCAATGCTGAAAATGGTGGCTCAGAACCCCTCAAACCAAGGGTTTGACACCACAGAACAATGACGGGGAGAGAGCCCTGACAACCAACCGGTTCCAGAGGAGGAGGCCCGGGAGAAAGGGGGGTGTAAAGCCCTAGAGGAAGCTTTCTTCCTCACCCGTGAAAAGCCCCTGGACACCCCGGAACCAGAACTAAAATCTCTTGCCCCCAAAAATCTGCATCCCAGGGATCAGAGGGTGGGTAGGAGAAATAAAGAAATAAAAAAGACCCATTTTGGGGAGGAGGTCAGTGTCCAGGAATCTGGGAAGAAAGTCTTCTCCTTCAGGGACGGGGAATTCCTCCCAAATAAAAATGGGTCCCAAGAGACCAGAATGAAGACTAGGTAGGTGTGGGGACTGATTCAGAGCCACCGATCCCTGAACCCCAGAATTGTCATCCTGAGAACAAAATATTACTACAGGGATCCTCCCCACAAACTGGTTCTAATGACTGCCACCAGGTAAGAGGGGGCAGCACAGAGCTAAGGGAAAAAGGGGATTCCGAAATCCCACATATTTCAGGATGCCAAATTTTTGTTACAAGTTTCCAGACTTTGGCACAGAAAACTGCCCAAAATCCCACAGTGTAGAAGTCCGAAATAAAGAAATTGAACGCCCAGCTTGCCCAAAATGCCCATGACCTTTGCCCCTTGTAGGAGAAAGAAGGTAGATTCTACACCCCTAGTTCGAGTGCAAGGACAATGTGCATTTTCAGCACTGGTGAACAGCAGATCCCAAGCCATTCTTCTATCAAAAAGGGCCTTTGAGCAGCTAAATTCAGGAAGGGGGGAGAGACACCAGATCCCTCTCACCCCTCTTCCTTGACAATTCCAGAACTTCGAAGGAAATTAAATTCCTGTCGAGGAGACTGCAGATCTGGAAGTAAAAATTGGGAGACATAAGGAGAAAAACCAGACATAGTCGTGACTCCAGAGGGAACCCTCTGTCTATTAGGGAATGACATCCTTTGCAGGTTGTCTCCCCTAATAGACTGTGTGAACAAGGTCCTCTGGATTCAGACTAACCGGCCAATGAAATTAAAATAAAGTGTCAACCATATTAGTTTAAATGGTACATGCCACATGGTTGAACACAAATCTGATCTTATTGAGTTTAATTTCCAAAATAATCAAATACCTGATGTTACAGTAATTGATGTAGGACACCAAAATGGTGATGAGAACTCCTCTCCATTCCTGAAAATCAACTTTCCTTCAGTTTTAAGTGGTATTCCAAGCTGTAAGAAAATACTTTGAACTTTTATACCAATTCACAATCTGAAAATGTCAATTCTATAGTCAAAAGTGATGAAAAACCAGCTCAAAGTTTAGCTAACATTCAGATAATTATAGAACATCTGTTCCCCCCTTTTCAGTTAAATAAGGGGAAGGAGTCTGTTCTCACCAGTGTGTGCCTGAACAATGGCAAGAGCTTCATCAGCGAAGCCATGTTCAGAAAGTTATCAAAAGAACAAACCATTCCCACATTTAAACTGATTGATAAGTGGGAAATGGGCCTGGAAACTCCCAATTCCAAAAATCTCCTGCCTATCAGGTGTATGCTCAAATTTTCTATAGGTGACAAAAGCATAGAGCATAATTGTTGGGTTGTGCAAGATGTTCCTGCTGCATTCTATTTAAGCAGTGACATTCTCAATCGGTTTGCAATTCATTTGGACCTTATAAATTACAAGGCCTGGTCCCGGCTAGGGGGCAATCCCATGGGCTTTGATGATTCTGAAAAAGCATTTTGGTAAGCTCAATTGTTGCCGTATGCCATTGAAGTTCAAATTGGAGAGGATGTCACCATCCCAGGACAGACCCGCAATTCCCACTTGACTTAAAAATAAAAAGAGGAGAGAAACTGCAAAGTCCTGATGCCTATGTACATCTCAATGCCCATCTCCAACAGCAGGGGTTGGGGTTAAACCCAACACCATTAGTCAATGTAGAACACAACACCATTCCAATATTGATGGATAACAGCGATCCTAGGAGTATCACTCTGGGCACAGGCACCATTATTGGAATGGCGGTTGATGACCAACATTTTTCCATGGATCTGGGAAATGAACTGATAGGACCATTCCCCAATGACTGCTATGATAATGACGATGACGATGACATAACACCGGACAGGATCTTCACACGGCAAGGGGGGAATTTCCGGGTATATTCTTCCTGCCCTTATAGGGAGGAAGAGGTGACCTGTGACATCAGGCAGGATAGGGTGTTATTCCAGGTCCACAATGACTGCCTCTCCTATGTGAAACCTTCTGTCCAGGGCAACACATTAACCAGAGACCACTCCACACAGATGGAGGAGGCTGCTTTGATTGATAAACCCAAAGTCTTTTCAGGCTTCAGGCAAATGGTTGAAGAGCAGGTCAACCTCTCTGATGTGTGTGAGACTGAGGAGCAAAAGCAAAAGTTGAAACAGGTGTTCTTAGATTTCCAAGATATCTTTGCTGTGGACTCGTACGACTGTGGTCTCACCGAGATACATACTATCACAATTCCCATGGACCCTGGAATGACTCCAGTACTTGTGAAGCAATATCGCTTGCCTCTCACATCTATGGAGTCCCTGACAGAAATTATCAAAAAAACCTTGAGTCCCATGGGATAATTCGTCCAGTCCACAACACCTTTAATAATCCGGTATTGGGGATTTTAAAACCAAATCGCCAATGGAGACTTTGCACAGATCTTAGGGAGCTGAACAAATGGGTCCACATGTCCCAATGGCCTCTCCCCTACATTGCAAATTAACAAGGGGGTCCTGGGAGTCTCTCTGCCAGACATTAGTCCTGGTTACGAGAGACTTATCCAGAGTCTTTAGCTCACTATCTTTCACAGAGGAGAAATATCCAAAACATATCAGTCTTTGTCCTGCCCTGGTGCAGTCCAGCACGAAAATGATAGGCAATTCTCCACTGAAAAAGAGTACCAACAGCATCCCCAGACACGTGTTTCGGTCTGGTTGGACCTCATCAGTAGGGATGAGCTGTGCCTCTCTAAGAATTGTGAGTAAGGGCTGTCCCAGATCCAGGAGTCAAAGGTACATACTGCTATTGACCTGACAAATGGATACTGGACCGTGCCCGGCAGTAGGGAGGACCAATACAAGCTGGCCTTTACCTGCGGGGGGCAGCAGTACACATGGACCCAGACTGCCTTTGGATACATAAACTTGGCAATTAATTCAACATCTTCTTACATAAGGCCATGCCCCACTTGGGTAACCTGGCCTATGTGGATGATGTCCTGATAAAAAGCTCAACTGTGGAGGAACACATAGTGGAAATCTGTTATGTTCTGACCCAGTTGAGGGTTGCCAGAGCAAAACTATCCTTCCAGAAGGGACAGTGGTGCAGGACCCGTGTCAACCTCTTGGGACATGAAATAACTCCTGAGGGTCTCTGTCCCCAGGAGAAGAAAGTGGAAGCACTATTAAAACTAAAAGACCCCACATCTCTATATGAGCTAAGAAGCCTCCTTGTACTGACTAATTGCAGTAGGAAGTTCATTGAGGATTACGCAGTGGTCACAAGATCCCTGATCCATCTGTTGAAGGGGGGGTGAAGTGGGAATGGGGTCCAGAACAAGCTGAGGCAGTAAAACAACTCAAACGAAGTCTGTCACAAGCACCTTGTCTTGCTTTGCCTGTCGAAACAAGGAGTTCTTTTTGGAGACAGGGTTCTCGAATACATGCTTGACAGCAGTATTATATCAAAAGCATGACAAGGTCAATAAAGTCATCTCCTATGCAAGCAAGACTTTATCCTCTGTGGATGAAATATTCAATGATTGTGAGAAGGCACTCCTGGCAACGGTGTGGGCACTGAAAAATTACCGCCCGTTCATCCAGGGGGAACACATCATAGTGGATACTCCACACCTCCCTTTGCAATACCTCCAAAGCGACAAAATCCAGGCCAGAAATGTGAGTAATTCCAGAATTACTTCCTGGATTCTGTCAATGCAAGGCTTTCCTGTGGATGTCAGAAATGGCCAAAACAAGAAGAGTCCCTTTGCGCAAGGTCTGGCTGACTTGCATGATTGTGCCAGAGAACAATGTCTCGGGACGAAAGTCTCAAAACCCAGCACAACATGGTGGCGTACCTGAATTCCCTGCACAAAGTCTATGAAGAAGACACATGCCAAGGGATGCCCACAGTTTATCTGGACGGGTGCTCCTACCATGTTGATAACAAAGGGGGAAATGGAAATGGTGGCCAGCGTTGGGAATGCCTGGCTGAATGATGCCCTGGAACCCTCCGCTGGGAACAAAATCGGTCCCACAGTAGTCATGTGGTGGAGTTGATGGCAGTTCATCAGGCCATCCTCATGGTCGTCCAACACCAACTCCACAAACTGGTTATAATCAACGATTCAGATTATGTCCGGAACGGGTTCGTGGAACACCTGGTTAATTGGAAAACCAGAGGCATGCTGTGTGCTAATAACAAACCACTTAAACATGGCAAGCTAATACAAAATATTGATGATCTGGTCACCTCTAATGGATGACCATCTACTGGAAAAAGATGAAGGGTCATTCTGGAGTAGAGGGTCCAGACAAAACTGGAAATGACCTAGCTGATCAGCTAGCCAAAACTGGAGCCATCCAAGGGAATCTACTTGAGAGCGAGTCCCTGTTGGGGGAAATCCAGGTCGCTGCTGTCACTAGGTCCCAGACAAATTCTCACAATGAACTCTCAACTGCCCAGTGGAGTAAGGAAACCCTAGGTGCTGATTTAATAATAGGATAAAAAGGGGATCCGATTATTGGGAAATGTTATCAACACATTGAGGACCCTGAGAACCTTCCTCTGACGGACACCGATTACATTGGGAAAGAGGACCTCAGAGTGTTAATTTAGTGTCCAAAATGTTCCGAATCCAAGACAGTTTGTTGGTAAGTAGATCCATCTCTGGCTGTGACCAGTGGGTGGTACCTACCTCATTCCGAACCCTGATGTTAAGTCACGGCCATGACGCTGCCACAGCCCGTCATCAGGGGTTCCATACTACTCTAGAAATCTTGTGGGAGGTTGCCTACTGGCCACACATGGGCAGGACCTTGACCAATATTTGAAGAGGTGTCTTGTGTGTGCACAATTTCAGCCAAGTTCACTCACACACCAATCTACCCCCCAGAAGATGGGATGACACTGCCTTGGTCAGATTTACAAGTAGATTTCACTGGGCCCATGCTTTGCTCCTCTAGGGGGAACAAGTACATGTTAACAGTAACATGCTTGTTTGCCAAATAGGTGGAATGTCTTCCGGCACGAAATTGCAAGGCAGAAACAGCAGCTGCCCCGATGAACAAACCACATCTTCTCGCGTTTTGGCCTACCCCAAAGGATTGAGTCAGACCAAGGAATTCACTTTACCAGTGCATTTATGACAAAGATGTGGGAGAAACTTGGGGTAAAAAGGAAACTTCATATTGCATACCGCCGACCTCTAGTGGTGGAGTTAAGAGGTACAATAAAACAATTGTGATCATTCTAAAAAAGTTTGTGTCAGATTCTGGGCCAAGTTGGGACATCCGATTACCGCTTGTCCTGGTGGCGACCAGATCTATACCATCTTCTGCGACCAAAATGTGTCCATTTGCGCTAATGACTAGACAGAAAATGGTGCTACCTCAGCATCTGCTCTGTAGAACACAAGAGCAGACACTGATAAATGCCTCCACAACACATTAATATGTTGAGAATCTAAGAAAACACCATCAGCATGCTTTTGCATACGCTCAACGGAATCTGGAAAGATCAGCAGAGGGGATGAAAACTCAATATGACTTAAAAACAACCAAAAAGGAATACCAAGTAGAAGACAGGGTCTACTTGTACAATTTTCAAAGGAACCAGACTAAAGAGAGAACATTTCTCCCCTCCTGGCCAGTCGCCTACAGAATCTGCATCCCCAAAGGAGAGCTGTCAGAAGAGAAATGGGTCCACATTATTCAGTTAAAGAGTTGTCATCCTAGACCCACTTTGCAGCTGATTGAGGAGCCCAAGGAAAAATCAAATGGAGGAGACATCGGGAGAATGAGAACAAGGAAAAGAAGAGGCAGAAGGGAACAGGTAGGTCCATAGGTATATCTATCTAACAGGGAGTACTTTTCTTCATTATCAGTGCAAAAAAGTATCCCAAAAATCATGGGGTAAAAGTTCAATAGCTATCCTTGCCTTGTTAAGTCATGTGTCTGCTGTTCATTTTAAATGTGTGTCTTGTTCCACTGATGTCAACCTTCTGGGAAGACAGTCAGTGGAAAAATGCTATTTCCTGTCTTTTTCTATCCCTCTTTAGTACTAATTCCATTCCTTCATAGACCAATGAGGACATGTCTGGGGACCTGGAAAGGGAAGGAAACACAGGGTGTGTCGCTCCACATTCCAACGGAAGACAAAGGGAGGATCATGGTGTACCACTCCCTGATGCAAGTAGGACTCCACGCGGTGAACCCCACATTGCCCTGCACTCCCTCAACAAGAAGTCTCAGGAAAGAAGGGGGGATCTGTGGGGTACATTTACCAGCCCAGCAGAACTCCCCAACCTCACCAAACTACACTTCAGCAATTACCAGCTAAATGGCTGCGCTGGCTCTATTGAGCACGATTGCCTTGCCTTAAAACTGTGTTTTACAGTCACCAAAATAATGGCTGCGCTGTCTTACCAAGCACATATCGGGCAAGATGAAACACAGAATACCCTGGGAATTGCTGCCTGTTAATTTCTTCATTTGCACCAGAGAAATTAAGTCAAAGACAGCGTAGCTATGCTGCCAGCTCAAAACCTCCCATTGAAAAAGAATGTGTTCTGCATTTAAAAATGACTGCACACTGATGCCCTATCCATCTTTTCAACAGTACACCACTTGGTTCCAGTGAGACCAGCTATGTTCATCCACATTCAGGTTGTGCTCCGGCAAATGGGTGCATTCCTCATTCAATGACAAGTTGTGTCAGGCAAGATCTGTGAAATTGCAAAGAACTTCACTCCAGCCGCACAGCAAACATTTTCATCTTGCAACAATCTAATGCTGTCTAAACTCTTTACAAAAAGCCCTCTCTCTCTCCTAGCTCATGTCCGTTTCAAAGGACCTTTTATCTGAACAGATGCCTGTGCATTGGAAACATGACTAGGGCTTTGCAAAGGTTCAGAAAATGGATGCGAGGAAGGCCGCATTTGTAAAGTGACATTCAAGGAAAATTAACCATGTGTAAAATTGTGCTTTTTATAAACAAGAAAATGTCTGTTTATAAGTGAAAGGTTGAATTAAGGCCCTGTCCTTCCATAGAGATGTGATGGGGGTTTATAAAACATATATAGTATATTTAATTCGAACAGACTTGCTTTCTGGTTCAGGAAAGAAAAATAAATAAACACATAAAATTGCTGTGAAGCCAGCAGAACAGGTTTTTTGCAGGCCCTGGCTTCAAAGGACTTTGCTTCCTTGGAACAGAATCTACCGCCCCACAAGTGGACCGGCCCCCGGGGCTTATGAATGTTCAAGGGTGAAGGTTCTTGCACCCTCGTCAGACAAAGTGGCAGTGCTCCAGCCTGGGAGAATGGATTTCCAAGACACATAGGTGTGATTTTCTGGTGGCACCTCTCCTCAACTCAAACTGAAGAACTTCAATTAACTTGAAGAACTTGCCAGCCCAGTGACCTCACCACTCTCTTTTGTCGCAAACACCTACCTGCCTTAGCCCCCCCCCTGTTTCTCCATCCTCCCTTCTCTTCCAACCCCATGGCACTTTCTGTGTCTCCTATCTTTCCCAACTGCTTTTCCACTGACTATACTTCCTATCTTGGACCCTAACCCTGGTCTTCCTATTGCCGACGCCCACTCCAATACTTCTTGCAGACAGACCCTCACTGACATCCTCTTTGTCGTTCCTTTGCCAGATCTATGGACTCTTCATATGGTCTCTGTGCTCTGCCCTATCTCCTCCTCTCCCATTAATGATAGCACTCACTGGGACGTTCTCATGGCTTCCTTCGACTCCTCTAAAGTCATCGTGAATGATGTCCCTTCCTCTCCCCCCTTGGCTACCTTGCCCTCTCTCTCCTCCTCCTCTGCCCCTCCTAGCCCTCTTTCTCCTCTGCAGGGCAAACCTCTGATCTGTACCCATCCACGGAAGGTCTTTAAGGCTGACAGCCTTCTTCATCTTGCCACTCTCAACTCTTGCTCTGCTGTTAAACACTCCTCTGACATCTGCCACCTCCTTGAAGAACTAGACCGTGATGTCCTTGGGCTTACTGAGGCATGGATCACAGCCAGCTCTCTCACAAGCTTTTACACTCTCCTCCCAGATGGCTACAATATCCTCTCCGTACCCAGATCCTCCCGGTCCAAAACCCTCTTCATTGTCCACAAGGCTTTCTGGGGCCTGGGTCCAAAATATATTCAGCTATCCCTCTGCAAATACCTCCCCTCTCGAGCTCTCCACTCCTTTACCTCTAACTGCCTCAGGGTGAGTTGTTTTTCAAATAAGCAAGCTGGGGGTAGATCTCTGTCTTCGGCTGGGGCCTCTCTCTCAAACAGCATCCCTACCACTTTAAAAGTTGAGGAGAACCATCTCCGGTTCTGGAAGCACCTCAAGACCTTCCTCTTTGCTTCTGCCTTCTCTCCCCCTCTCCCCCCCTGCCCTGCTGATATGTTCTCCCTTGGCATCTTGCACCTGGCCACCCTCTGTCCTTTGGGCCCAGGTACCTGCTCACCCTGGCACCCTCCCGCACTGCCTCCGGACCATCCCTTGCACTGGGGTCTGTATCTGTACCCATACAGTGCCCCCCTTTTTCTTCCTGCACTTATCAGAGCTACCCTGTCTTATGCCTTAAACCCAGTACTTGCCAACTGCTGGCTGCACTACCACTGTTTGTGCCTTTATTATTTATTTATGTATTATTATGTATCTGTTTCTCCTCTGCTGCACACTCTCCACTTCTCCCCCCTTCCAGGCACTATTCCCCTCCCCCACTCCCATGCACTTGCGCATTCCCAATGTCACTGGACCTAGTGAGATTGTTGTTTTGTTCTCCCCTGTTCCCCTTCCTTGCCTTGTCGCGCTCTGAAACACTTGTGTATGAGCGCAATAGAAATAAAATATCAATATCAATATCAAAATGCGAATCCTTAACAACACTGGGCTAAACTGACCAAAGCCTGACATTTGGCTGTGGCCTGGAAAGGAATGCCCTTATTTGGAAGACAAAGCCGAAAAACCGAAAAATGCAGTAACACGAAATGTTAACAGTGCGAATGTAATTGAACGGAAGCAGGGAAATAGGCTTAAAATGAGCCATTACCTTAGGGTTGAGAGTGGGCTTCTTCAGCAGAGGAAGCACCAGCGCATGTTTAAATTGGCTAGGGTTTATACCAGTTTGAAATGAGTTGTTCATAGCTGCCGTAATATAGGGGAGTAGCTCAGTAGCCGTGTCTTTAATCAGTGTCAGAGGAATGCCATCTGCTGGGAAGGCAGATTTGAGGCCATGAATGGCTTTGAGTATCTCAGAATCAGGAAACACCGGAAAGGACGACTATGATGCCATAGGGACTGCAAGCCGAGGAAGACTCTGACAGTCAATAGTAGTGGAGGCAGCGTTAGCAATACCTGCATGTATACCTTCTATTTTAGAAGAGAAAAAGGCTGCAAGTGAATCACACAGAGCTTGAGAAGGAGTCAATGCAGAGTCCGTTTTCGTAGCAGCAGAGAGGGAGTTGACCAATTCAAAAAGGGCCTTGGGTTTATTTATGGCTGCTTCAATCTTGGCTCCAAAAAAGGTCTTTTTAGCCAGGGCAATAGACTGATGGTAGTCGGTCAACAGGTTGCGAAAGGTATGTTAAGCTGTAGGAGAGTAGCATATCCTCCAGTTCCTTTCACCTTGTCTGCAAGCCAGCTTTTTTTATTTGAGTTCATCAGAGAACCAGGGCTCGGACCTATGTTTAGTGCCTTTGGACAGTCTAAGTGGAGCCATAAGATCGGCTACTTTCAGAAAGGCATTCTCAATTGTAGTAAGAGTAGGGGAGTTAACAGAAGAGAGGCGTTCATGTAGGGCTGTAGTAATCTCAGATCGAGATCTTTTCCGCCAGTCACGTCTAAGGGCAGTTGGTTTAGGGACTGAGAGCTTGGAGGAGTGGTACGGAAGAATAAACTGAATAAGAAAATGATCCGACCATTAAAGAGGGTATAGCGAGGAAATTACGATGGAGGAGACAGGGGTACATATGAAGTCAAAGGTGTTGCCTAATTGATGGGTAGGTTTGCTAATCAATTGCGGGAGCCCCAAGTCACCCATAGATGCCAAAAAGGAAGAGACCTGGTTAGGGTTGAAAGTATTAGGTGACAGATTGAAGTTGGCAGCGACCCAGAGACTGGGGTATTCTGTCATAAATTCCGAAATAAATCCAGGAAATGCAGTGCAGAAGCTAGCATCAGCACCCGGAGGTCGGTATACTACCAAAATAGTCTGAGTAGATTGAGAAGAAATGGTGATATGAACAAAAAGGCATTGTCATCAGCAAGAACACATAACAACCACCTTCTGACACGTGAACTCCATGTGAATTCAAACTGTTCAGCCCCTGCTGTAGTGTTACAAATGCTTCCATCTGCAGAATCAAGCCATACACACTTCCACGTATCCTGCTAGTCCTGCATTACTGCATTATCGTGCGCTAGAGCACAATGTACAGTGGATAACATGGGGATTATGTCCTGACATCCCAAGCTGGCATGACCTTGTGAGGACTGCCAGGATAAAATTTGCAATGCAAGGTTTCAGTAACTGGGACAACCGGAAATGCATCATCTGACATTCTAACACGTGATGCGGGGGAACTAAATGCTTTAATAGATGCATTTTCATGTAACCCCATCGACCCTCTATACCCGCGCATAATGACTCCCTTATCTCCCTATGCCACTCCTCATCTTCTCTTTTTCTCACTTTTTTCTCTCTCTCTCTCTCTCTTTTTCTCTCCAGCACACTCTCTCTTTCTCTATCTTCATCATTCTGTCTATCTCTCTGGAGGTCATTACGACCTTGGCGGTAAGGGGTTAACGGTGCCGGTAAAGGTGACGGTGCCGGTGCCATTAACCCCTTGCCGCCCCATTACGAGTCTGCTAGCGGGACCCGCTAAGGGTGCCTGGTTTTCCTGCATTATCGTGCGCTAGAGCACAATGTAAAACCAGGCGCCCTTAGCGGGTCCCGCTAGAGGACCAGGGAGCTAACAATGGGCCTGTTATTAACGGGCCCGTTGTGAGCTCCCTCTGCATTCCCGTTGAGCCCTATGGGGGCTCGAATGGGAATGGGGATGTACCGGGTCCGGGTTCCTCGAATGAGGAATTACCAGGTCCTCCAAGTTTGGAATGGCCCAGTAATTCCTCATTTAAGGAACCGGGACACGGTACCCGGTAAGGGGGTAACCATGCCGCAAATTGCAGCATGGTTACCTCCAAGGTCGTAATGACCCCCTCTGTCTCTTTCTTTTTCCTCTGTCTCTTTTGACGAAAGATATTGTTTGGGTGAGTTGGAGTTCTTGGAAAAGAAGATATGCAAAATATCAAAAAGGGAATTATTGAATTGAACTAACATTGAGAACAGGATTTTTTTTTAAATGTGAAATGTTAATTTTGTATGATCACTTCCAGCATAGATTCTAGGTACAGAAAGCATGTTACACCTAATTAGTTAGCAAACCACAATATCAAAATAACCATCTATATTATTATATTTGACAGGTTATTATTCAAAGATGAACATTCTGGAACATTCCTATTGCACTCTCTTGAAACACCCAAATGAAAGAGGAACACCAGTGAGTGTCCCAGTCTGCATTCTCTAAAACCAAAGATCATTTTGGGAACATAGGAATGAATGACCACATATCTGTATATTTAACAAGTCTGAAAGAAGGGTTAAACACCTGAATCCCTTCAGTGAGTGTGCACTCTGGGTCTACTGTTCCTTCCCCTTTACACAACACTCTAACACTAAAGTGTGTGTAACTATGATCCATGCATGCTGATTCGGACAGCCTCAGGATGTGCATGTGAGGATGAAATGGCTGCAACCTCACTCCATTGAGGTTCAGGGGCCACCTGCATCTGATTGCTGGAGATAATGCTTCTTCTAACAGTGAAGCACACATGTTGTGGGTTTCTAGGATGATTGCAAGAGAACACTGAGCAGACAGATGTTTACATAATGCCTCATTATACTATTATCATCACATATGATGACAAGGAAGGGCTATTTGCAATGCACCTGTCATTCACTGTTCATTTTAAACACATGATCTAGTGGATAACTGAGCATAACGTTAACATGCTGGCTCCAGTTTTTCTTTTCACATTCCTTTCAGCAGTCGCGTGGGCCAGTGAAAGCAATCACTGTCTCTATGCTTCAACTAAGCAACCACCTCAACACCGGAAGTGTCTCTATTAATATCGAGCAGCTTCTCTGTGGCAGGGCTAGGAGAGGGCCAACGACCATAGCAATTATCGTAGCATTGACATGTACGCAGCATCTTCAGCATCTGTAGCCTTAGCCGAAAAACTGCCGGTGAATTTCTTCAGAATCGCTGAATGTGCTACTTACCCTCCACTTTTGGGCGTAATGGCTTCAGGTGGCCGCTGATGAATTTATGGCAAATTAATTGCAACTCACAGAGGCACACGTAAACCTGTATTGCTCTGAACTTTGGATTTGCAGATTTCAAAAACACAATTCCAATGTGGACTGAGTATAACAACTCACCTGAGCAGGAGGTGGTGGTTTTGTCCACATTTTTCAGTAAATATAACTAGAGCCCTACATCACTTGATTGATCAAGGACTATATGTTTGAGGAAGGAGAGAAACAATCATCATTGGGAAAAGCAGAAACATTGTTACAAAATCATGCTAATATTACTCAAGTGGATACATTTTCAGAATAGTTTAAAAACAAGAGCATACCAAAAGGATTAAGGATCTTATGCACACCAATTAATAGTGCGGAAGCAGAAACCCCAATTGTGCCCAATCCAGCTACCATTTTGTGCAAAAAATAACCTACTCCTATACACTTTACAGTAATTGATTTGAAAATGCTTTCTTTTCTATTGCATTGCACCAAGAATCACTGTATCTGACAGCGTTTCCATATAGATCAACCAGAATACAACACACAAGACTGCCACAGGGGAACTGTGAATCGGACTTGGGTGAATTATAGAGTCCTAGTACCATTTTCCAATATGTAGATTACTTGTTAATGTGTATGTTCAAACACAAGACGACTGCAGCACAGACTCATTGGCGTTGTTAACCCTGTTCGCCGAGAAGAGATACAAAGTGGACAAAGAGAAGTTATAGTATTGTCAGAAAGAAATACTTTATTTTGGTCAGTTATTATCAATGGAAGGAACACAGGTGACACCTGAAAGAGCAGAAGCGATAAGAAATACACCCGACCAGAGACAGTGAAACGACTGCAGCAATTTTTGGGGCTGTATTATTATTGCTGCATTTGGGTTTTTGACTACAGCACATATGTTCAGCCCCTGCTATATGGACTCAACGAAGTGCAGAAAGACAACAGTACCATAGTGTGGTAAGGAGAGAGGACAGATGCATTAAACAAAATGAAAGAAGGAATATGTACATCTCCTGTTTTTGGAATACCAGATTACTAAGAAGAATTGCATTTGTTTTCTCATTCAAATGGGAACGTGATGACGTAAAATTCAATGGGACACAAACTATTAGCATATTACAGTGGGACTGTAGATCCACTCTACCCATGCATGCAAGCTTTGGCAGCAGCAGCGTTTGCAACAGAATAGAGCTCTACAATAACAATGGGTGTCACATTGTACATAGAGCATGACCTTTTTGCCATTCTTGAGAAACCAAAATCCACACTCAGCACACAGTGAGCATCCGAATATGAGGTGAATTTATCCAATACATTGAATTAAATTGTAAGGTGCCGTAGAGCATTGGGTGGATTGTGACGTAGATGGAGAATGCTGTTTTTTATTGTGTGGCCAAGAGGAATATGTAGAACAGGGAGGCAGCCTGAGGGGCGTCTCTAGGTTATGGATCTCTCCAAATAGAGTTGAGAAAAGGGCAACTAAAGGGTATGCAGTCAATAAATTGACCAGAGGGGGGAGTTTTATGATGCAGATAAAATCAATACAAGGTGTGGCCCCGTCCCCAGATGCTCACAAAGGCGAATGTATGTATAAGCTGACAAATATGACATGCAACTTGAAAACAATTAGATTAAACATTATGGATAATGCTGGATAATTAGTGATAATGCAGCCGCCAAAAAGAGTAGAATAGTTTGTGTCACATAATGCAGGGCTAAATGGAGAGCACATACAAGCTTGAAAAGGATGGAGCAGACCCAGTTAGGCGTATACAAAGTAGAATTGACATGAACATATGTAGAAGTAGACAGAAGCACACATGAGCATGGACTAAACGTATGGCATTATGCGAAGCATGAAACACAAAGAACATACACCAGACATTAAGAACATTAACATGGAGGAGAGTGAACTAGTGTAATATCATTCCAGATTTAACTGTGAAAGGGTTTTATTCCAAAATACTGAGTTCTGACATCAAAACTGTTTAACACACACAGTCTCAAAACATGCAGTATTCAGACAGATGCTCGAGAGTAAAGGCCATGAGACAGGGGGCCCCACCAGCGAATGAAAACCACTAAGATAACATTTCCCAAAATTGCACAGTATGCAACTCCAAAGGTTAATTAGTTTATATTGGTAGCACTGAGAAGGTACAGATAGCTTTTGATCTCCAGGTATGAGAGGCTACTGTGCCAAATAGCCTCCAGGAAAATAACAAATATGGGTTAGAATAGTAGTAAACTCAAAATATGGGCTCAACTACACAGTGCACATACGATTTCTGTGATGCAGCCAGACACAGGGGCAGTGTGAAGGGCATAAGAACATTGGTAGAGGAAGGTCTAAGGCCTGAGAATAGGAAGGGAGTTGACGTCTTCAAACTGAATCAAACCAGACCGCCCATCTTTCCTTCCCCACCACACTTCCTGGCATCACATTAAAGTGCCCATGGTGGAATGAGCAATCCGCCCGCAAGTTAGGACGGTGTCCATCAGGTTAGTCACCGGAGCATGTTGCCAACCAATAAGGTAGCAGACAATAGTGTAAACAATTTTAGTAGGCTTATCTTAGCAGGAGCCATTAGTAATATAATATCCAATAGTATTAATCATTATATGTAAAATATATAGGGACCATATATTCTTAACCAATGCTAGGAAAGGTTATCTTATCACTCACTATGACATCATGTATGATATATTCTAGACTTAAAAGCTGGTGTTTCATGTAGTAATGTTGAGAATGCTTTTTTGTGTTTTCCTGGCTGATTCTAGTTTGAATAAAACTGCGTGTTCTCATGGAATTGCGATACTCAATTTTCTTGAGTTTG
The DNA here is from genome assembly GCF_040938575.1 of Ambystoma mexicanum. Taxonomy (NCBI): domain Eukaryota; kingdom Metazoa; phylum Chordata; class Amphibia; order Caudata; family Ambystomatidae; genus Ambystoma; species Ambystoma mexicanum. Next base: position 1,361,567 of record NW_027182474.1, read on the forward strand.
TTCTTTGTTAATTATCAATTATTGATTGGGGACCACCTTAACACATTGATCCCTGTGCCACATCTAGGTGGGGAATACAACATGCACCTGGACAATCCCACATGTTGGCATTGCATCTACACTGCTGTAACAAATAAAAAGAAAGGGTTCATACTTTTGATTAACCATGAAATTCCATTCATTTTTAAGGATGTTGTTAGTAATACATATTGAAGGTGGGTGGTTTGATTACTGGCAGGTTGCAACCTCATGTTCATGTCAGTATACAGCCATTATAAGTAACACCTCAATGTCTAGGGCCCTAAATCAGTCGGTACAGACAGCAGGCAACTTTTAGAAGCACTGGCATTTCCAGTTGGCTTTGCATTCCTGTATACCAGGAAGAAGGGATAAAGCAGTGCTTCAAACACCCGACATTGGGACACTTGAATCTTGCCAAGCCTGTCCAACGCGTCCTCTACACCACTGGGTGACACTGGGCTTTCTATTTGGAATCAAATTCTATGGGCCTCATTACACGGACGGCGGTAAGGGTTAACGGTCACCGTTAATGGCAACGGTGACCGTTAACCCTTACCGCCGTACTACGAGGTCCCTTTGCGGGCCCGAGGATTTAACGCCTGCTTCTTGCAGGCGTTAATATCCAACGCGCTAAGGGACCTCGGAGCTAATTACGGCACCGCAAAATTGCGGTGCCGTAATTAGCGCCTTCCCCATTTCCATAGAGCCCTATGGGGCAGAAATGGGAATGGGGAAGGGCAATGGCGGAAAGGGGATTTACCGCCCCTCCAACCTTGGAATGGGGCGGTAAATCCCCTTTCCGCCAAGGCGGTGCCGGTATTTTACCGGCATGGACCAAGGTGCTAAAAGCACCTTGGTCCACCGCCTACCGTGTAATGAGGCCCTATGTGTTTGAAGAGAAATTCACTTCCATTTATGGTCTCTAGTCATTATGTTGAGACATCTTTAGGCCCTGTGGAAGTGGTGCACCTTCCGTAACCTGTGTGTGGACCAGCATTGTTGGCTTTGCCCTCCGAGCAACCTCAGTTTTGTACGGGCATCTATAGTGAGAAGAGGCAGAATTGTTAAACGTACCACCAGAACACTTCATGCAGAAATGCAATCCCTTATCTAGAAGCAGTCTGTAGACAGATTTGGATTCTTGAATGCATTTGAAACATTATTCTTATATGTATCTATTCTGTAGTGAAGACATCTACTGTCATTATTTAGAAACCTGCCATGGCTGATGGAGCAGAAGACTTCCATGTAATTGCATGGACAATAAACAATGACATATTATCATTGAATAAATAGATATAATGGTTTTGATCCTGAAACACTGCTGTTCCCTGTAAGCCCCTAAAGAGCGAGGAGAGGGGAGAGGAACATTTGCATTCTTTAAACTGTCTCAATCGATGATTTAGGAAAACTATCAGTTGTATGCAAGGAAAAGAGCTACAGTGAATTCTCCTTCACCAGACCTCATGTCCTGACCTTATTGGATGCTCATAGTCACTAGGCTTCCTTCTTTTAGCGTTTCCATGCTCCTCCTACCTGTTGTCCAAGTCACTCCTCATGTCCTCCTTTGCACCTTCACTGAACTTAAACCTGGACACTCAGGACCCATTGGCTGACCTTCTAAATGTCTCCCCTATTTTTGTTTTAAGATTATTGCCTTTCCCAGGAAACCACGCTTTGAACCCAGGACACCCCGTTGAATCGTTGCCAACAAATGACTGTGTCTGCATCTGTTGTCCCAAAGATTCAATGGACCATTTGACTATTTCACTTAAACGGATCTCCTTGGCGGTTCTTATGTACCAGCCCAATGGAACTCACTCCATCCTACAAGGAAGGAGCACAGAGAGGGGTGCATGAGGCGAGTCCCATGGGAATGAGCGATTCCCTATGTAATTATAGGCAGCCATCGGGTAGGAATGAGGGAGACTGTAGGTAAGTGGATGAGGCTAATCATGTAGGAATGAGTGCAACTCTATGAAGCGAGTCCCGTGGGAATGAGCGAGCCTCTATTCAATTAGAGGCAGCCATCAAGTAGAAAAATAGCGGTTCAGCGTGTAAGTGTATGAGGCCAGTCATGTAGGAATGAGTGAGTCTCTATGTAATTATACGCAGCATCAGGTAGAAATGAGGAGGACTGCGGGTAAGTGTATGAGGCTAATCATATAGGAATGAGTGTGACTGCAGGAGGCGAGTCCCATGGGAATGAGTGATTCTCTATGTCATTAGAAATGAGATCAAGTCAATGAAAATAGAGACTGTGTTTCAAGGGTGATGAAGGTTTGATTTGTGTCGCTTCCCACTGAAGCCTACAGAGAGTATGGCCTTGACGCGGTGGGTGTAATTGTCTGACTTGGCTCTGCAAAGAATTTCACAAATTCAGGGCAAAATTCACCGACCAAGCCTGTTTCACCCCTGGAGCAAAATTGCCCTTTTTAGGCTTTTTCCAACACGACGTTCTGCTCTTTCACAATTTATTTGGGCGGTACAGCAAGATATTTCAGGTGGTTTGCCTCCAGAAATTTCGTTTTTTCCACGAAATTCTGTTTTCAGTGGCCAAAAATGTGACATTTCAGGAAAAGAAACAAACTTCCGAAACACAAAAGTGGGCTAAAATTAATTGCAGAGCATCTAAAAGAACTCTCTGCAGGCGAAGCAGAACTTGGATAACATACTGAAAACGAATCCATGCATGCCAACATTTTGGAGCAGCTAGAAGTAAGATTTTCTCCTAGGAAGGGAGAGCATTTAATCTTCCTTTTAGGCCTGAGTGCTTGCTGCGGCAATAGCAGGCTTGAGTGCTTCTGGCAGCAGCAGGAGGCCTGTGCGGAGCTGCCTCTGCCCGCAGGGCTCCAGCGAGTCACCACCTCTCCCCCAGGTCCTGCTTCTAGGGTTCTTGACCTTCCCATGCCCCTGCTCCAGGGCTCACCTGCTGCCATCGCCATGCCAACGGAACCCTCGGGCTGGGCAGGCATTGTGACATCACAGCTTCCCCCATCCCCCGCCGCGCCCAGGGCCTAGAGCTGGCTGCTCCCAAGTCACACATCTGAGCCCAGCTCCTGCTGAGCTCCTGAGCTTGACCAGGGCCCAGGGCTGCTTTGGATTGTTATTGGAAAGGGATTTCCTTCATGGTGCCTCCTGCAAAAGATCACTCGCTCTGCCAAACAAAGCAACATATGTCACGACATTTGGGAGATGCTGCTCACATGGCTAGCTCTACTAAAATCCCCCTTAGTATGTTTACAAACCATCAACGGTGACCCATAGGAACATGCCAAATATGTTCTAGTAGCAAAGTGGATGACCCTGAAAAAACTGCTTTGGACCCCCAGACATTAGGATTGTACCAATACATCTAAGAGGCGCCCACCATCCACGCGGGGGTCTAGTTTTGCAAACCGAGGCCGGGGAGTGGACTGGGAAGCAAAAGAGGCCTTGGAATTTGAGTTCAAAGTGGCCCATACAATATAAACTATCCTAAGAGGCCCATGGTGCAGAGGCCCACCGGGAAATAGTCCATCTTTCTAGTAGGTCAGTCGAACACTGACTACAATGTACACTCCCACTGCAACCCTAAAACCCTCCTCAAGAAGCACCAGAATGTGCTCTTCCACTGAAGCAAGAAAAGGGGTTCACACAGCGTTTGCAACTGTATGTTCAGGCCAGCCAGACATTGGATTGTATGAATTCACCGGGGCAACATCCTAAAGATGTTCCTGCAGGGGCCAAGCGATACTGCCACCATAAGTTGTACAAAAACGCCATCTGCTTGAGTCATCGCAACATTTTGCAACACTAGTCTTTGTGTCCACTGCAGATGAGGCCAGTTATGTAGGAATGAGTGTGATTCAATGGGGTTCATGAGGTGAGTCCCAGGGGAATGGCCAAGCAAACTTTATAAATGCTAGATTTGAAGAGCTTACCTGCAGACGAAGCGCAATGGGAACATGATGCATTTTCCAATTAACAACGAATAACCTAGTCTCCTGCACCTAAAAAGAAAGAAACAAAGGGTGTAGCATGCTGTTAGGGTGTCACACGCACGTTAACAAATGCATCTAGCACCTAATAACTCTTTTCATATTGCTTCTTTGCGACCACAATTCTTACAAGCAAGTGCGCTGTAGCGCAGGGAGTTAATGTGATGAAACCAGGGTCACACAGTTTGGCATGCACCAAATAACGGTTTTCATATTGTTTCTATGTGCCCACAATTCCTACAGGCATGTGAGCTGAATGGCAAATGAGCGGAACTCCCACAAAATCTGCGTGACGGATAATGGGGTCCCACTTGCATGAGGGCATTAATGGGGAAGGAGCGGGGCACTGTTGAAGTCAATGGGACCAGTGGGGGAGGAGGGGGCATTTCAATGGGGGCATGAATGGCAAATGAGCGGTACTCCATTGAAGTCTGTGTGACCAATGATGGGGGTGCGGCTTGAATGAGGGCATTAATGGGGAAGGAGTGGAGCTCCATTGAAGGGAAAGGGATCCATAGTGGGGGGCTGGCCGGGCGGCGGTGCTTCGAATGAGGGCACTCATGGCAAATGAGCGGAACTCCCACGAAATCAGTGTGAGCAAAGTGTTCTGTGATGACACCTTACCAAGTGCAGACTGGCACCCCTGGTCACAGGCGAGAGATGTCCCCCCTAATTCAGAGCGATTGCCGCTACGCCCCCTCCACCTGACATTTAGAAAGTCATGAGCGCTATCTTTCTCCCCTAATTTGCACGAGAGGGAGCAGGCCCTCACCGTTCCAGCAGACTCTGGACAAGAAAGTGCCAAAGCCATGAGAAATCACTGTATCGCTTGACTTTCCCAGGTAACCACACTTTGAACCCAGGATGCCCCAGGGAAAGGATTCAATGTACAATTCGACTCTTGCAATTAAACGGATCTCCTTGGTGGTTCTCAAGCATCAACTCATCGGAACTCACTTCATCCTACAAGGAAGGAGCGCAGGGAGGGTTTTCTCACCTCCGATGCAACCCATGTAATGGGGAAGGAGTGGGGCAGTGTTGAAGTCAATGGGACCAGTTGGGGAGTGGGGGGGGGGCGGGGGGGGGGACTTGGATGGAGGCATGAATGGCAAATGAGCAGGACTCCATTGAAGTCTGTGTGACTAGAGGACATGTATTCTGCAGGGCAAAAAGTATTTCTCATCCATTTTAAATGCACACTGGGAAAGGATTGGACACTTCTTTCCTGAGAGATGTGCCAAAGCCTTCAGGGTGACCAAGGAAAGGCTTCCCTTTGCTGAAAAATCGCTGCCTGGCTATATCTAGACTACTGACTTTTTCGAAAAGGTTTCCTGCCAAACAGAAAAGTCCCTGTTTAAACTTGATTATGAAAAAAGCAGTAGAAAAATTCCGCAAACACAAAAAAACACACACACACAAAATTAGCAAGCAGCTTACCTTTTACTTTCCACGATTCTAAGCCTGCATCTCCCTCTGGTGGCCATTCCTGATAAGGAGGAAAGTCCCTTGCACGCCACCTGCTGGCGATCTGGTAGAACCTGCAGATGGAAATCCTGGCTGTTGGTAGCAGAATTGGCTGACTTTACTGCTGGCCACCTAGAGGCCATTTCTTATAACCTGCAGATGGCGAATCCAGCTGTTAAAAAAAAAAAAAAAAAAGATTTTTAAAGCTCTCCTCGGATCAACACAACACCTCGGATCAAGATGAAAAACAAAAACAACAAAAAAGTTCAAGCTCTCCCATCTCACACTCGTATCACACAACACAACACAACACAACACAACACAAGGCCTCGGATCAAGATGACATGGACAGAGAAAGCTGTAACCGAATATGCTGCATTAAATTGTTTGAGGGCAGTCCATTTATCCGTCACGGGATGATAAAGGGCTGATTTGCCCCAGCTACAGCATTCCACCACTATTCGGACTACCGCAAAATCAATATGACCAATAATGGGGTGCCACTGGAATGAGGGCATTAATGGGAAAGGAGTGGAGCTCCATTGAAGTGAAAGGGACCCGTGGTGGGGGGCCCTGTGGGCCTGTGGAGGTGGGGGGGGGGGGGGTGGAACTTGAATGGGGGGGAACTCCCAGGAAATCAGTGTGACCGATAATGGGGTGCCATTTGAATGAGGGCATTAATGGGGAAGGGACGGGGCACTGTTGAAGTCAATGGGACCAGTTGGGGCAGAAGGGGCGCTTGAATGGGGGCATGAATGGCAATCGAGCAGGACTCCATCGAAGTCTGTCTGACTGATGATGGGGGTGCGGCTTGAATGAGGGTATTGATGAGGAAGGAGTGGTGCTCCATTGAAGTGAAAGGGACCCATGGTGGGGGGCTGGCCGGGCGGTGGTGCTTCGAATGAGGGCATTCATGGCAAATGAGCGGAACTCCCACGAAATCAGTGTGAGCAATGTGTTCTGTGATTACACCTTGCCAAGTGCAGACTGGTCCCCTGGTCAGAGACGAGAGATGTCCCCCCTAATTCAGAAGGAGCGGGGCACTGTTGAAGTCAGTGGGACTGGGAGGGGACTTGAATGGGGGCCTGAATGGGAAACGCCCGGGACACCATTGAAGTCCGTGTAAGTCTGTGTAAGCAGGGTGAGAATCACAATGGGGCAAAACTAGGATTATCTATGGTTGTTCTGTGATTGCACCTTGCCAAGTGCATTCTGCCCCCCAGGTCACAGCCGAGCGCTGTCCCCCCTAATTCAGAGCGATTGCTGCGGCCCCCCTCCCCCCACCTCACATTCATAAAGTCATGAGCGCAATCTTTCTCCCCTAATTTGCACGAGAGCGAGCAGGCCCTCACTGTTCCGGCGGGCTCTGGACAAGAAAGTGCCAAAGCAATCAGAAATCACTGTATCTCTTGCCTTTCCCAGGAAACCACGCTTTGAACCCAGGACACCCCGTTGAATCGTTGCCAACAAATGACTGTGTCTGCATCTGTTGTCCCAAAGATTCAATGGACCATTTGACTATTTCACTTAAACGGATCTCCTTGGCGGTTCTTATGTACCAGCCCAATGGAACTCACTCCATCCTACAAGGAAGGAGCACAGAGAGGGGTGCATGAGGCGAGTCCCATGGGAATGAGCGATTCCCTATGTAATTATAGGCAGCCATCGGGTAGGAATGAGGGAGACTGTAGGTAAGTGGATGAGGCTAATCATGTAGGAATGAGTGCAACTCTATGAAGCGAGTCCCGTGGGAATGAGCGAGCCTCTATTCAATTAGAGGCAGCCATCAAGTAGAAAAATAGCGGTTCAGCGTGTAAGTGTATGAGGCCAGTCATGTAGGAATGAGTGAGTCTCTATGTAATTATACGCAGCATCAGGTAGAAATGAGGAGGACTGCGGGTAAGTGTATGAGGCTAATCATATAGGAATGAGTGTGACTGCAGGAGGCGAGTCCCATGGGAATGAGTGATTCTCTATGTCATTAGAAATGAGATCAAGTCAATGAAAATAGAGACTGTGTTTCAAGGGTGATGAAGGTTTGATTTGTGTCGCTTCCCACTGAAGCCTACAGAGAGTATGGCCTTGACGCGGTGGGTGTAATTGTCTGACTTGGCTCTGCAAAGAATTTCACAAATTCAGGGCAAAATTCACCGACCAAGCCTGTTTCACCCCTGGAGCAAAATTGCCCTTTTTAGGCTTTTTCCAACACGACGTTCTGCTCTTTCACAATTTATTTGGGCGGTACAGCAAGATATTTCAGGTGGTTTGCCTCCAGAAATTTCGTTTTTTCCACGAAATTCTGTTTTCAGTGGCCAAAAATGTGACATTTCAGGAAAAGAAACAAACTTCCGAAACACAAAAGTGGGCTAAAATTAATTGCAGAGCATCTAAAAGAACTCTCTGCAGGCGAAGCAGAACTTGGATAACATACTGAAAACGAATCCATGCATGCCAACATTTTGGAGCAGCTAGAAGTAAGATTTTCTCCTAGGAAGGGAGAGCATTTAATCTTCCTTTTAGGCCTGAGTGCTTGCTGCGGCAATAGCAGGCTTGAGTGCTTCTGGCAGCAGCAGGAGGCCTGTGCGGAGCTGCCTCTGCCCGCAGGGCTCCAGCGAGTCACCACCTCTCCCCCAGGTCCTGCTTCTAGGGTTCTTGACCTTCCCATGCCCCTGCTCCAGGGCTCACCTGCTGCCATCGCCATGCCAACGGAACCCTCGGGCTGGGCAGGCATTGTGACATCACAGCTTCCCCCATCCCCCGCCGCGCCCAGGGCCTAGAGCTGGCTGCTCCCAAGTCACACATCTGAGCCCAGCTCCTGCTGAGCTCCTGAGCTTGACCAGGGCCCAGGGCTGCTTTGGATTGTTATTGGAAAGGGATTTCCTTCATGGTGCCTCCTGCAAAAGATCACTCGCTCTGCCAAACAAAGCAACATATGTCACGACATTTGGGAGATGCTGCTCACATGGCTAGCTCTACTAAAATCCCCCTTAGTATGTTTACAAACCATCAACGGTGACCCATAGGAACATGCCAAATATGTTCTAGTAGCAAAGTGGATGACCCTGAAAAAACTGCTTTGGACCCCCAGACATTAGGATTGTACCAATACATCTAAGAGGCGCCCACCATCCACGCGGGGGTCTAGTTTTGCAAACCGAGGCCGGGGAGTGGACTGGGAAGCAAAAGAGGCCTTGGAATTTGAGTTCAAAGTGGCCCATACAATATAAACTATCCTAAGAGGCCCATGGTGCAGAGGCCCACCGGGAAATAGTCCATCTTTCTAGTAGGTCAGTCGAACACTGACTACAATGTACACTCCCACTGCAACCCTAAAACCCTCCTCAAGAAGCACCAGAATGTGCTCTTCCACTGAAGCAAGAAAAGGGGTTCACACAGCGTTTGCAACTGTATGTTCAGGCCAGCCAGACATTGGATTGTATGAATTCACCGGGGCAACATCCTAAAGATGTTCCTGCAGGGGCCAAGCGATACTGCCACCATAAATTGTACAAAAACGCCATCTGCTTGAGTCATGGCAACATTTTGCAACACTAGTCTTTGTGTCCACTGCAGATGAGGCCAGTTATGTAGGAATGAGTGTGATTCAATGGGGTTCATGAGGTGAGTCCCAGGGGAATGGCCAAGCAAACTTTATAAATGCTAGATTTGAAGAGCTTACCTGCAGACGAAGCGCAATGGGAACATGATGCATTTTCCAATTAACAACGAATAACCTAGTCTCCTGCACCTAAAAAGAAAGAAACAAAGGGTGTAGCATGCTGTTAGGGTGTCACACGCACGTTAACAAATGCATCTAGCACCTAATAACTCTTTTCATATTGCTTCTTTGCGACCACAATTCTTACAAGCAAGTGCGCTGTAGCGCAGGGAGTTAATGTGATGAAACCAGGGTCACACAGTTTGGCATGCACCAAATAACGGTTTTCATATTGTTTCTATGTGCCCACAATTCCTACAGGCATGTGAGCTGAATGGCAAATGAGCGGAACTCCCACAAAATCTGCGTGACGGATAATGGGGTCCCACTTGCATGAGGGCATTAATGGGGAAGGAGCGGGGCACTGTTGAAGTCAATGGGACCAGTGGGGGAGGAGGGGGCATTTCAATGGGGGCATGAATGGCAAATGAGCGGTACTCCATTGAAGTCTGTGTGACCAATGATGGGGGTGCGGCTTGAATGAGGGCATTAATGGGGAAGGAGTGGAGCTCCATTGAAGGGAAAGGGATCCATAGTGGGGGGCTGGCCGGGCGGCGGTGCTTCGAATGAGGGCACTCATGGCAAATGAGCGGAACTCCCACGAAATCAGTGTGAGCAAAGTGTTCTGTGATGACACCTTACCAAGTGCAGACTGGCACCCCTGGTCACAGGCGAGAGATGTCCCCCCTAATTCAGAGCGATTGCCGCTACGCCCCCTCCACCTGACATTTAGAAAGTCATGAGCGCTATCTTTCTCCCCTAATTTGCACGAGAGGGAGCAGGCCCTCACCGTTCCAGCAGACTCTGGACAAGAAAGTGCCAAAGCCATGAGAAATCACTGTATCGCTTGACTTTCCCAGGTAACCACACTTTGAACCCAGGATGCCCCAGGGAAAGGATTCAATGTACAATTCGACTCTTGCAATTAAACGGATCTCCTTGGTGGTTCTCAAGCATCAACTCATCGGAACTCACTTCATCCTACAAGGAAGGAGCGCAGGGAGGGTTTTCTCACCTCCGATGCAACCCATGTAATGGGGAAGGAGTGGGGCAGTGTTGAAGTCAATGGGACCAGTTGGGGAGTGGGGGGGGGGCGGGGGGGGGGACTTGGATGGAGGCATGAATGGCAAATGAGCAGGACTCCATTGAAGTCTGTGTGACTAGAGGACATGTATTCTGCAGGGCAAAAAGTATTTCTCATCCATTTTAAATGCACACTGGGAAAGGATTGGACACTTCATTCCTGAGAGATGTGCCAAAGCCTTCAGGGTGACCAAGGAAAGGCTTCCCTTTGCTGAAAAATCGCTGCCTGGCTATATCTAGACTACTGACTTTTTCGAAAAGGTTTCCTGCCAAACAGAAAAGTCCCTGTTTAAACTTGATTATGAAAAAAGCAGTAGAAAAATTCCGCAAACACAAAAAAACACACACACACAAAATTAGCAAGCAGCTTACCTTTTACTTTCCACGATTCTAAGCCTGCATCTCCCTCTGGTGGCCATTCCTGATAAGGAGGAAAGTCCCTTGCACGCCACCTGCTGGCGATCTGGTAGAACCTGCAGATGGAAATCCTGGCTGTTGGTAGCAGAATTGGCTGACTTTACTGCTGGCCACCTAGAGGCCATTTCTTATAACCTGCAGATGGCGAATCCAGCTGTTAAAAAAAAAAAAAAAAAAAAGATTTTTAAAGCTCTCCTCGGATCAACACAACACCTCGGATCAAGATGAAAAACAAAAACAAAAAAAAGTTCAAGCTCTCCCATCTCACACTCGTATCACACAACACAACACAACACAACACAACACAAGGCCTCGGATCAAGATGACATGGACAGAGAAAGCTGTAACCGAATATGCTGCATTAAATTGTTTGAGGGCAGTCCATTTATCCGTCACGGGATGATAAAGGGCTGATTTGCCCCAGCTACAGCATTCCACCACTAGTCGGACTACCGCAAAATCAATATGACCAATAATGGGGTGCCACTGGAATGAGGGCATTAATGGGAAAGGAGTGGAGCTCCATTGAAGTGAAAGGGACCCGTGGTGGGGGGCCCTGTGGGCCTGTGGAGGTGGGGGGGGGGGGGAACTTGAATGGGGGGGAACTCCCAGGAAATCAGTGTGACCGATAATGGGGTGCCATTTGAATGAGGGCATTAATGGGGAAGGGACGGGGCACTGTTGAAGTCAATGGGACCAGTTGGGGCAGAAGGGGCGCTTGAATGGGGGCATGAATGGCAATCGAGCAGGACTCCATCGAAGTCTGTCTGACTGATGATGGGGGTGCGGCTTGAATGAGGGTATTGATGAGGAAGGAGTGGTGCTCCATTGAAGTGAAAGGGACCCATGGTGGGGGGCTGGCCGGGCGGTGGCGCTTCGAATGAGGGCATTCATGGCAAATGAGCGGAACTCCCACGAAATCAGTGTGAGCAATGTGTTCTGTGATTACACCTTGCCAAGTGCAGACTGGCCCCCTGGTCAGAGGCGAGAGATGTCCCCCCTAATTCAGAAGGAGCGGGGCACTGTTGAAGTCAGTGGGACTGGGAGGGGACTTGAATGGGGGCCTGAATGGGAAACGCCCGGGACACCATTGAAGTCCGTGTAAGTCTGTGTAAGCAGGGTGAGAATCACAATGGGGCAAAACTAGGATTATTTATGGTTGTTCTGTGATTGCACCTTGCCAAGTGCATTCTGCCTCCCAGGTCACAGCCGAGCGCTGTCCCCCCTAATTCAGAGCGATTGCTGCGGCCCCCCTCCCCCCACCTCACATTCATAAAGTCATGAGCGCAATCTTTCTCCCCTAATTTGCACGAGAGCGAGCAGGCCCTCACTGTTCCGGCGGGCTCTGGACAAGAAAGTGCCAAAGCAATGAGAAATCACTGTATCTCTTGCCTTTCCCAGGAAACCACGCTTTGAACCCAGGACACCCCGTTGAATCGTTGCCAACAAATGACTGTGTCTGCATCTGTTGTCCCAAAGATTCAATGTACCATTTGACTATTTCACTTAAACGGATCTCCTTGGCGGTTCTTATGTACCAGCCCAATGGAACTCACTCCATCCTACAAGGAAGGAGCACAGAGAGGGGTGCATGAGGCGAGTCCCATGGGAATGAGCGATTCCCTATGTAATTATAGGCAGCCATCGGGTAGGAATGAGGGAGACTGTAGGTAAGTGGGTGAGGCTAATCATGTAGGAATGAGTGCAACTCTATGAAGCGAGTCCCGTGGGAATGAGCGAGCCTCCATTCAATTAGAGGCAGCCATCAAGTAGAAAAATAGCGGTTCTGCGTGTAAGTGTATGAGGCCAGTCATGTAGGAATGAGTGAGTCTCTATGTAATTATACGCAGCATCAGGTAGAAATGAGGAGGACTGCGGGTAAGTGTATGAGGCTAATCATATAGGAATGAGTGTGACTGCAGGAGGCGAGTCCCATGGGAATGAGTGATTCTCTATGTAATTAGAAATGAGATCAAGTCAATGAAAATAGAGACTGTGTTTCAAGGGTGATGAAGGTTTGATTTGTGTCGCTTCCCACTGAAGCCTACAGAGAGTATGGCCTTGACGCGGTGGGTGTAATTGTCTGACTTGGCTCTGCAAAGAATTTCACAAATTCAGGGCAAAATTCACCGACCAAGCCTGTTTCACCCCTGGAGCAAAATTGCCCTTTTTAGGCTTCTTCCAACACGACGTTCTGCTCTTTCACAATTTATTTGGGCGGTACAGCAAGATATTTCAGGTGGTTTGCCTCCAGAAATTTTGTTTTTTCCACGAAATTCTGTTTTCAGTGGCCAAAAATGTGACATTTCAGGAAAAGAAACAAACTTCCGAAACACAAAAGTGGGCTAAAATTAATTGCAGAGCATCTAAAAGAACTCTCTGCAGGCGAAGCAGAACTTGGATAACATACTGAAAACGAATCCATGCATGCCAACATTTTGGAGCAGCTAGAAGTAAGATTTTCTCCTAGGAAGGGAGAGCATTTAATCTTCCTTTTAGGCCTGAGTGCTTGCTGCGGCAATAGCAGGCTTGAGTGCTTCTGGCAGCAGCAGGAGGCCTGTGCGGAGCTGCCTCTGCCCGCAGGGCTCCAGCGAGTCACCACCTCTCCCCCAGGTCCTGCTTCTAGGGTTCTTGACCTTCCCGTGCCCCTGCTCCAGGGCTCACCTGCTGCCATCGCCGTGCCAACGGAACCCTCGGGCTGGGCAGGCATTGTGACATCACAGCTTCCCCCATCCCCCGCCGGGCCCAGGGCCTAGAGCTGGCTGCTCCCAAGTCACACATCTGAGCCCAGCTCCTGCTGAGCTGCTGAGCTTGACCAGGGCCCAGGGATGCTTTGGATTGTTATTGGAAAGGGATTTCCTTCATGGTGCCTCCTGCAAAAGATCACTCGCTCTGCCATACAAAGCAACATATGTCACGACATTTGGGAGATGCTGCTCACATGGCTAGCTCTGCTAAAATCCCCCTTAGTATGTTTACAAACCATCAACGGTGACCCATAGGAACATGCCAAATATGTTCTAGTAGCAAAGTGGATGACCCTGAAAAAACTGCTTTGGACCCCCAGACATTAGGATTGTACCAATACATCTAAGAGGCGCCCACCATCCACGCGGGGGTCTAGTTTTGCAAACCGAGGCCGGGGAGTGGACTGGGAAGCAAAAGAGGCCTTGGAATTTGAGTTCAAAGTGGCCCATACAATATAAACTATCCTAAGAGGCCCATGGTGCAGAGGCCCACCGGGAAATATTCCATCTTTCTAGTAGGTCAGTCGAACACTGACTACAATGTACACTCCCACTGCAACCCTAAAACCCTCCTCAAGAAGCACCAGAATGTGCTCTTCCACTGAAGCAAGAAAAGGGGTTCACACAGCGTTTGCAACTGTATGTTCAGGCCAGCCAGACATTGGATTGTATGAATTCACCGGGGCAACATCCTAAAGATGTTCCTGCAGGGGCCAAGCGATACTGCCACCATAAGTTGTACAAAAACGCCATCTGCTTGAGTCATCGCAACATTTTGCAACACTAGTCTTTGTGTCCACTGCAGATGAGGCCAGTTATGTAGGAATGAGTGTGATTCAATGGGGTTCATGAGGTGAGTCCCAGGGGAATGGCCAAGCAAACTTTATAAATGCTAGATTTGAAGAGCTTACCTGCAGACGAAGCGCAATGGGAACATGATGCATTTTCCAATTAACAACGAATAACCTAGTCTCCTGCACCTAAAAAGAAAGAAACAAAGGGTGTAGCATGCTGTTAGGGTGTCACACGCACGTTAACAAATGCATCTAGCACCTAATAACTCTTTTCATATTGCTTCTTTGCGACCACAATTCTTACAAGCAAGTGCGCTGTAGCGCAGGGAGTTAATGTGATGAAACCAGGGTCACACAGTTTGGCATGCACCAAATAACGGTTTTCATATTGTTTCTATGTGCCCACAATTCCTACAGGCATGTGAGCTGAATGGCAAATGAGCGGAACTCCCACAAAATCTGCGTGACGGATAATGGGGTCCCACTTGCATGAGGGCATTAATGGGGAAGGAGCGGGGCACTGTTGAAGTCAATGGGACCAGTGGGGGAGGAGGGGGCATTTCAATGGGGGCATGAATGGCAAATGAGCGGTACTCCATTGAAGTCTGTGTGACCAATGATGGGGGTGCGGCTTGAATGAGGGCATTAATGGGGAAGGAGTGGAGCTCCATTGAAGTGAAAGGGATCCATAGTGGGGGGCTGGCCGGGCGGCGGTGCTTCGAATGAGGGCACTCATGGCAAATGAGCGGAACTCCCACGAAATCAGTGTGAGCAAAGTGTTCTGTGATGACACCTTACCAAGTGCAGACTGGCACCCCTGGTCACAGGCGAGAGATGTCCCCCCTAATTCAGAGCGATTGCCGCTACGCCCCCTCCACCTGACATTTAGAAAGTCATGAGCGCTATCTTTCTCCCCTAATTTGCACGAGAGGGAGCAGGCCCTCACCGTTCCAGCAGACTCTGGACAAGAAAGTGCCAAAGCCATGAGAAATCACTGTATCGCTTGACTTTCCCAGGTAACCACACTTTGAACCCAGGATGCCCCAGGGAAAGGATTCAATGTACAATTCGACTCTTGCAATTAAACGGATCTCCTTGGTGGTTCTCAAGCATCAACTCATCGGAACTCACTTCATCCTACAAGGAAGGAGCGCAGGGAGGGTTTTCTCACCTCCGATGCAACCCATGTAATGGGGAAGGAGTGGGGCAGTGTTGAAGTCAATGGGACCAGTTGGGGAGTGGGGGGGGGGCGGGGGGGGGGACTTGGATGGAGGCATGAATGGCAAATGAGCAGGACTCCATTGAAGTCTGTGTGACTAGAGGACATGTATTCTGCAGGGCAAAAAGTATTTCTCATCCATTTTAAATGCACACTGGGAAAGGATTGGACACTTCTTTCCTGAGAGATGTGCCAAAGCCTTCAGGGTGACCAAGGAAAGGCTTCCCTTTGCTGAAAAATCGCTGCCTGGCTATATCTAGACTACTGACTTTTTCGAAAAGGTTTCCTGCCAAACAGAAAAGTCCCTGTTTAAACTTGATTATGAAAAAAGCAGTAGAAAAATTCCGCAAACACAAAAAAACACACACACACAAAATTAGCAAGCAGCTTACCTTTTACTTTCCACGATTCTAAGCCTGCATCTCCCTCTGGTGGCCATTCCTGATAAGGAGGAAAGTCCCTTGCACGCCACCTGCTGGCGATCTGGTAGAACCTGCAGATGGAAATCCTGGCTGTTGGTAGCAGAATTGGCTGACTTTACTGCTGGCCACCTAGAGGCCATTTCTTATAACCTGCAGATGGCGAATCCAGCTGTTAAAAAAAAAAAAAAAAAAGATTTTTAAAGCTCTCCTCGGATCAACACAACACCTCGGATCAAGATGAAAAACAAAAACAAAAAAAAGTTCAAGCTCTCCCATCTCACACTCGTATCACACAACACAACACAACACAACACAACACAAGGCCTCGGATCAAGATGACATGGACAGAGAAAGCTGTAACCGAATATGCTGCATTAAATTGTTTGAGGGCAGTCCATTTATCCGTCACGGGATGATAAAGGGCTGATTTGCCCCAGCTACAGCATTCCACCACTAGTCGGACTACCGCAAAATCAATATGACCAATAATGGGGTGCCACTGGAATGAGGGCATTAATGGGAAAGGAGTGGAGCTCCATTGAAGTGAAAGGGACCCGTGGTGGGGGGCCCTGTGGGCCTGTGGAGGTGGGGGGGGGGGGGAACTTGAATGGGGGGGAACTCCCAGGAAATCAGTGTGACCGATAATGGGGTGCCATTTGAATGAGGGCATTAATGGGGAAGGGACGGGGCACTGTTGAAGTCAATGGGACCAGTTGGGGCAGAAGGGGCGCTTGAATGGGGGCATGAATGGCAATCGAGCAGGACTCCATCGAAGTCTGTCTGACTGATGATGGAGGTGCGGCTTGAATGAGGGTATTGATGAGGAAGGAGTGGTGCTCCATTGAAGTGAAAGGGACCCATGGTGGGGGGCTGGCCGGGCGGTGGCGCTTCGAATGAGGGCATTCATGGCAAATGAGCGGAACTCCCACGAAATCAGTGTGAGCAATGTGTTCTGTGATTACACCTTGCCAAGTGCAGACTGGCCCCCTGGTCAGAGGCGAGAGATGTCCCCCCTAATTCAGAAGGAGCGGGGCACTGTTGAAGTCAGTGGGACTGGGAGGGGACTTGAATGGGGGCCTGAATGGGAAACGCCCGGGACACCATTGAAGTCCGTGTAAGTCTGTGTAAGCAGGGTGAGAATCACAATGGGGCAAAACTAGGATTATTTATGGTTGTTCTGTGATTGCACCTTGCCAAGTGCATTCTGCCTCCCAGGTCACAGCCGAGCGCTGTCCCCCCTAATTCAGAGCGATTGCTGCGGCCCCCCTCCCCCCACCTCACATTCATAAAGTCATGAGCGCAATCTTTCTCCCCTAATTTGCACGAGAGCGAGCAGGCCCTCACTGTTCCGGCGGGCTCTGGACAAGAAAGTGCCAAAGCAATGAGAAATCACTGTATCTCTTGCCTTTCCCAGGAAACCACGCTTTGAACCCAGGACACCCCGTTGAATCGTTGCCAACAAATGACTGTGTCTGCATCTGTTGTCCCAAAGATTCAATGTACCATTTGACTATTTCACTTAAACGGATCTCCTTGGCGGTTCTTATGTACCAGCCCAATGGAACTCACTCCATCCTACAAGGAAGGAGCACAGAGAGGGGTGCATGAGGCGAGTCCCATGGGAATGAGCGATTCCCTATGTAATTATAGGCAGCCATCGGGTAGGAATGAGGGAGACTGTAGGTAAGTGGGTGAGGCTAATCATGTAGGAATGAGTGCAACTCTATGAAGCGAGTCCCGTGGGAATGAGCGAGCCTCCATTCAATTAGAGGCAGCCATCAAGTAGAAAAATAGCGGTTCTGCGTGTAAGTGTATGAGGCCAGTCATGTAGGAATGAGTGAGTCTCTATGTAATTATACGCAGCATCAGGTAGAAATGAGGAGGACTGCGGGTAAGTGTATGAGGCTAATCATATAGGAATGAGTGTGACTGCAGGAGGCGAGTCCCATGGGAATGAGTGATTCTCTATGTAATTAGAAATGAGATCAAGTCAATGAAAATAGAGACTGTGTTTCAAGGGTGATGAAGGTTTGATTTGTGTCGCTTCCCACTGAAGCCTACAGAGAGTATGGCCTTGACGCGGTGGGTGTAATTGTCTGACTTGGCTCTGCAAAGAATTTCACAAATTCAGGGCAAAATTCACCGACCAAGCCTGTTTCACCCCTGGAGCAAAATTGCCCTTTTTAGGCTTCTTCCAACACGACGTTCTGCTCTTTCACAATTTATTTGGGCGGTACAGCAAGATATTTCAGGTGGTTTGCCTCCAGAAATTTCGTTTTTTCCACGAAATTCTGTTTTCAGTGGCCAAAAATGTGACATTTCAGGAAAAGAAACAAACTTCCGAAACACAAAAGTGGGCTAAAATTAATTGCAGAGCATCTAAAAGAACTCTCTGCAGGCGAAGCAGAACTTGGATAACATACTGAAAACGAATCCATGCATGCCAACATTTTGGAGCAGCTAGAAGTAAGATTTTCTCCTAGGAAGGGAGAGCATTTAATCTTCCTTTTAGGCCTGAGTGCTTGCTGCGGCAATAGCAGGCTTGAGTGCTTCTGGCAGCAGCAGGAGGCCTGTGCGGAGCTGCCTCTGCCCGCAGGGCTCCAGCGAGTCACCACCTCTCCCCCAGGTCCTGCTTCTAGGGTTCTTGACCTTCCCGTGCCCCTGCTCCAGGGCTCACCTGCTGCCATCGCCGTGCCAACGGAACCCTCGGGCTGGGCAGGCATTGTGACATCACAGCTTCCCCCATCCCCCGCCGGGCCCAGGGCCTAGAGCTGGCTGCTCCCAAGTCACACATCTGAGCCCAGCTCCTGCTGAGCTGCTGAGCTTGACCAGGGCCCAGGGATGCTTTGGATTGTTATTGGAAAGGGATTTCCTTCATGGTGCCTCCTGCAAAAGATCACTCGCTCTGCCATACAAAGCAACATATGTCACGACATTTGGGAGATGCTGCTCACATGGCTAGCTCTGCTAAAATCCCCCTTAGTATGTTTACAAACCATCAACGGTGACCCATAGGAACATGCCAAATATGTTCTAGTAGCAAAGTGGATGACCCTGAAAAAACTGCTTTGGACCCCCAGACATTAGGATTGTACCAATACATCTAAGAGGCGCCCACCATCCACGCGGGGGTCTAGTTTTGCAAACCGAGGCCGGGGAGTGGACTGGGAAGCAAAAGAGGCCTTGGAATTTGAGTTCAAAGTGGCCCATACAATATAAACTATCCTAAGAGGCCCATGGTGCAGAGGCCCACCGGGAAATATTCCATCTTTCTAGTAGGTCAGTCGAACACTGACTACAATGTACACTCCCACTGCAACCCTAAAACCCTCCTCAAGAAGCACCAGAATGTGCTCTTCCACTGAAGCAAGAAAAGGGGTTCACACAGCGTTTGCAACTGTATGTTCAGGCCAGCCAGACATTGGATTGTATGAATTCACCGGGGCAACATCCTAAAGATGTTCCTGCAGGGGCCAAGCGATACTGCCACCATAAGTTGTACAAAAACGCCATCTGCTTGAGTCATCGCAACATTTTGCAACACTAGTCTTTGTGTCCACTGCAGATGAGGCCAGTTATGTAGGAATGAGTGTGATTCAATGGGGTTCATGAGGTGAGTCCCAGGGGAATGGCCAAGCAAACTTTATAAATGCTAGATTTGAAGAGCTTACCTGCAGACGAAGCGCAATGGGAACATGATGCATTTTCCAATTAACAACGAATAACCTAGTCTCCTGCACCTAAAAAGAAAGAAACAAAGGGTGTAGCATGCTGTTAGGGTGTCACACGCACGTTAACAAATGCATCTAGCACCTAATAACTCTTTTCATATTGCTTCTTTGCGACCACAATTCTTACAAGCAAGTGCGCTGTAGCGCAGGGAGTTAATGTGATGAAACCAGGGTCACACAGTTTGGCATGCACCAAATAACGGTTTTCATATTGTTTCTATGTGCCCACAATTCCTACAGGCATGTGAGCTGAATGGCAAATGAGCGGAACTCCCACAAAATCTGCGTGACGGATAATGGGGTCCCACTTGCATGAGGGCATTAATGGGGAAGGAGCGGGGCACTGTTGAAGTCAATGGGACCAGTGGGGGAGGAGGGGGCATTTCAATGGGGGCATGAATGGCAAATGAGCGGTACTCCATTGAAGTCTGTGTGACCAATGATGGGGGTGCGGCTTGAATGAGGGCATTAATGGGGAAGGAGTGGAGCTCCATTGAAGTGAAAGGGATCCATAGTGGGGGGCTGGCCGGGCGGCGGTGCTTCGAATGAGGGCACTCATGGCAAATGAGCGGAACTCCCACGAAATCAGTGTGAGCAAAGTGTTCTGTGATGACACCTTACCAAGTGCAGACTGGCACCCCTGGTCACAGGCGAGAGATGTCCCCCCTAATTCAGAGCGATTGCCGCTACGCCCCCTCCACCTGACATTTAGAAAGTCATGAGCGCTATCTTTCTCCCCTAATTTGCACGAGAGGGAGCAGGCCCTCACCGTTCCAGCAGACTCTGGACAAGAAAGTGCCAAAGCCATGAGAAATCACTGTATCGCTTGACTTTCCCAGGTAACCACACTTTGAACCCAGGATGCCCCAGGGAAAGGATTCAATGTACAATTCGACTCTTGCAATTAAACGGATCTCCTTGGTGGTTCTCAAGCATCAACTCATCGGAACTCACTTCATCCTACAAGGAAGGAGCGCAGGGAGGGTTTTCTCACCTCCGATGCAACCCATGTAATGGGGAAGGAGTGGGGCAGTGTTGAAGTCAATGGGACCAGTTGGGGAGTGGGGGGGGGGCGGGGGGGGGGGACTTGGATGGAGGCATGAATGGCAAATGAGCAGGACTCCATTGAAGTCTGTGTGACTAGAGGACATGTATTCTGCAGGGCAAAAAGTATTTCTCATCCATTTTAAATGCACACTGGGAAAGGATTGGACACTTCTTTCCTGAGAGATGTGCCAAAGCCTTCAGGGTGACCAAGGAAAGGCTTCCCTTTGCTGAAAAATCGCTGCCTGGCTATATCTAGACTACTGACTTTTTCGAAAAGGTTTCCTGCCAAACAGAAAAGTCCCTGTTTAAACTTGATTATGAAAAAAGCAGTAGAAAAATTCCGCAAACACAAAAAAACACACACACACAAAATTAGCAAGCAGCTTACCTTTTACTTTCCACGATTCTAAGCCTGCATCTCCCTCTGGTGGCCATTCCTGATAAGGAGGAAAGTCCCTTGCACGCCACCTGCTGGCGATCTGGTAGAACCTGCAGATGGAAATCCTGGCTGTTGGTAGCAGAATTGGCTGACTTTACTGCTGGCCACCTAGAGGCCATTTCTTATAACCTGCAGATGGCGAATCCAGCTGTTAAAAAAAAAAAAAAGATTTTTAAAGCTCTCCTCGGATCAACACAACACCTCGGATCAAGATGAAAAACAAAAACAAAAAAAAGTTCAAGCTCTCCCATCTCACACTCGTATCACACAACACAACACAACACAACACAACACAAGGCCTCGGATCAAGATGACATGGACAGAGAAAGCTGTAACCGAATATGCTGCATTAAATTGTTTGAGGGCAGTCCATTTATCCGTCACGGGATGATAAAGGGCTGATTTGCCCCAGCTACAGCATTCCACCACTAGTCGGACTACCGCAAAATCAATATGACCAATAATGGGGTGCCACTGGAATGAGGGCATTAATGGGAAAGGAGTGGAGCTCCATTGAAGTGAAAGGGACCCGTGGTGGGGGGCCCTGTGGGCCTGTGGAGGTGGGGGGGGGGGGAACTTGAATGGGGGGGAACTCCCAGGAAATCAGTGTGACCGATAATGGGGTGCCATTTGAATGAGGGCATTAATGGGGAAGGGACGGGGCACTGTTGAAGTCAATGGGACCAGTTGGGGCAGAAGGGGCGCTTGAATGGGGGCATGAATGGCAATCGAGCAGGACTCCATCGAAGTCTGTCTGACTGATGATGGGGGTGCGGCTTGAATGAGGGTATTGATGAGGAAGGAGTGGTGCTCCATTGAAGTGAAAGGGACCCATGGTGGGGGGCTGGCCGGGCGGTGGCGCTTCGAATGAGGGCATTCATGGCAAATGAGCGGAACTCCCACGAAATCAGTGTGAGCAATGTGTTCTGTGATTACACCTTGCCAAGTGCAGACTGGCCCCCTGGTCAGAGGCGAGAGATGTCCCCCCTAATTCAGAAGGAGCGGGGCACTGTTGAAGTCAGTGGGACTGGGAGGGGACTTGAATGGGGGCCTGAATGGGAAACGCCCGGGACACCATTGAAGTCCGTGTAAGTCTGTGTAAGCAGGGTGAGAATCACAATGGGGCAAAACTAGGATTATTTATGGTTGTTCTGTGATTGCACCTTGCCAAGTGCATTCTGCCTCCCAGGTCACAGCCGAGCGCTGTCCCCCCTAATTCAGAGCGATTGCTGCGGCCCCCCTCCCCCCACCTCACATTCATAAAGTCATGAGCGCAATCTTTCTCCCCTAATTTGCACGAGAGCGAGCAGGCCCTCACTGTTCCGGCGGGCTCTGGACAAGAAAGTGCCAAAGCAATGAGAAATCACTGTATCTCTTGCCTTTCCCAGGAAACCACGCTTTGAACCCAGGACACCCCGTTGAATCGTTGCCAACAAATGACTGTGTCTGCATCTGTTGTCCCAAAGATTCAATGTACCATTTGACTATTTCACTTAAACGGATCTCCTTGGCGGTTCTTATGTACCAGCCCAATGGAACTCACTCCATCCTACAAGGAAGGAGCACAGAGAGGGGTGCATGAGGCGAGTCCCATGGGAATGAGCGATTCCCTATGTAATTATAGGCAGCCATCGGGTAGGAATGAGGGAGACTGTAGGTAAGTGGGTGAGGCTAATCATGTAGGAATGAGTGCAACTCTATGAAGCGAGTCCCGTGGGAATGAGCGAGCCTCCATTCAATTAGAGGCAGCCATCAAGTAGAAAAATAGCGGTTCTGCGTGTAAGTGTATGAGGCCAGTCATGTAGGAATGAGTGAGTCTCTATGTAATTATACGCAGCATCAGGTAGAAATGAGGAGGACTGCGGGTAAGTGTATGAGGCTAATCATATAGGAATGAGTGTGACTGCAGGAGGCGAGTCCCATGGGAATGAGTGATTCTCTATGTAATTAGAAATGAGATCAAGTCAATGAAAATAGAGACTGTGTTTCAAGGGTGATGAAGGTTTGATTTGTGTCGCTTCCCACTGAAGCCTACAGAGAGTATGGCCTTGACGCGGTGGGTGTAATTGTCTGACTTGGCTCTGCAAAGAATTTCACAAATTCAGGGCAAAATTCACCGACCAAGCCTGTTTCACCCCTGGAGCAAAATTGCCCTTTTAAGGCTTCTTCCAACACGACGTTCTGCTCTTTCACAATTTATTTGGGCGGTACAGCAAGATATTTCAGGTGGTTTGCCTCCAGAAATTTCGTTTTTTCCACGAAATTCTGTTTTCAGTGGCCAAAAATGTGACATTTCAGGAAAAGAAACAAACTTCCGAAACACAAAAGTGGGCTAAAATTAATTGCAGAGCATCTAAAAGAACTCTCTGCAGGCGAAGCAGAACTTGGATAACATACTGAAAACGAATCCATGCATGCCAACATTTTGGAGCAGCTAGAAGTAAGATTTTCTCCTAGGAAGGGAGAGCATTTAATCTTCCTTTTAGGCCTGAGTGCTTGCTGCGGCAATAGCAGGCTTGAGTGCTTCTGGCAGCAGCAGGAGGCCTGTGCGGAGCTGCCTCTGCCCGCAGGGCTCCAGCGAGTCACCACCTCTCCCCCAGGTCCTGCTTCTAGGGTTCTTGACCTTCCCGTGCCCCTGCTCCAGGGCTCACCTGCTGCCATCGCCGTGCCAACGGAACCCTCGGGCTGGGCAGGCATTGTGACATCACAGCTTCCCCCATCCCCCGCCGGGCCCAGGGCCTAGAGCTGGCTGCTCCCAAGTCACACATCTGAGCCCAGCTCCTGCTGAGCTGCTGAGCTTGACCAGGGCCCAGGGATGCTTTGGATTGTTATTGGAAAGGGATTTCCTTCATGGTGCCTCCTGCAAAAGATCACTCGCTCTGCCATACAAAGCAACATATGTCACGACATTTGGGAGATGCTGCTCACATGGCTAGCTCTGCTAAAATCCCCCTTAGTATGTTTACAAACCATCAACGGTGACCCATAGGAACATGCCAAATATGTTCTAGTAGCAAAGTGGATGACCCTGAAAAAACTGCTTTGGACCCCCAGACATTAGGATTGTACCAATACATCTAAGAGGCGCCCACCATCCACGCGGGGGTCTAGTTTTGCAAACCGAGGCCGGGGAGTGGACTGGGAAGCAAAAGAGGCCTTGGAATTTGAGTTCAAAGTGGCCCATACAATATAAACTATCCTAAGAGGCCCATGGTGCAGAGGCCCACCGGGAAATATTCCATCTTTCTAGTAGGTCAGTCGAACACTGACTACAATGTACACTCCCACTGCAACCCTAAAACCCTCCTCAAGAAGCACCAGAATGTGCTCTTCCACTGAAGCAAGAAAAGGGGTTCACACAGCGTTTGCAACTGTATGTTCAGGCCAGCCAGACATTGGATTGTATGAATTCACCGGGGCAACATCCTAAAGATGTTCCTGCAGGGGCCAAGCGATACTGCCACCATAAGTTGTACAAAAACGCCATCTGCTTGAGTCATCGCAACATTTTGCAACACTAGTCTTTGTGTCCACTGCAGATGAGGCCAGTTATGTAGGAATGAGTGTGATTCAATGGGGTTCATGAGGTGAGTCCCAGGGGAATGGCCAAGCAAACTTTATAAATGCTAGATTTGAAGAGCTTACCTGCAGACGAAGCGCAATGGGAACATGATGCATTTTCCAATTAACAACGAATAACCTAGTCTCCTGCACCTAAAAAGAAAGAAACAAAGGGTGTAGCATGCTGTTAGGGTGTCACACGCACGTTAACAAATGCATCTAGCACCTAATAACTCTTTTCATATTGCTTCTTTGCGACCACAATTCTTACAAGCAAGTGCGCTGTAGCGCAGGGAGTTAATGTGATGAAACCAGGGTCACACAGTTTGGCATGCACCAAATAACGGTTTTCATATTGTTTCTATGTGCCCACAATTCCTACAGGCATGTGAGCTGAATGGCAAATGAGCGGAACTCCCACAAAATCTGCGTGACGGATAATGGGGTCCCACTTGCATGAGGGCATTAATGGGGAAGGAGCGGGGCACTGTTGAAGTCAATGGGACCAGTGGGGGAGGAGGGGGCATTTCAATGGGGGCATGAATGGCAAATGAGCGGTACTCCATTGAAGTCTGTGTGACCAATGATGGGGGTGCGGCTTGAATGAGGGCATTAATGGGGAAGGAGTGGAGCTCCATTGAAGTGAAAGGGATCCATAGTGGGGGGCTGGCCGGGCGGCGGTGCTTCGAATGAGGGCACTCATGGCAAATGAGCGGAACTCCCACGAAATCAGTGTGAGCAAAGTGTTCTGTGATGACACCTTACCAAGTGCAGACTGGCACCCCTGGTCACAGGCGAGAGATGTCCCCCCTAATTCAGAGCGATTGCCGCTACGCCCCCTCCACCTGACATTTAGAAAGTCATGAGCGCTATCTTTCTCCCCTAATTTGCACGAGAGGGAGCAGGCCCTCACCGTTCCAGCAGACTCTGGACAAGAAAGTGCCAAAGCCATGAGAAATCACTGTATCGCTTGACTTTCCCAGGTAACCACACTTTGAACCCAGGATGCCCCAGGGAAAGGATTCAATGTACAATTCGACTCTTGCAATTAAACGGATCTCCTTGGTGGTTCTCAAGCATCAACTCATCGGAACTCACTTCATCCTACAAGGAAGGAGCGCAGGGAGGGTTTTCTCACCTCCGATGCAACCCATGTAATGGGGAAGGAGTGGGGCAGTGTTGAAGTCAATGGGACCAGTTGGGGAGTGGGGGGGGGGGCGGGGGGGGGGACTTGGATGGAGGCATGAATGGCAAATGAGCAGGACTCCATTGAAGTCTGTGTGACTAGAGGACATGTATTCTGCAGGGCAAAAAGTATTTCTCATCCATTTTAAATGCACACTGGGAAAGGATTGGACACTTCTTTCCTGAGAGATGTGCCAAAGCCTTCAGGGTGACCAAGGAAAGGCTTCCCTTTGCTGAAAAATCGCTGCCTGGCTATATCTAGACTACTGACTTTTTCGAAAAGGTTTCCTGCCAAACAGAAAAGTCCCTGTTTAAACTTGATTATGAAAAAAGCAGTAGAAAAATTCCGCAAACACAAAAAAACACACACACACAAAATTAGCAAGCAGCTTACCTTTTACTTTCCACGATTCTAAGCCTGCATCTCCCTCTGGTGGCCATTCCTGATAAGGAGGAAAGTCCCTTGCACGCCACCTGCTGGCGATCTGGTAGAACCTGCAGATGGAAATCCTGGCTGTTGGTAGCAGAATTGGCTGACTTTACTGCTGGCCACCTAGAGGCCATTTCTTATAACCTGCAGATGGCGAATCCAGCTGTTAAAAAAAAAAAAAAAAAGATTTTTAAAGCTCTCCTCGGATCAACACAACACCTCGGATCAAGATGAAAAACAAAAACAAAAAAAAGTTCAAGCTCTCCCATCTCACACTCGTATCACACAACACAACACAACACAACACAAGGCCTCGGATCAAGATGACATGGACAGAGAAAGCTGTAACCGAATATGCTGCATTAAATTGTTTGAGGGCAGTCCATTTATCCGTCACGGGATGATAAAGGGCTGATTTGCCCCAGCTACAGCATTCCACCACTAGTCGGACTACCGCAAAATCAATATGACCAATAATGGGGTGCCACTGGAATGAGGGCATTAATGGGAAAGGAGTGGAGCTCCATTGAAGTGAAAGGGACCCGTGGTGGGGGGCCCTGTGGGCCTGTGGAGGTGGGGGGGGGGGGGAACTTGAATGGGGGGGAACTCCCAGGAAATCAGTGTGACCGATAATGGGGTGCCATTTGAATGAGGGCATTAATGGGGAAGGGACGGGGCACTGTTGAAGTCAATGGGACCAGTTGGGGCAGAAGGGGCGCTTGAATGGGGGCATGAATGGCAATCGAGCAGGACTCCATCGAAGTCTGTCTGACTGATGATGGGGGTGCGGCTTGAATGAGGGTATTGATGAGGAAGGAGTGGTGCTCCATTGAAGTGAAAGGGACCCATGGTGGGGGGCTGGCCGGGCGGTGGCGCTTCGAATGAGGGCATTCATGGCAAATGAGCGGAACTCCCACGAAATCAGTGTGAGCAATGTGTTCTGTGATTACACCTTGCCAAGTGCAGACTGGCCCCCTGGTCAGAGGCGAGAGATGTCCCCCCTAATTCAGAAGGAGCGGGGCACTGTTGAAGTCAGTGGGACTGGGAGGGGACTTGAATGGGGGCCTGAATGGGAAACGCCCGGGACACCATTGAAGTCCGTGTAAGTCTGTGTAAGCAGGGTGAGAATCACAATGGGGCAAAACTAGGATTATTTATGGTTGTTCTGTGATTGCACCTTGCCAAGTGCATTCTGCCTCCCAGGTCACAGCCGAGCGCTGTCCCCCCTAATTCAGAGCGATTGCTGCGGCCCCCCTCCCCCCACCTCACATTCATAAAGTCATGAGCGCAATCTTTCTCCCCTAATTTGCACGAGAGCGAGCAGGCCCTCACTGTTCCGGCGGGCTCTGGACAAGAAAGTGCCAAAGCAATGAGAAATCACTGTATCTCTTGCCTTTCCCAGGAAACCACGCTTTGAACCCAGGACACCCCGTTGAATCGTTGCCAACAAATGACTGTGTCTGCATCTGTTGTCCCAAAGATTCAATGTACCATTTGACTATTTCACTTAAACGGATCTCCTTGGCGGTTCTTATGTACCAGCCCAATGGAACTCACTCCATCCTACAAGGAAGGAGCACAGAGAGGGGTGCGTGAGGCGAGTCCCATGGGAATGAGCGATTCCCTATGTAATTATAGGCAGCCATCGGGTAGGAATGAGGGAGACTGTAGGTAAGTGGGTGAGGCTAATCATGTAGGAATGAGTGCAACTCTATGAAGCGAGTCCCGTGGGAATGAGCGAGCCTCCATTCAATTAGAGGCAGCCATCAAGTAGAAAAATAGCGGTTCTGCGTGTAAGTGTATGAGGCCAGTCATGTAGGAATGAGTGAGTCTCTATGTAATTATACGCAGCATCAGGTAGAAATGAGGAGGACTGCGGGTAAGTGTATGAGGCTAATCATATAGGAATGAGTGTGACTGCAGGAGGCGAGTCCCATGGGAATGAGTGATTCTCTATGTAATTAGAAATGAGATCAAGTCAATGAAAATAGAGACTGTGTTTCAAGGGTGATGAAGGTTTGATTTGTGTCGCTTCCCACTGAAGCCTACAGAGAGTATGGCCTTGACGCGGTGGGTGTAATTGTCTGACTTGGCTCTGCAAAGAATTTCACAAATTCAGGGCAAAATTCACCGACCAAGCCTGTTTCACCCCTGGAGCAAAATTGCCCTTTTTAGGCTTCTTCCAACACGACGTTCTGCTCTTTCACAATTTATTTGGGCGGTACAGCAAGATATTTCAGGTGGTTTGCCTCCAGAAATTTCGTTTTTTCCACGAAATTCTGTTTTCAGTGGCCAAAAATGTGACATTTCAGGAAAAGAAACAAACTTCCGAAACACAAAAGTGGGCTAAAATTAATTGCAGAGCATCTAAAAGAACTCTCTGCAGGCGAAGCAGAACTTGGATAACATACTGAAAACGAATCCATGCATGCCAACATTTTGGAGCAGCTAGAAGTAAGATTTTCTCCTAGGAAGGGAGAGCATTTAATCTTCCTTTTAGGCCTGAGTGCTTGCTGCGGCAATAGCAGGCTTGAGTGCTTCTGGCAGCAGCAGGAGGCCTGTGCGGAGCTGCCTCTGCCCGCAGGGCTCCAGCGAGTCACCACCTCTCCCCCAGGTCCTGCTTCTAGGGTTCTTGACCTTCCCGTGCCCCTGCTCCAGGGCTCACCTGCTGCCATCGCCGTGCCAACGGAACCCTCGGGCTGGGCAGGCATTGTGACATCACAGCTTCCCCCATCCCCCGCCGGGCCCAGGGCCTAGAGCTGGCTGCTCCCAAGTCACACATCTGAGCCCAGCTCCTGCTGAGCTGCTGAGCTTGACCAGGGCCCAGGGATGCTTTGGATTGTTATTGGAAAGGGATTTCCTTCATGGTGCCTCCTGCAAAAGATCACTCGCTCTGCCATACAAAGCAACATATGTCACGACATTTGGGAGATGCTGCTCACATGGCTAGCTCTGCTAAAATCCCCCTTAGTATGTTTACAAACCATCAACGGTGACCCATAGGAACATGCCAAATATGTTCTAGTAGCAAAGTGGATGACCCTGAAAAAACTGCTTTGGACCCCCAGACATTAGGATTGTACCAATACATCTAAGAGGCGCCCACCATCCACGCGGGGGTCTAGTTTTGCAAACCGAGGCCGGGGAGTGGACTGGGAAGCAAAAGAGGCCTTGGAATTTGAGTTCAAAGTGGCCCATACAATATAAACTATCCTAAGAGGCCCATGGTGCAGAGGCCCACCGGGAAATATTCCATCTTTCTAGTAGGTCAGTCGAACACTGACTACAAT
The DNA here is from genome assembly GCF_040938575.1 of Ambystoma mexicanum. Classification (NCBI taxonomy): domain Eukaryota; kingdom Metazoa; phylum Chordata; class Amphibia; order Caudata; family Ambystomatidae; genus Ambystoma; species Ambystoma mexicanum. The sequence goes on from NW_027182474.1 coordinate 1,391,115, forward strand.
GTACACTCCCACTGCAACCCTAAAACCCTCCTCAAGAAGCACCAGAATGTGCTCTTCCACTGAAGCAAGAAAAGGGGTTCACACAGCGTTTGCAACTGTATGTTCAGGCCAGCCAGACATTGGATTGTATGAATTCACCGGGGCAACATCCTAAAGATGTTCCTGCAGGGGCCAAGCGATACTGCCACCATAAGTTGTACAAAAACGCCATCTGCTTGAGTCATCGCAACATTTTGCAACACTAGTCTTTGTGTCCACTGCAGATGAGGCCAGTTATGTAGGAATGAGTGTGATTCAATGGGGTTCATGAGGTGAGTCCCAGGGGAATGGCCAAGCAAACTTTATAAATGCTAGATTTGAAGAGCTTACCTGCAGACGAAGCGCAATGGGAACATGATGCATTTTCCAATTAACAACGAATAACCTAGTCTCCTGCACCTAAAAAGAAAGAAACAAAGGGTGTAGCATGCTGTTAGGGTGTCACACGCACGTTAACAAATGCATCTAGCACCTAATAACTCTTTTCATATTGCTTCTTTGCGACCACAATTCTTACAAGCAAGTGCGCTGTAGCGCAGGGAGTTAATGTGATGAAACCAGGGTCACACAGTTTGGCATGCACCAAATAACGGTTTTCATATTGTTTCTATGTGCCCACAATTCCTACAGGCATGTGAGCTGAATGGCAAATGAGCGGAACTCCCACAAAATCTGCGTGACGGATAATGGGGTCCCACTTGCATGAGGGCATTAATGGGGAAGGAGCGGGGCACTGTTGAAGTCAATGGGACCAGTGGGGGAGGAGGGGGCATTTCAATGGGGGCATGAATGGCAAATGAGCGGTACTCCATTGAAGTCTGTGTGACCAATGATGGGGGTGCGGCTTGAATGAGGGCATTAATGGGGAAGGAGTGGAGCTCCATTGAAGTGAAAGGGATCCATAGTGGGGGGCTGGCCGGGCGGCGGTGCTTCGAATGAGGGCACTCATGGCAAATGAGCGGAACTCCCACGAAATCAGTGTGAGCAAAGTGTTCTGTGATGACACCTTACCAAGTGCAGACTGGCACCCCTGGTCACAGGCGAGAGATGTCCCCCCTAATTCAGAGCGATTGCCGCTACGCCCCCTCCACCTGACATTTAGAAAGTCATGAGCGCTATCTTTCTCCCCTAATTTGCACGAGAGGGAGCAGGCCCTCACCGTTCCAGCAGACTCTGGACAAGAAAGTGCCAAAGCCATGAGAAATCACTGTATCGCTTGACTTTCCCAGGTAACCACACTTTGAACCCAGGATGCCCCAGGGAAAGGATTCAATGTACAATTCGACTCTTGCAATTAAACGGATCTCCTTGGTGGTTCTCAAGCATCAACTCATCGGAACTCACTTCATCCTACAAGGAAGGAGCGCAGGGAGGGTTTTCTCACCTCCGATGCAACCCATGTAATGGGGAAGGAGTGGGGCAGTGTTGAAGTCAATGGGACCAGTTGGGGAGTGGGGGGGGGGCGGGGGGGGGGACTTGGATGGAGGCATGAATGGCAAATGAGCAGGACTCCATTGAAGTCTGTGTGACTAGAGGACATGTATTCTGCAGGGCAAAAAGTATTTCTCATCCATTTTAAATGCACACTGGGAAAGGATTGGACACTTCTTTCCTGAGAGATGTGCCAAAGCCTTCAGGGTGACCAAGGAAAGGCTTCCCTTTGCTGAAAAATCGCTGCCTGGCTATATCTAGACTACTGACTTTTTCGAAAAGGTTTCCTGCCAAACAGAAAAGTCCCTGTTTAAACTTGATTATGAAAAAAGCAGTAGAAAAATTCCGCAAACACAAAAAAACACACACACACAAAATTAGCAAGCAGCTTACCTTTTACTTTCCACGATTCTAAGCCTGCATCTCCCTCTGGTGGCCATTCCTGATAAGGAGGAAAGTCCCTTGCACGCCACCTGCTGGCGATCTGGTAGAACCTGCAGATGGAAATCCTGGCTGTTGGTAGCAGAATTGGCTGACTTTACTGCTGGCCACCTAGAGGCCATTTCTTATAACCTGCAGATGGCGAATCCAGCTGTTAAAAAAAAAAAAAAAAAAGATTTTTAAAGCTCTCCTCGGATCAACACAACACCTCGGATCAAGATGAAAAACAAAAACAAAAAAAAGTTCAAGCTCTCCCATCTCACACTCGTATCACACAACACAACACAACACAACACAACACAAGGCCTCGGATCAAGATGACATGGACAGAGAAAGCTGTAACCGAATATGCTGCATTAAATTGTTTGAGGGCAGTCCATTTATCCGTCACGGGATGATAAAGGGCTGATTTGCCCCAGCTACAGCATTCCACCACTAGTCGGACTACCGCAAAATCAATATGACCAATAATGGGGTGCCACTGGAATGAGGGCATTAATGGGAAAGGAGTGGAGCTCCATTGAAGTGAAAGGGACCCGTGGTGGGGGGCCCTGTGGGCCTGTGGAGGTGGGGGGGGGGGGGGAACTTGAATGGGGGGGAACTCCCAGGAAATCAGTGTGACCGATAATGGGGTGCCATTTGAATGAGGGCATTAATGGGGAAGGGACGGGGCACTGTTGAAGTCAATGGGACCAGTTGGGGCAGAAGGGGCGCTTGAATGGGGGCATGAATGGCAATCGAGCAGGACTCCATCGAAGTCTGTCTGACTGATGATGGGGGTGCGGCTTGAATGAGGGTATTGATGAGGAAGGAGTGGTGCTCCATTGAAGTGAAAGGGACCCATGGTGGGGGGCAGGCCGGGCGGTGGCGCTTCGAATGAGGGCATTCATGGCAAATGAGCGGAACTCCCACGAAATCAGTGTGAGCAATGTGTTCTGTGATTACACCTTGCCAAGTGCAGACTGGCCCCCTGGTCAGAGGCGAGAGATGTCCCCCCTAATTCAGAAGGAGCGGGGCACTGTTGAAGTCAGTGGGACTGGGAGGGGACTTGAATGGGGGCCTGAATGGGAAACGCCCGGGACACCATTGAAGTCCGTGTAAGTCTGTGTAAGCAGGGTGAGAATCACAATGGGGCAAAACTAGGATTATTTATGGTTGTTCTGTGATTGCACCTTGCCAAGTGCATTCTGCCTCCCAGGTCACAGCCGAGCGCTGTCCCCCCTAATTCAGAGCGATTGCTGCGGCCCCCCTCCCCCCACCTCACATTCATAAAGTCATGAGCGCAATCTTTCTCCCCTAATTTGCACGAGAGCGAGCAGGCCCTCACTGTTCCGGCGGGCTCTGGACAAGAAAGTGCCAAAGCAATGAGAAATCACTGTATCTCTTGCCTTTCCCAGGAAACCACGCTTTGAACCCAGGACACCCCGTTGAATCGTTGCCAACAAATGACTGTGTCTGCATCTGTTGTCCCAAAGATTCAATGTACCATTTGACTATTTCACTTAAACGGATCTCCTTGGCGGTTCTTATGTACCAGCCCAATGGAACTCACTCCATCCTACAAGGAAGGAGCACAGAGAGGGGTGCATGAGGCGAGTCCCATGGGAATGAGCGATTCCCTATGTAATTATAGGCAGCCATCGGGTAGGAATGAGGGAGACTGTAGGTAAGTGGGTGAGGCTAATCATGTAGGAATGAGTGCAACTCTATGAAGCGAGTCCCGTGGGAATGAGCGAGCCTCCATTCAATTAGAGGCAGCCATCAAGTAGAAAAATAGCGGTTCTGCGTGTAAGTGTATGAGGCCAGTCATGTAGGAATGAGTGAGTCTCTATGTAATTATACGCAGCATCAGGTAGAAATGAGGAGGACTGCGGGTAAGTGTATGAGGCTAATCATATAGGAATGAGTGTGACTGCAGGAGGCGAGTCCCATGGGAATGAGTGATTCTCTATGTAATTAGAAATGAGATCAAGTCAATGAAAATAGAGACTGTGTTTCAAGGGTGATGAAGGTTTGATTTGTGTCGCTTCCCACTGAAGCCTACAGAGAGTATGGCCTTGACGCGGTGGGTGTAATTGTCTGACTTGGCTCTGCAAAGAATTTCACAAATTCAGGGCAAAATTCACCGACCAAGCCTGTTTCACCCCTGGAGCAAAATTGCCCTTTTTAGGCTTCTTCCAACACGACGTTCTGCTCTTTCACAATTTATTTGGGCGGTACAGCAAGATATTTCAGGTGGTTTGCCTCCAGAAATTTCGTTTTTTCCACGAAATTCTGTTTTCAGTGGCCAAAAATGTGACATTTCAGGAAAAGAAACAAACTTCCGAAACACAAAAGTGGGCTAAAATTAATTGCAGAGCATCTAAAAGAACTCTCTGCAGGCGAAGCAGAACTTGGATAACATACTGAAAACGAATCCATGCATGCCAACATTTTGGAGCAGCTAGAAGTAAGATTTTCTCCTAGGAAGGGAGAGCATTTAATCTTCCTTTTAGGCCTGAGTGCTTGCTGCGGCAATAGCAGGCTTGAGTGCTTCTGGCAGCAGCAGGAGGCCTGTGCGGAGCTGCCTCTGCCCGCAGGGCTCCAGCGAGTCACCACCTCTCCCCCAGGTCCTGCTTCTAGGGTTCTTGACCTTCCCGTGCCCCTGCTCCAGGGCTCACCTGCTGCCATCGCCGTGCCAACGGAACCCTCGGGCTGGGCAGGCATTGTGACATCACAGCTTCCCCCATCCCCCGCCGGGCCCAGGGCCTAGAGCTGGCTGCTCCCAAGTCACACATCTGAGCCCAGCTCCTGCTGAGCTGCTGAGCTTGACCAGGGCCCAGGGATGCTTTGGATTGTTATTGGAAAGGGATTTCCTTCATGGTGCCTCCTGCAAAAGATCACTCGCTCTGCCATACAAAGCAACATATGTCACGACATTTGGGAGATGCTGCTCACATGGCTAGCTCTGCTAAAATCCCCCTTAGTATGTTTACAAACCATCAACGGTGACCCATAGGAACATGCCAAATATGTTCTAGTAGCAAAGTGGATGACCCTGAAAAAACTGCTTTGGACCCCCAGACATTAGGATTGTACCAATACATCTAAGAGGCGCCCACCATCCACGCGGGGGTCTAGTTTTGCAAACCGAGGCCGGGGAGTGGACTGGGAAGCAAAAGAGGCCTTGGAATTTGAGTTCAAAGTGGCCCATACAATATAAACTATCCTAAGAGGCCCATGGTGCAGAGGCCCACCGGGAAATATTCCATCTTTCTAGTAGGTCAGTCGAACACTGACTACAATGTACACTCCCACTGCAACCCTAAAACCCTCCTCAAGAAGCACCAGAATGTGCTCTTCCACTGAAGCAAGAAAAGGGGTTCACACAGCGTTTGCAACTGTATGTTCAGGCCAGCCAGACATTGGATTGTATGAATTCACCGGGGCAACATCCTAAAGATGTTCCTGCAGGGGCCAAGCGATACTGCCACCATAAGTTGTACAAAAACGCCATCTGCTTGAGTCATCGCAACATTTTGCAACACTAGTCTTTGTGTCCACTGCAGATGAGGCCAGTTATGTAGGAATGAGTGTGATTCAATGGGGTTCATGAGGTGAGTCCCAGGGGAATGGCCAAGCAAACTTTATAAATGCTAGATTTGAAGAGCTTACCTGCAGACGAAGCGCAATGGGAACATGATGCATTTTCCAATTAACAACGAATAACCTAGTCTCCTGCACCTAAAAAGAAAGAAACAAAGGGTGTAGCATGCTGTTAGGGTGTCACACGCACGTTAACAAATGCATCTAGCACCTAATAACTCTTTTCATATTGCTTCTTTGCGACCACAATTCTTACAAGCAAGTGCGCTGTAGCGCAGGGAGTTAATGTGATGAAACCAGGGTCACACAGTTTGGCATGCACCAAATAACGGTTTTCATATTGTTTCTATGTGCCCACAATTCCTACAGGCATGTGAGCTGAATGGCAAATGAGCGGAACTCCCACAAAATCTGCGTGACGGATAATGGGGTCCCACTTGCATGAGGGCATTAATGGGGAAGGAGCGGGGCACTGTTGAAGTCAATGGGACCAGTGGGGGAGGAGGGGGCATTTCAATGGGGGCATGAATGGCAAATGAGCGGTACTCCATTGAAGTCTGTGTGACCAATGATGGGGGTGCGGCTTGAATGAGGGCATTAATGGGGAAGGAGTGGAGCTCCATTGAAGTGAAAGGGATCCATAGTGGGGGGCTGGCCGGGCGGCGGTGCTTCGAATGAGGGCACTCATGGCAAATGAGCGGAACTCCCACGAAATCAGTGTGAGCAAAGTGTTCTGTGATGACACCTTACCAAGTGCAGACTGGCACCCCTGGTCACAGGCGAGAGATGTCCCCCCTAATTCAGAGCGATTGCCGCTACGCCCCCTCCACCTGACATTTAGAAAGTCATGAGCGCTATCTTTCTCCCCTAATTTGCACGAGAGGGAGCAGGCCCTCACCGTTCCAGCAGACTCTGGACAAGAAAGTGCCAAAGCCATGAGAAATCACTGTATCGCTTGACTTTCCCAGGTAACCACACTTTGAACCCAGGATGCCCCAGGGAAAGGATTCAATGTACAATTCGACTCTTGCAATTAAACGGATCTCCTTGGTGGTTCTCAAGCATCAACTCATCGGAACTCACTTCATCCTACAAGGAAGGAGCGCAGGGAGGGTTTTCTCACCTCCGATGCAACCCATGTAATGGGGAAGGAGTGGGGCAGTGTTGAAGTCAATGGGACCAGTTGGGGAGTGGGGGGGGGCGGGGGGGGGGGGGGGACTTGGATGGAGGCATGAATGGCAAATGAGCAGGACTCCATTGAAGTCTGTGTGACTAGAGGACATGTATTCTGCAGGGCAAAAAGTATTTCTCATCCATTTTAAATGCACACTGGGAAAGGATTGGACACTTCTTTCCTGAAAGATGTGCCAAAGCCTTCAGGGTGACCAAGGAAAGGCTTCCCTTTGCTGAAAAATCGCTGCCTGGCTATATCTAGACTACTGACTTTTTCGAAAAGGTTTCCTGCCAAACAGAAAAGTCCCTGTTTAAACTTGATTATGAAAAAAGCAGTAGAAAAATTCCGCAAACACAAAAAAACACACACACACAAAATTAGCAAGCAGCTTACCTTTTACTTTCCACGATTCTAAGCCTGCATCTCCCTCTGGTGGCCATTCCTGATAAGGAGGAAAGTCCCTTGCACGCCACCTGCTGGCGATCTGGTAGAACCTGCAGATGGAAATCCTGGCTGTTGGTAGCAGAATTGGCTGACTTTACTGCTGGCCACCTAGAGGCCATTTCTTATAACCTGCAGATGGCGAATCCAGCTGTTAAAAAAAAAAAAAAAAAAGATTTTTAAAGCTCTCCTCGGATCAACACAACACCTCGGATCAAGATGAAAAACAAAAACAAAAAAAAGTTCAAGCTCTCCCATCTCACACTCGTATCACACAACACAACACAACACAACACAACACAAGGCCTCGGATCAAGATGACATGGACAGAGAAAGCTGTAACCGAATATGCTGCATTAAATTGTTTGAGGGCAGTCCATTTATCCGTCACGGGATGATAAAGGGCTGATTTGCCCCAGCTACAGCATTCCACCACTATTCGGACTACCGCAAAATCAATATGACCAATAATGGGGTGCCACTGGAATGAGGGCATTAATGGGAAAGGAGTGGAGCTCCATTGAAGTGAAAGGGACCCGTGGTGGGGGGCCCTGTGGGCCTGTGGAGGTGGGGGGGGGGGCGGTGAGGTTGGAACTTGAATGGGGGGGAACTCCCAGGAAATCAGTGTGACCGATAATGGGGTGCCATTTGAATGAGGGCATTAATGGGGAAGGGACGGGGCACTGTTGAAGTCAATGGGACCAGTTGGGGCAGAAGGGGCGCTTGAATGGGGGCATGAATGGCAATCGAGCAGGACTCCATCGAAGTCTGTCTGACTGATGATGGGGGTGCGGCTTGAATGAGGGTATTGATGAGGAAGGAGTGGTGCTCCATTGAAGTGAAAGGGACCCATGGTGGGGGGCTGGCCGGGCGGTGGTGCTTCGAATGAGGGCATTCATGGCAAATGAGCGGAACTCCCACGAAATCAGTGTGAGCAATGTGTTCTGTGATTACACCTTGCCAAGTGCAGACTGGTCCCCTGGTCAGAGGCGAGAGATGTCCCCCCTAATTCAGAAGGAGCGGGGCACTGTTGAAGTCAGTGGGACTGGGAGGGGACTTGAATGGGGGCCTGAATGGGAAACGCCCGGGACACCATTGAAGTCCGTGTAAGTCTGTGTAAGCAGGGTGAGAATCACAATGGGGCAAAACTAGGATTATTTATGGTTGTTCTGTGATTGCACCTTGCCAAGTGCATTCTGCCTCCCAGGTCACAGCCGAGCGCTGTCCCCCCTAATTCAGAGCGATTGCTGCGGCCCCCCTCCCCCCACCTCACATTCATAAAGTCATGAGCGCAATCTTTCTCCCCTAATTTGCACGAGAGCGAGCAGGCCCTCACTGTTCCGGCGGGCTCTGGACAAGAAAGTGCCAAAGCAATGAGAAATCACTGTATCTCTTGCCTTTCCCAGGAAACCACGCTTTGAACCCAGGACACCCCGTTGAATCGTTGCCAACAAATGACTGTGTCTGCATCTGTTGTCCCAAAGATTCAATGTACCATTTGACTATTTCACTTAAACGGATCTCCTTGGCGGTTCTTATGTACCAGCCCAATGGAACTCACTCCATCCTACAAGGAAGGAGCACAGAGAGGGGTGCATGAGGCGAGTCCCATGGGAATGAGCGATTCCCTATGTAATTATAGGCAGCCATCGGGTAGGAATGAGGGAGACTGTAGGTAAGTGGGTGAGGCTAATCATGTAGGAATGAGTGCAACTCTATGAAGCGAGTCCCGTGGGAATGAGCGAGCCTCCATTCAATTAGAGGCAGCCATCAAGTAGAAAAATAGCGGTTCTGCGTGTAAGTGTATGAGGCCAGTCATGTAGGAATGAGTGAGTCTCTATGTAATTATACGCAGCATCAGGTAGAAATGAGGAGGACTGCGGGTAAGTGTATGAGGCTAATCATATAGGAATGAGTGTGACTGCAGGAGGCGAGTCCCATGGGAATGAGTGATTCTCTATGTAATTAGAAATGAGATCAAGTCAATGAAAATAGAGACTGTGTTTCAAGGGTGATGAAGGTTTGATTTGTGTCGCTTCCCACTGAAGCCTACAGAGAGTATGGCCTTGACGCGGTGGGTGTAATTGTCTGACTTGGCTCTGCAAAGAATTTCACAAATTCAGGGCAAAATTCACCGACCAAGCCTGTTTCACCCCTGGAGCAAAATTGCCCTTTTTAGGCTTCTTCCAACACGACGTTCTGCTCTTTCACAATTTATTTGGGCGGTACAGCAAGATATTTCAGGTGGTTTGCCTCCAGAAATTTCGTTTTTTCCACGAAATTCTGTTTTCAGTGGCCAAAAATGTGACATTTCAGAAAAAGAAACAAACTTCCGAAACACAAAAGTGGGCTAAAATTAATTGCAGAGCATCTAAAAGAACTCTCTGCAGGCGAAGCAGAACTTGGATAACATACTGAAAACGAATCCATGCATGCCAACATTTTGGAGCAGCTAGAAGTAAGATTTTCTCCTAGGAAGGGAGAGCATTTAATCTTCCTTTTAGGCCTGAGTGCTTGCTGCGGCAATAGCAGGCTTGAGTGCTTCTGGCAGCAGCAGGAGGCCTGTGCGGAGCTGCCTCTGCCCGCAGGGCTCCAGCGAGTCACCACCTCTCCCCCAGGTCCTGCTTCTAGGGTTCTTGACCTTCCCGTGCCCCTGCTCCAGGGCTCACCTGCTGCCATCGCCGTGCCAACGGAACCCTCGGGCTGGGCAGGCATTGTGACATCACAGCTTCCCCCATCCCCCGCCGGGCCCAGGGCCTAGAGCTGGCTGCTCCCAAGTCACACATCTGAGCCCAGCTCCTGCTGAGCTGCTGAGCTTGACCAGGGCCCAGGGATGCTTTGGATTGTTATTGGAAAGGGATTTCCTTCATGGTGCCTCCTGCAAAAGATCACTCGCTCTGCCATACAAAGCAACATATGTCACGACATTTGGGAGATGCTGCTCACATGGCTAGCTCTGCTAAAATCCCCCTTAGTATGTTTACAAACCATCAACGGTGACCCATAGGAACATGCCAAATATGTTCTAGTAGCAAAGTGGATGACCCTGAAAAAACTGCTTTGGACCCCCAGACATTAGGATTGTACCAATACATCTAAGAGGCGCCCACCATCCACGCGGGGGTCTAGTTTTGCAAACCGAGGCCGGGGAGTGGACTGGGAAGCAAAAGAGGCCTTGGAATTTGAGTTCAAAGTGGCCCATACAATATAAACTATCCTAAGAGGCCCATGGTGCAGAGGCCCACCGGGAAATATTCCATCTTTCTAGTAGGTCAGTCGAACACTGACTACAATGTACACTCCCACTGCAACCCTAAAACCCTCCTCAAGAAGCACCAGAATGTGCTCTTCCACTGAAGCAAGAAAAGGGGTTCACACAGCGTTTGCAACTGTATGTTCAGGCCAGCCAGACATTGGATTGTATGAATTCACCGGGGCAACATCCTAAAGATGTTCCTGCAGGGGCCAAGCGATACTGCCACCATAAGTTGTACAAAAACGCCATCTGCTTGAGTCATCGCAACATTTTGCAACACTAGTCTTTGTGTCCACTGCAGATGAGGCCAGTTATGTAGGAATGAGTGTGATTCAATGGGGTTCATGAGGTGAGTCCCAGGGGAATGGCCAAGCAAACTTTATAAATGCTAGATTTGAAGAGCTTACCTGCAGACGAAGCGCAATGGGAACATGATGCATTTTCCAATTAACAACGAATAACCTAGTCTCCTGCACCTAAAAAGAAAGAAACAAAGGGTGTAGCATGCTGTTAGGGTGTCACACGCACGTTAACAAATGCATCTAGCACCTAATAACTCTTTTCATATTGCTTCTTTGCGACCACAATTCTTACAAGCAAGTGCGCTGTAGCGCAGGGAGTTAATGTGATGAAACCAGGGTCACACAGTTTGGCATGCACCAAATAACGGTTTTCATATTGTTTCTATGTGCCCACAATTCCTACAGGCATGTGAGCTGAATGGCAAATGAGCGGAACTCCCACAAAATCTGCGTGACGGATAATGGGGTCCCACTTGCATGAGGGCATTAATGGGGAAGGAGCGGGGCACTGTTGAAGTCAATGGGACCAGTGGGGGAGGAGGGGGCATTTCAATGGGGGCATGAATGGCAAATGAGCGGTACTCCATTGAAGTCTGTGTGACCAATGATGGGGGTGCGGCTTGAATGAGGGCATTAATGGGGAAGGAGTGGAGCTCCATTGAAGTGAAAGGGATCCATAGTGGGGGGCTGGCCGGGCGGCGGTGCTTCGAATGAGGGCACTCATGGCAAATGAGCGGAACTCCCACGAAATCAGTGTGAGCAAAGTGTTCTGTGATGACACCTTACCAAGTGCAGACTGGCACCCCTGGTCACAGGCGAGAGATGTCCCCCCTAATTCAGAGCGATTGCCGCTACGCCCCCTCCACCTGACATTTAGAAAGTCATGAGCGCTATCTTTCTCCCCTAATTTGCACGAGAGGGAGCAGGCCCTCACCGTTCCAGCAGACTCTGGACAAGAAAGTGCCAAAGCCATGAGAAATCACTGTATCGCTTGACTTTCCCAGGTAACCACACTTTGAACCCAGGATGCCCCAGGGAAAGGATTCAATGTACAATTCGACTCTTGCAATTAAACGGATCTCCTTGGTGGTTCTCAAGCATCAACTCATCGGAACTCACTTCATCCTACAAGGAAGGAGCGCAGGGAGGGTTTTCTCACCTCCGATGCAACCCATGTAATGGGGAAGGAGTGGGGCAGTGTTGAAGTCAATGGGACCAGTTGGGGAGTGGGGGGGGGGGGGGACTTGGATGGAGGCATGAATGGCAAATGAGCAGGACTCCATTGAAGTCTGTGTGACTAGAGGACATGTATTCTGCAGGGCAAAAAGTATTTCTCATCCATTTTAAATGCACACTGGGAAAGGATTGGACACTTCTTTCCTGAGAGATGTGCCAAAGCCTTCAGGGTGACCAAGGAAAGGCTTCCCTTTGCTGAAAAATCGCTGCCTGGCTATATCTAGACTACTGACTTTTTCGAAAAGGTTTCCTGCCAAACAAAAAAGTCCCTGTTTAAACTTGATTATGAAAAAAGCAGTAGAAAAATTCTGCAAACACAAAAAAACACACACACACAAAATTAGCAAGCAGCTTACCTTTTACTTTCCACAATTCTAAGCCTGCATCTCCCTCTGGTGGCCATTCCTGATAAGGAGGAAAGTCCCTTGCACGCCACCTGCTGGCGATCTGGTAGAACCTGCAGATGGAAATCCTGGCTGTTGGTAGCAGAATTGGCTGACTTTACTGCTGGCCACCTAGAGGCCATTTCTTATAACCTGCAGATGGCGAATCCAGCTGTTAAAAAAAAAAAAAAAAAAAAAAAAAGATTTTTAAAGCTCTCCTCGGATCAACACAACACCTCGGATCAAGATGAAAAACAAAAACAACAAAAAAGTTCAAGCTCTCCCATCTCACACTCGTATCACACAACACAACACAACACAACACAAGGCCTCGGATCAAGATGACATGGACAGAGAAAGCTGTAACCGAATATGCTGCATTAAATTGTTTGAGGGCAGTCCATTTATCCGTCACGGGATGATAAAGGGCTGATTTGCCCCAGCTACAGCATTCCACCACTATTCGGACTACCGCAAAATCAATATGACCAATAATGGGGTGCCACTGGAATGAGGGCATTAATGGGAAAGGAGTGGAGCTCCATTGAAGTGAAAGGGACCCGTGGTGGGGGGCCCTGTGGGCCTGTGGAGGTGGGGGGGGGGGGGGGGGTGGAACTTGAATGGGGGGGAACTCCCAGGAAATCAGTGTGACCGATAATGGGGTGCCATTTGAATGAGGGCATTAATGGGGAAGGGACGGGGCACTGTTGAAGTCAATGGGACCAGTTGGGGCAGAAGGGGCGCTTGAATGGGGGCATGAATGGCAATCGAGCAGGACTCCATCGAAGTCTGTCTGACTGATGATGGGGGTGCGGCTTGAATGAGGGTATTGATGAGGAAGGAGTGGTGCTCCATTGAAGTGAAAGGGACCCATGGTGGGGGGCTGGCCGGGCGGTGGTGCTTCGAATGAGGGCATTCATGGCAAATGAGCGGAACTCCCACGAAATCAGTGTGAGCAATGTGTTCTGTGATTACACCTTGCCAAGTGCAGACTGGTCCCCTGGTCAGAGGCGAGAGATGTCCCCCCTAATTCAGAAGGAGCGGGGCACTGTTGAAGTCAGTGGGACTGGGAGGGGACTTGAATGGGGGCCTGAATGGGAAACGCCCGGGACACCATTGAAGTCCGTGTAAGTCTGTGTAAGCAGGGTGAGAATCACAATGGGGCAAAACTAGGATTATCTATGGTTGTTCTGTGATTGCACCTTGCCAAGTGCATTCTGCCCCCCAGGTCACAGCCGAGCGCTGTCCCCCCTAATTCAGAGCGATTGCTGCGGCCCCCCTCCCCCCACCTCACATTCATAAAGTCATGAGCGCAATCTTTCTCCCCTAATTTGCACGAGAGCGAGCAGGCCCTCACTGTTCCGGCGGGCTCTGGACAAGAAAGTGCCAAAGCAATCAGAAATCACTGTATCTCTTGCCTTTCCCAGGAAACCACGCTTTGAACCCAGGACACCCCGTTGAATCGTTGCCAACAAATGACTGTGTCTGCATCTGTTGTCCCAAAGATTCAATGGACCATTTGACTATTTCACTTAAACGGATCTCCTTGGCGGTTCTTATGTACCAGCCCAATGGAACTCACTCCATCCTACAAGGAAGGAGCACAGAGAGGGGTGCATGAGGCGAGTCCCATGGGAATGAGCGATTCCCTATGTAATTATAGGCAGCCATCGGGTAGGAATGAGGTACTGTAGGTAAGTGGATGAGGCTAATCATGTAGGAATGAGTGCAACTCTATGAAGCGAGTCCCGTGGGAATGAGCGAGCCTCTATTCAATTAGAGGCAGCCATCAAGTAGAAAAATAGCGGTTCAGCGTGTAAGTGTATGAGGCCAGTCATGTAGGAATGAGTGAGTCTCTATGTAATTATACGCAGCATCAGGTAGAAATGAGGAGGACTGCGGGTAAGTGTATGAGGCTAATCATATAGGAATGAGTGTGACTGCAGGAGGCGAGTCCCATGGGAATGAGTGATTCTCTATGTCATTAGAAATGAGATCAAGTCAATGAAAATAGAGACTGTGTTTCAAGGGTGATGAAGGTTTGATTTGTGTCGCTTCCCACTGAAGCCTACAGAGAGTATGGCCTTGACGCGGTGGGTGTAATTGTCTGACTTGGCTCTGCAAAGAATTTCACAAATTCAGGGCAAAATTCACCGACCAAGCCTGTTTCACCCCTGGAGCAAAATTGCCCTTTTTAGGCTTTTTCCAACACGACGTTCTGCTCTTTCACAATTTATTTGGGCGGTACAGCAAGATATTTCAGGTGGTTTGCCTCCAGAAATTTCGTTTTTTCCACGAAATTCTGTTTTCAGTGGCCAAAAATGTGACATTTCAGGAAAAGAAACAAACTTCCGAAACACAAAAGTGGGCTAAAATTAATTGCAGAGCATCTAAAAGAACTCTCTGCAGGCGAAGCAGAACTTGGATAACATACTGAAAACGAATCCATGCATGCCAACATTTTGGAGCAGCTAGAAGTAAGATTTTCTCCTAGGAAGGGAGAGCATTTAATCTTCCTTTTAGGCCTGAGTGCTTGCTGCGGCAATAGCAGGCTTGAGTGCTTCTGGCAGCAGCAGGAGGCCTGTGCGGAGCTGCCTCTGCCCGCAGGGCTCCAGCGAGTCACCACCTCTCCCCCAGGTCCTGCTTCTAGGGTTCTTGACCTTCCCATGCCCCTGCTCCAGGGCTCACCTGCTGCCATCGCCATGCCAACGGAACCCTCGGGCTGGGCAGGCATTGTGACATCACAGCTTCCCCCATCCCCCGCCGCGCCCAGGGCCTAGAGCTGGCTGCTCCCAAGTCACACATCTGAGCCCAGCTCCTGCTGAGCTCCTGAGCTTGACCAGGGCCCAGGGCTGCTTTGGATTGTTATTGGAAAGGGATTTCCTTCATGGTGCCTCCTGCAAAAGATCACTCGCTCTGCCAAACAAAGCAACATATGTCACGACATTTGGGAGATGCTGCTCACATGGCTAGCTCTACTAAAATCCCCCTTAGTATGTTTACAAACCATCAACGGTGACCCATAGGAACATGCCAAATATGTTCTAGTAGCAAAGTGGATGACCCTGAAAAAACTGCTTTGGACCCCCAGACATTAGGATTGTACCAATACATCTAAGAGGCGCCCACCATCCACGCGGGGGTCTAGTTTTGCAAACCGAGGCCGGGGAGTGGACTGGGAAGCAAAAGAGGCCTTGGAATTTGAGTTCAAAGTGGCCCATACAATATAAACTATCCTAAGAGGCCCATGGTGCAGAGGCCCACCGGGAAATAGTCCATCTTTCTAGTAGGTCAGTCGAACACTGACTACAATGTACACTCCCACTGCAACCCTAAAACCCTCCTCAAGAAGCACCAGAATGTGCTCTTCCACTGAAGCAAGAAAAGGGGTTCACACAGCGTTTGCAACTGTATGTTCAGGCCAGCCAGACATTGGATTGTATGAATTCACCGGGGCAACATCCTAAAGATGTTCCTGCAGGGGCCAAGCGATACTGCCACCATAAGTTGTACAAAAACGCCATCTGCTTGAGTCATGGCAACATTTTGCAACACTAGTCTTTGTGTCCACTGCAGATGAGGCCAGTTATGTAGGAATGAGTGTGATTCAATGGGGTTCATGAGGTGAGTCCCAGGGGAATGGCCAAGCAAACTTTATAAATGCTAGATTTGAAGAGCTTACCTGCAGACGAAGCGCAATGGGAACATGATGCATTTTCCAATTAACAACGAATAACCTAGTCTCCTGCACCTAAAAAGAAAGAAACAAAGGGTGTAGCATGCTGTTAGGGTGTCACACGCACGTTAACAAATGCATCTAGCACCTAATAACTCTTTTCATATTGCTTCTTTGCGACCACAATTCTTACAAGCAAGTGCGCTGTAGCGCAGGGAGTTAATGTGATGAAACCAGGGTCACACAGTTTGGCATGCACCAAATAACGGTTTTCATATTGTTTCTATGTGCCCACAATTCCTACAGGCATGTGAGCTGAATGGCAAATGAGCGGAACTCCCACAAAATCTGCGTGACGGATAATGGGGTCCCACTTGCATGAGGGCATTAATGGGGAAGGAGCGGGGCACTGTTGAAGTCAATGGGACCAGTGGGGGAGGAGGGGGCATTTCAATGGGGGCATGAATGGCAAATGAGCGGTACTCCATTGAAGTCTGTGTGACCAATGATGGGGGTGCGGCTTGAATGAGGGCATTAATGGGGAAGGAGTGGAGCTCCATTGAAGGGAAAGGGATCCATAGTGGGGGGCTGGCCGGGCGGCGGTGCTTCGAATGAGGGCACTCATGGCAAATGAGCGGAACTCCCACGAAATCAGTGTGAGCAAAGTGTTCTGTGATGACACCTTACCAAGTGCAGACTGGCACCCCTGGTCACAGGCGAGAGATGTCCCCCCTAATTCAGAGCGATTGCCGCTACGCCCCCTCCACCTGACATTTAGAAAGTCATGAGCGCTATCTTTCTCCCCTAATTTGCACGAGAGGGAGCAGGCCCTCACCGTTCCAGCAGACTCTGGACAAGAAAGTGCCAAAGCCATGAGAAATCACTGTATCGCTTGACTTTCCCAGGTAACCACACTTTGAACCCAGGATGCCCCAGGGAAAGGATTCAATGTACAATTCGACTCTTGCAATTAAACGGATCTCCTTGGTGGTTCTCAAGCATCAACTCATCGGAACTCACTTCATCCTACAAGGAAGGAGCGCAGGGAGGGTTTTCTCACCTCCGATGCAACCCATCTAATGGGGAAGGAGTGGGGCAGTGTTGAAGTCAATGGGACCAGTTGGGGAGTGGGGGGGGGGCGGGGGGGGGGACTTGGATGGAGGCATGAATGGCAAATGAGCAGGACTCCATTGAAGTCTGTGTGACTAGAGGACATGTATTCTGCAGGGCAAAAAGTATTTCTCATCCATTTTAAATGCACACTGGGAAAGGATTGGACACTTCATTCCTGAGAGATGTGCCAAAGCCTTCAGGGTGACCAAGGAAAGGCTTCCCTTTGCTGAAAAATCGCTGCCTGGCTATATCTAGACTACTGACTTTTTCGAAAAGGTTTCCTGCCAAACAGAAAAGTCCCTGTTTAAACTTGATTATGAAAAAAGCAGTAGAAAAATTCCGCAAACACAAAAAAACACACACACACAAAATTAGCAAGCAGCTTACCTTTTACTTTCCACGATTCTAAGCCTGCATCTCCCTCTGGTGGCCATTCCTGATAAGGAGGAAAGTCCCTTGCACGCCACCTGCTGGCGATCTGGTAGAACCTGCAGATGGAAATCCTGGCTGTTGGTAGCAGAATTGGCTGACTTTACTGCTGGCCACCTAGAGGCCATTTCTTATAACCTGCAGATGGCGAATCCAGCTGTTAAAAAAAAAAAAAAAAAAAAAAAGATTTTTAAAGCTCTCCTCGGATCAACACAACACCTCGGATCAAGATGAAAAACAAAAACAAAAAAAAGTTCAAGCTCTCCCATCTCACACTCGTATCACACAACACAACACAACACAACACAACACAAGGCCTCGGATCAAGATGACATGGACAGAGAAAGCTGTAACCGAATATGCTGCATTAAATTGTTTGAGGGCAGTCCATTTATCCGTCACGGGATGATAAAGGGCTGATTTGCCCCAGCTACAGCATTCCACCACTAGTCGGACTACCGCAAAATCAATATGACCAATAATGGGGTGCCACTGGAATGAGGGCATTAATGGGAAAGGAGTGGAGCTCCATTGAAGTGAAAGGGACCCGTGGTGGGGGGCCCTGTGGGCCTGTGGAGGTGGGGGGGGGGGGGGAACTTGAATGGGGGGGAACTCCCAGGAAATCAGTGTGACCGATAATGGGGTGCCATTTGAATGAGGGCATTAATGGGGAAGGGACGGGGCACTGTTGAAGTCAATGGGACCAGTTGGGGCAGAAGGGGCGCTTGAATGGGGGCATGAATGGCAATCGAGCAGGACTCCATCGAAGTCTGTCTGACTGATGATGGGGGTGCGGCTTGAATGAGGGTATTGATGAGGAAGGAGTGGTGCTCCATTGAAGTGAAAGGGACCCATGGTGGGGGGCTGGCCGGGCGGTGGCGCTTCGAATGAGGGCATTCATGGCAAATGAGCGGAACTCCCACGAAATCAGTGTGAGAATGTGTTCTGTGATTACACCTTGCCAAGTGCAGACTGGCCCCCTGGTCAGAGGCGAGAGATGTCCCCCCTAATTCAGAAGGAGCGGGGCACTGTTGAAGTCAGTGGGACTGGGAGGGGACTTGAATGGGGGCCTGAATGGGAAACGCCCGGGACACCATTGAAGTCCGTGTAAGTCTGTGTAAGCAGGGTGAGAATCACAATGGGGCAAAACTAGGATTATTTATGGTTGTTCTGTGATTGCACCTTGCCAAGTGCATTCTGCCTCCCAGGTCACAGCCGAGCGCTGTCCCCCCTAATTCAGAGCGATTGCTGCGGCCCCCCTCCCCCCACCTCACATTCATAAAGTCATGAGCGCAATCTTTCTCCCCTAATTTGCACGAGAGCGAGCAGGCCCTCACTGTTCCGGCGGGCTCTGGACAAGAAAGTGCCAAAGCAATGAGAAATCACTGTATCTCTTGCCTTTCCCAGGAAACCACGCTTTGAACCCAGGACACCCCGTTGAATCGTTGCCAACAAATGACTGTGTCTGCATCTGTTGTCCCAAAGATTCAATGTACCATTTGACTATTTCACTTAAACGGATCTCCTTGGCGGTTCTTATGTACCAGCCCAATGGAACTCACTCCATCCTACAAGGAAGGAGCACAGAGAGGGGTGCATGAGGCGAGTCCCATGGGAATGAGCGATTCCCTATGTAATTATAGGCAGCCATCGGGTAGGAATGAGGGAGACTGTAGGTAAGTGGGTGAGGCTAATCATGTAGGAATGAGTGCAACTCTATGAAGCGAGTCCCGTGGGAATGAGCGAGCCTCCATTCAATTAGAGGCAGCCATCAAGTAGAAAAATAGCGGTTCTGCGTGTAAGTGTATGAGGCCAGTCATGTAGGAATGAGTGAGTCTCTATGTAATTATACGCAGCATCAGGTAGAAATGAGGAGGACTGCGGGTAAGTGTATGAGGCTAATCATATAGGAATGAGTGTGACTGCAGGAGGCGAGTCCCATGGGAATGAGTGATTCTCTATGTAATTAGAAATGAGATCAAGTCAATGAAAATAGAGACTGTGTTTCAAGGGTGATGAAGGTTTGATTTGTGTCGCTTCCCACTGAAGCCTACAGAGAGTATGGCCTTGACGCGGTGGGTGTAATTGTCTGACTTGGCTCTGCAAAGAATTTCACAAATTCAGGGCAAAATTCACCGACCAAGCCTGTTTCACCCCTGGAGCAAAATTGCCCTTTTTAGGCTTCTTCCAACACGACGTTCTGCTCTTTCACAATTTATTTGGGCGGTACAGCAAGATATTTCAGGTGGTTTGCCTCCAGAAATTTCGTTTTTTCCACGAAATTCTGTTTTCAGTGGCCAAAAATGTGACATTTCAGGAAAAGAAACAAACTTCCGAAACACAAAAGTGGGCTAAAATTAATTGCAGAGCATCTAAAAGAACTCTCTGCAGGCGAAGCAGAACTTGGATAACATACTGAAAACGAATCCATGCATGCCAACATTTTGGAGCAGCTAGAAGTAAGATTTTCTCCTAGGAAGGGAGAGCATTTAATCTTCCTTTTAGGCCTGAGTGCTTGCTGCGGCAATAGCAGGCTTGAGTGCTTCTGGCAGCAGCAGGAGGCCTGTGCGGAGCTGCCTCTGCCCGCAGGGCTCCAGCGAGTCACCACCTCTCCCCCAGGTCCTGCTTCTAGGGTTCTTGACCTTCCCGTGCCCCTGCTCCAGGGCTCACCTGCTGCCATCGCCGTGCCAACGGAACCCTCGGGCTGGGCAGGCATTGTGACATCACAGCTTCCCCCATCCCCCGCCGGGCCCAGGGCCTAGAGCTGGCTGCTCCCAAGTCACACATCTGAGCCCAGCTCCTGCTGAGCTGCTGAGCTTGACCAGGGCCCAGGGATGCTTTGGATTGTTATTGGAAAGGGATTTCCTTCATGGTGCCTCCTGCAAAAGATCACTCGCTCTGCCATACAAAGCAACATATGTCACGACATTTGGGAGATGCTGCTCACATGGCTAGCTCTGCTAAAATCCCCCTTAGTATGTTTACAAACCATCAACGGTGACCCATAGGAACATGCCAAATATGTTCTAGTAGCAAAGTGGATGACCCTGAAAAAACTGCTTTGGACCCCCAGACATTAGGATTGTACCAATACATCTAAGAGGCGCCCACCATCCACGCGGGGGTCTAGTTTTGCAAACCGAGGCCGGGGAGTGGACTGGGAAGCAAAAGAGGCCTTGGAATTTGAGTTCAAAGTGGCCCATACAATATAAACTATCCTAAGAGGCCCATGGTGCAGAGGCCCACCGGGAAATATTCCATCTTTCTAGTAGGTCAGTCGAACACTGACTACAATGTACACTCCCACTGCAACCCTAAAACCCTCCTCAAGAAGCACCAGAATGTGCTCTTCCACTGAAGCAAGAAAAGGGGTTCACACAGCGTTTGCAACTGTATGTTCAGGCCAGCCAGACATTGGATTGTATGAATTCACCGGGGCAACATCCTAAAGATGTTCCTGCAGGGGCCAAGCGATACTGCCACCATAAGTTGTACAAAAACGCCATCTGCTTGAGTCATCGCAACATTTTGCAACACTAGTCTTTGTGTCCACTGCAGATGAGGCCAGTTATGTAGGAATGAGTGTGATTCAATGGGGTTCATGAGGTGAGTCCCAGGGGAATGGCCAAGCAAACTTTATAAATGCTAGATTTGAAGAGCTTACCTGCAGACGAAGCGCAATGGGAACATGATGCATTTTCCAATTAACAACGAATAACCTAGTCTCCTGCACCTAAAAAGAAAGAAACAAAGGGTGTAGCATGCTGTTAGGGTGTCACACGCACGTTAACAAATGCATCTAGCACCTAATAACTCTTTTCATATTGCTTCTTTGCGACCACAATTCTTACAAGCAAGTGCGCTGTAGCGCAGGGAGTTAATGTGATGAAACCAGGGTCACACAGTTTGGCATGCACCAAATAACGGTTTTCATATTGTTTCTATGTGCCCACAATTCCTACAGGCATGTGAGCTGAATGGCAAATGAGCGGAACTCCCACAAAATCTGCGTGACGGATAATGGGGTCCCACTTGCATGAGGGCATTAATGGGGAAGGAGCGGGGCACTGTTGAAGTCAATGGGACCAGTGGGGGAGGAGGGGGCATTTCAATGGGGGCATGAATGGCAAATGAGCGGTACTCCATTGAAGTCTGTGTGACCAATGATGGGGGTGCGGCTTGAATGAGGGCATTAATGGGGAAGGAGTGGAGCTCCATTGAAGTGAAAGGGATCCATAGTGGGGGGCTGGCCGGGCGGCGGTGCTTCGAATGAGGGCACTCATGGCAAATGAGCGGAACTCCCACGAAATCAGTGTGAGCAAAGTGTTCTGTGATGACACCTTACCAAGTGCAGACTGGCACCCCTGGTCACAGGCGAGAGATGTCCCCCCTAATTCAGAGCGATTGCCGCTACGCCCCCTCCACCTGACATTTAGAAAGTCATGAGCGCTATCTTTCTCCCCTAATTTGCACGAGAGGGAGCAGGCCCTCACCGTTCCAGCAGACTCTGGACAAGAAAGTGCCAAAGCCATGAGAAATCACTGTATCGCTTGACTTTCCCAGGTAACCACACTTTGAACCCAGGATGCCCCAGGGAAAGGATTCAATGTACAATTCGACTCTTGCAATTAAACGGATCTCCTTGGTGGTTCTCAAGCATCAACTCATCGGAACTCACTTCATCCTACAAGGAAGGAGCGCAGGGAGGGTTTTCTCACCTCCGATGCAACCCATGTAATGGGGAAGGAGTGGGGCAGTGTTGAAGTCAATGGGACCAGTTGGGGAGTGGGGGGGGGGTGGGGGGGGGGGGGACTTGGATGGAGGCATGAATGGCAAATGAGCAGGACTCCATTGAAGTCTGTGTGACTAGAGGACATGTATTCTGCAGGGCAAAAAGTATTTCTCATCCATTTTAAATGCACACTGGGAAAGGATTGGACACTTCTTTCCTGAGAGATGTGCCAAAGCCTTCAGGGTGACCAAGGAAAGGCTTCCCTTTGCTGAAAAATCGCTGCCTGGCTATATCTAGACTACTGACTTTTTCGAAAAGGTTTCCTGCCAAACAAAAAAGTCCCTGTTTAAACTTGATTATGAAAAAAGCAGTAGAAAAATTCTGCAAACACAAAAAAACACACACACACAAAATTAGCAAGCAGCTTACCTTTTACTTTCCACAATTCTAAGCCTGCATCTCCCTCTGGTGGCCATTCCTGATAAGGAGGAAAGTCCCTTGCACGCCACCTGCTGGCGATCTGGTAGAACCTGCAGATGGAAATCCTGGCTGTTGGTAGCAGAATTGGCTGACTTTACTGCTGGCCACCTAGAGGCCATTTCTTATAACCTGCAGATGGCGAATCCAGCTGTTAAAAAAAAAAAAAAAAAAAAAAAAAGATTTTTAAAGCTCTCCTCGGATCAACACAACACCTCGGATCAAGATGAAAAACAAAAACAACAAAAAAGTTCAAGCTCTCCCATCTCACACTCGTATCACACAACACAACACAACACAACACAAGGCCTCGGATCAAGATGACATGGACAGAGAAAGCTGTAACCGAATATGCTGCATTAAATTGTTTGAGGGCAGTCCATTTATCCGTCACGGGATGATAAAGGGCTGATTTGCCCCAGCTACAGCATTCCACCACTATTCGGACTACCGCAAAATCAATATGACCAATAATGGGGTGCCACTGGAATGAGGGCATTAATGGGAAAGGAGTGGAGCTCCATTGAAGTGAAAGGGACCCGTGGTGGGGGGCCCTGTGGGCCTGTGGAGGTGGGGGGGGCGGGGGGGGGTGGAACTTGAATGGGGGGGAACTCCCAGGAAATCAGTGTGACCGATAATGGGGTGCCATTTGAATGAGGGCATTAATGGGGAAGGGACGGGGCACTGTTGAAGTCAATGGGACCAGTTGGGGCAGAAGGGGCGCTTGAATGGGGGCATGAATGGCAATCGAGCAGGACTCCATCGAAGTCTGTCTGACTGATGATGGGGGTGCGGCTTGAATGAGGGTATTGATGAGGAAGGAGTGGTGCTCCATTGAAGTGAAAGGGACCCATGGTGGGGGGCTGGCCGGGCGGTGGTGCTTCGAATGAGGGCATTCATGGCAAATGAGCGGAACTCCCACGAAATCAGTGTGAGCAATGTGTTCTGTGATTACACCTTGCCAAGTGCAGACTGGTCCCCTGGTCAGAGGCGAGAGATGTCCCCCCTAATTCAGAAGGAGCGGGGCACTGTTGAAGTCAGTGGGACTGGGAGGGGACTTGAATGGGGGCCTGAATGGGAAACGCCCGGGACACCATTGAAGTCCGTGTAAGTCTGTGTAAGCAGGGTGAGAATCACAATGGGGCAAAACTAGGATTATCTATGGTTGTTCTGTGATTGCACCTTGCCAAGTGCATTCTGCCCCCCAGGTCACAGCCGAGCGCTGTCCCCCCTAATTCAGAGCGATTGCTGCGGCCCCCCTCCCCCCACCTCACATTCATAAAGTCATGAGCGCAATCTTTCTCCCCTAATTTGCACGAGAGCGAGCAGGCCCTCACTGTTCCGGCGGGCTCTGGACAAGAAAGTGCCAAAGCAATCAGAAATCACTGTATCTCTTGCCTTTCCCAGGAAACCACGCTTTGAACCCAGGACACCCCGTTGAATCGTTGCCAACAAATGACTGTGTCTGCATCTGTTGTCCCAAAGATTCAATGGACCATTTGACTATTTCACTTAAACGGATCTCCTTGGCGGTTCTTATGTACCAGCCCAATGGAACTCACTCCATCCTACAAGGAAGGAGCACAGAGAGGGGTGCATGAGGCGAGTCCCATGGGAATGAGCGATTCCCTATGTAATTATAGGCAGCCATCGGGTAGGAATGAGGTACTGTAGGTAAGTGGATGAGGCTAATCATGTAGGAATGAGTGCAACTCTATGAAGCGAGTCCCGTGGGAATGAGCGAGCCTCTATTCAATTAGAGGCAGCCATCAAGTAGAAAAATAGCGGTTCAGCGTGTAAGTGTATGAGGCCAGTCATGTAGGAATGAGTGAGTCTCTATGTAATTATACGCAGCATCAGGTAGAAATGAGGAGGACTGCGGGTAAGTGTATGAGGCTAATCATATAGGAATGAGTGTGACTGCAGGAGGCGAGTCCCATGGGAATGAGTGATTCTCTATGTCATTAGAAATGAGATCAAGTCAATGAAAATAGAGACTGTGTTTCAAGGGTGATGAAGGTTTGATTTGTGTCGCTTCCCACTGAAGCCTACAGAGAGTATGGCCTTGACGCGGTGGGTGTAATTGTCTGACTTGGCTCTGCAAAGAATTTCACAAATTCAGGGCAAAATTCACCGACCAAGCCTGTTTCACCCCTGGAGCAAAATTGCCCTTTTTAGGCTTTTTCCAACACGACGTTCTGCTCTTTCACAATTTATTTGGGCGGTACAGCAAGATATTTCAGGTGGTTTGCCTCCAGAAATTTCGTTTTTTCCACGAAATTCTGTTTTCAGTGGCCAAAAATGTGACATTTCAGGAAAAGAAACAAACTTCCGAAACACAAAAGTGGGCTAAAATTAATTGCAGAGCATCTAAAAGAACTCTCTGCAGGCGAAGCAGAACTTGGATAACATACTGAAAACGAATCCATGCATGCCAACATTTTGGAGCAGCTAGAAGTAAGATTTTCTCCTAGGAAGGGAGAGCATTTAATCTTCCTTTTAGGCCTGAGTGCTTGCTGCGGCAATAGCAGGCTTGAGTGCTTCTGGCAGCAGCAGGAGGCCTGTGCGGAGCTGCCTCTGCCCGCAGGGCTCCAGCGAGTCACCACCTCTCCCCCAGGTCCTGCTTCTAGGGTTCTTGACCTTCCCATGCCCCTGCTCCAGGGCTCACCTGCTGCCATCGCCATGCCAACGGAACCCTCGGGCTGGGCAGGCATTGTGACATCACAGCTTCCCCCATCCCCCGCCGCGCCCAGGGCCTAGAGCTGGCTGCTCCCAAGTCACACATCTGAGCCCAGCTCCTGCTGAGCTCCTGAGCTTGACCAGGGCCCAGGGCTGCTTTGGATTGTTATTGGAAAGGGATTTCCTTCATGGTGCCTCCTGCAAAAGATCACTCGCTCTGCCAAACAAAGCAACATATGTCACGACATTTGGGAGATGCTGCTCACATGGCTAGCTCTACTAAAATCCCCCTTAGTATGTTTACAAACCATCAACGGTGACCCATAGGAACATGCCAAATATGTTCTAGTAGCAAAGTGGATGACCCTGAAAAAACTGCTTTGGACCCCCAGACATTAGGATTGTACCAATACATCTAAGAGGCGCCCACCATCCACGCGGGGGTCTAGTTTTGCAAACCGAGGCCGGGGAGTGGACTGGGAAGCAAAAGAGGCCTTGGAATTTGAGTTCAAAGTGGCCCATACAATATAAACTATCCTAAGAGGCCCATGGTGCAGAGGCCCACCGGGAAATAGTCCATCTTTCTAGTAGGTCAGTCGAACACTGACTACAATGTACACTCCCACTGCAACCCTAAAACCCTCCTCAAGAAGCACCAGAATGTGCTCTTCCACTGAAGCAAGAAAAGGGGTTCACACAGCGTTTGCAACTGTATGTTCAGGCCAGCCAGACATTGGATTGTATGAATTCACCGGGGCAACATCCTAAAGATGTTCCTGCAGGGGCCAAGCGATACTGCCACCATAAGTTGTACAAAAACGCCATCTGCTTGAGTCATGGCAACATTTTGCAACACTAGTCTTTGTGTCCACTGCAGATGAGGCCAGTTATGTAGGAATGAGTGTGATTCAATGGGGTTCATGAGGTGAGTCCCAGGGGAATGGCCAAGCAAACTTTATAAATGCTAGATTTGAAGAGCTTACCTGCAGACGAAGCGCAATGGGAACATGATGCATTTTCCAATTAACAACGAATAACCTAGTCTCCTGCACCTAAAAAGAAAGAAACAAAGGGTGTAGCATGCTGTTAGGGTGTCACACGCACGTTAACAAATGCATCTAGCACCTAATAACTCTTTTCATATTGCTTCTTTGCGACCACAATTCTTACAAGCAAGTGCGCTGTAGCGCAGGGAGTTAATGTGATGAAACCAGGGTCACACAGTTTGGCATGCACCAAATAACGGTTTTCATATTGTTTCTATGTGCCCACAATTCCTACAGGCATGTGAGCTGAATGGCAAATGAGCGGAACTCCCACAAAATCTGCGTGACGGATAATGGGGTCCCACTTGCATGAGGGCATTAATGGGGAAGGAGCGGGGCACTGTTGAAGTCAATGGGACCAGTGGGGGAGGAGGGGGCATTTCAATGGGGGCATGAATGGCAAATGAGCGGTACTCCATTGAAGTCTGTGTGACCAATGATGGGGGTGCGGCTTGAATGAGGGCATTAATGGGGAAGGAGTGGAGCTCCATTGAAGGGAAAGGGATCCATAGTGGGGGGCTGGCCGGGCGGCGGTGCTTCGAATGAGGGCACTCATGGCAAATGAGCGGAACTCCCACGAAATCAGTGTGAGCAAAGTGTTCTGTGATGACACCTTACCAAGTGCAGACTGGCACCCCTGGTCACAGGCGAGAGATGTCCCCCCTAATTCAGAGCGATTGCCGCTACGCCCCCTCCACCTGACATTTAGAAAGTCATGAGCGCTATCTTTCTCCCCTAATTTGCACGAGAGGGAGCAGGCCCTCACCGTTCCAGCAGACTCTGGACAAGAAAGTGCCAAAGCCATGAGAAATCACTGTATCGCTTGACTTTCCCAGGTAACCACACTTTGAACCCAGGATGCCCCAGGGAAAGGATTCAATGTACAATTCGACTCTTGCAATTAAACGGATCTCCTTGGTGGTTCTCAAGCATCAACTCATCGGAACTCACTTCATCCTACAAGGAAGGAGCGCAGGGAGGGTTTTCTCACCTCCGATGCAACCCATGTAATGGGGAAGGAGTGGGGCAGTGTTGAAGTCAATGGGACCAGTTGGGGAGTGGGGGGGGGGCGGGGGGGGGGACTTGGATGGAGGCATGAATGGCAAATGAGCAGGACTCCATTGAAGTCTGTGTGACTAGAGGACATGTATTCTGCAGGGCAAAAAGTATTTCTCATCCATTTTAAATGCACACTGGGAAAGGATTGGACACTTCATTCCTGAGAGATGTGCCAAAGCCTTCAGGGTGACCAAGGAAAGGCTTCCCTTTGCTGAAAAATCGCTGCCTGGCTATATCTAGACTACTGACTTTTTCGAAAAGGTTTCCTGCCAAACAGAAAAGTCCCTGTTTAAACTTGATTATGAAAAAAGCAGTAGAAAAATTCCGCAAACACAAAAAAACACACACACACAAAATTAGCAAGCAGCTTACCTTTTACTTTCCACGATTCTAAGCCTGCATCTCCCTCTGGTGGCCATTCCTGATAAGGAGGAAAGTCCCTTGCACGCCACCTGCTGGCGATCTGGTAGAACCTGCAGATGGAAATCCTGGCTGTTGGTAGCAGAATTGGCTGACTTTACTGCTGGCCACCTAGAGGCCATTTCTTATAACCTGCAGATGGCGAATCCAGCTGTTAAAAAAAAAAAAAAAAAAGATTTTTAAAGCTCTCCTCGGATCAACACAACACCTCGGATCAAGATGAAAAACAAAAACAAAAAAAAGTTCAAGCTCTCCCATCTCACACTCGTATCACACAACACAACACAACACAACACAACACAAGGCCTCGGATCAAGATGACATGGACAGAGAAAGCTGTAACCGAATATGCTGCATTAAATTGTTTGAGGGCAGTCCATTTATCCGTCACGGGATGATAAAGGGCTGATTTGCCCCAGCTACAGCATTCCACCACTAGTCGGACTACCGCAAAATCAATATGACCAATAATGGGGTGCCACTGGAATGAGGGCATTAATGGGAAAGGAGTGGAGCTCCATTGAAGTGAAAGGGACCCGTGGTGGGGGGCCCTGTGGGCCTGTGGAGGTGGGGGGGGGGGGGAACTTGAATGGGGGGGAACTCCCAGGAAATCAGTGTGACCGATAATGGGGTGCCATTTGAATGAGGGCATTAATGGGGAAGGGACGGGGCACTGTTGAAGTCAATGGGACCAGTTGGGGCAGAAGGGGCGCTTGAATGGGGGCATGAATGGCAATCGAGCAGGACTCCATCGAAGTCTGTCTGACTGATGATGGGGGTGCGGCTTGAATGAGGGTATTGATGAGGAAGGAGTGGTGCTCCATTGAAGTGAAAGGGACCCATGGTGGGGGGCTGGCCGGGCGGTGGCGCTTCGAATGAGGGCATTCATGGCAAATGAGCGGAACTCCCACGAAATCAGTGTGAGAATGTGTTCTGTGATTACACCTTGCCAAGTGCAGACTGGCCCCCTGGTCAGAGGCGAGAGATGTCCCCCCTAATTCAGAAGGAGCGGGGCACTGTTGAAGTCAGTGGGACTGGGAGGGGACTTGAATGGGGGCCTGAATGGGAAACGCCCGGGACACCATTGAAGTCCGTGTAAGTCTGTGTAAGCAGGGTGAGAATCACAATGGGGCAAAACTAGGATTATTTATGGTTGTTCTGTGATTGCACCTTGCCAAGTGCATTCTGCCTCCCAGGTCACAGCCGAGCGCTGTCCCCCCTAATTCAGAGCGATTGCTGCGGCCCCCCTCCCCCCACCTCACATTCATAAAGTCATGAGCGCAATCTTTCTCCCCTAATTTGCACGAGAGCGAGCAGGCCCTCACTGTTCCGGCGGGCTCTGGACAAGAAAGTGCCAAAGCAATGAGAAATCACTGTATCTCTTGCCTTTCCCAGGAAACCACGCTTTGAACCCAGGACACCCCGTTGAATCGTTGCCAACAAATGACTGTGTCTGCATCTGTTGTCCCAAAGATTCAATGTACCATTTGACTATTTCACTTAAACGGATCTCCTTGGCGGTTCTTATGTACCAGCCCAATGGAACTCACTCCATCCTACAAGGAAGGAGCACAGAGAGGGGTGCATGAGGCGAGTCCCATGGGAATGAGCGATTCCCTATGTAATTATAGGCAACCATCGGGTAGGAATGAGGGAGACTGTAGGTAAGTGGGTGAGGCTAATCATGTAGGAATGAGTGCAACTCTATGAAGCGAGTCCCGTGGGAATGAGCGAGCCTCCATTCAATTAGAGGCAGCCATCAAGTAGAAAAATAGCGGTTCTGCGTGTAAGTGTATGAGGCCAGTCATGTAGGAATGAGTGAGTCTCTATGTAATTATACGCAGCATCAGGTAGAAATGAGGAGGACTGCGGGTAAGTGTATGAGGCTAATCATATAGGAATGAGTGTGACTGCAGGAGGCGAGTCCCATGGGAATGAGTGATTCTCTATGTAATTAGAAATGAGATCAAGTCAATGAAAATAGAGACTGTGTTTCAAGGGTGATGAAGGTTTGATTTGTGTCGCTTCCCACTGAAGCCTACAGAGAGTATGGCCTTGACGCGGTGGGTGTAATTGTCTGACTTGGCTCTGCAAAGAATTTCACAAATTCAGGGCAAAATTCACCGACCAAGCCTGTTTCACCCCTGGAGCAAAATTGCCCTTTTTAGGCTTCTTCCAACACGACGTTCTGCTCTTTCACAATTTATTTGGGCGGTACAGCAAGATATTTCAGGTGGTTTGCCTCCAGAAATTTCGTTTTTTCCACGAAATTCTGTTTTCAGTGGTCAAAAATGTGACATTTCAGGAAAAGAAACAAACTTCCGAAACACAAAAGTGGGCTAAAATTAATTGCAGAGCATCTAAAAGAACTCTCTGCAGGCGAAGCAGAACTTGGATAACATACTGAAAACGAATCCATGCATGCCAACATTTTGGAGCAGCTAGAAGTAAGATTTTCTCCTAGGAAGGGAGAGCATTTAATCTTCCTTTTAGGCCTGAGTGCTTGCTGCGGCAATAGCAGGCTTGAGTGCTTCTGGCAGCAGCAGGAGGCCTGTGCGGAGCTGCCTCTGCCCGCAGGGCTCCAGCGAGTCACCACCTCTCCCCCAGGTCCTGCTTCTAGGGTTCTTGACCTTCCCGTGCCCCTGCTCCAGGGCTCACCTGCTGCCATCGCCGTGCCAACGGAACCCTCGGGCTGGGCAGGCATTGTGACATCACAGCTTCCCCCATCCCCCGCCGGGCCCAGGGCCTAGAGCTGGCTGCTCCCAAGTCACACATCTGAGCCCAGCTCCTGCTGAGCTGCTGAGCTTGACCAGGGCCCAGGGATGCTTTGGATTGTTATTGGAAAGGGATTTCCTTCATGGTGCCTCCTGCAAAAGATCACTCGCTCTGCCATACAAAGCAACATATGTCACGACATTTGGGAGATGCTGCTCACATGGCTAGCTCTGCTAAAATCCCCCTTAGTATGTTTACAAACCATCAACGGTGACCCATAGGAACATGCCAAATATGTTCTAGTAGCAAAGTGGATGACCCTGAAAAAACTGCTTTGGACCCCCAGACATTAGGATTGTACCAATACATCTAAGAGGCGCCCACCATCCACGCGGGGGTCTAGTTTTGCAAACCGAGGCCGGGGAGTGGACTGGGAAGCAAAAGAGGCCTTGGAATTTGAGTTCAAAGTGGCCCATACAATATAAACTATCCTAAGAGGCCCATGGTGCAGAGGCCCACCGGGAAATATTCCATCTTTCTAGTAGGTCAGTCGAACACTGACTACAATGTACACTCCCACTGCAACCCTAAAACCCTCCTCAAGAAGCACCAGAATGTGCTCTTCCACTGAAGCAAGAAAAGGGGTTCACACAGCGTTTGCAACTGTATGTTCAGGCCAGCCAGACATTGGATTGTATGAATTCACCGGGGCAACATCCTAAAGATGTTCCTGCAGGGGCCAAGCGATACTGCCACCATAAGTTGTACAAAAACGCCATCTGCTTGAGTCATGGCAACATTTTGCAACACTAGTCTTTGTGTCCACTGCAGATGAGGCCAGTTATGTAGGAATGAGTGTGATTCAATGGGGTTCATGAGGTGAGTCCCAGGGGAATGGCCAAGCAAACTTTATAAATGCTAGATTTGAAGAGCTTACCTGCAGACGAAGCGCAATGGGAACATGATGCATTTTCCAATTAACAACGAATAACCTAGTCTCCTGCACCTAAAAAGAAAGAAACAAAGGGTGTAGCATGCTGTTAGGGTGTCACACGCACGTTAACAAATGCATCTAGCACCTAATAACTCTTTTCATATTGCTTCTTTGCGACCACAATTCTTACAAGCAAGTGCGCTGTAGCGCAGGGAGTTAATGTGATGAAACCAGGGTCACACAGTTTGGCATGCACCAAATAACGGTTTTCATATTGTTTCTATGTGCCCACAATTCCTACAGGCATGTGAGCTGAATGGCAAATGAGCGGAACTCCCACAAAATCTGCGTGACGGATAATGGGGTCCCACTTGCATGAGGGCATTAATGGGGAAGGAGCGGGGCACTGTTGAAGTCAATGGGACCAGTGGGGGAGGAGGGGGCATTTCAATGGGGGCATGAATGGCAAATGAGCGGTACTCCATTGAAGTCTGTGTGACCAATGATGGGGGTGCGGCTTGAATGAGGGCATTAATGGGGAAGGAGTGGAGCTCCATTGAAGTGAAAGGGATCCATAGTGGGGGGCTGGCCGGGCGGCGGTGCTTCGAATGAGGGCACTCATGGCAAATGAGCGGAACTCCCACGAAATCAGTGTGAGCAAAGTGTTCTGTGATGACACCTTACCAAGTGCAGACTGGCACCCCTGGTCACAGGCGAGAGATGTCCCCCCTAATTCAGAGCGATTGCCGCTACGCCCCCTCCACCTGACATTTAGAAAGTCATGAGCGCTATCTTTCTCCCCTAATTTGCACGAGAGGGAGCAGGCCCTCACCGTTCCAGCAGACTCTGGACAAGAAAGTGCCAAAGCCATGAGAAATCACTGTATCGCTTGACTTTCCCAGGTAACCACACTTTGAACCCAGGATGCCCCAGGGAAAGGATTCAATGTACAATTCGACTCTTGCAATTAAACGGATCTCCTTGGTGGTTCTCAAGCATCAACTCATCGGAACTCACTTCATCCTACAAGGAAGGAGCGCAGGGAGGGTTTTCTCACCTCCGATGCAACCCATGTAATGGGGAAGGAGTGGGGCAGTGTTGAAGTCAATGGGACCAGTTGGGGAGTGGGGGGGGGGCGGGGGGGGGGACTTGGATGGAGGCATGAATGGCAAATGAGCAGGACTCCATTGAAGTCTGTGTGACTAGAGGACATGTATTCTGCAGGGCAAAAAGTATTTCTCATCCATTTTAAATGCACACTGGGAAAGGATTGGACACTTCTTTCCTGAGAGATGTGCCAAAGCCTTCAGGGTGACCAAGGAAAGGCTTCCCTTTGCTGAAAAATCGCTGCCTGGCTATATCTAGACTACTGACTTTTTCGAAAAGGTTTCCTGCCAAACAGAAAAGTCCCTGTTCAAACTTGATTATGAAAAAAGCAGTAGAAAAATTCCGCAAACACAAAAAAACACACACACACAAAATTAGCAAGCAGCTTACCTTTTACTTTCCACGATTCTAAGCCTGCATCTCCCTCTGGTGGCCATTCCTGATAAGGAGGAAAGTCCCTTGCACGCCACCTGCTGGCGATCTGGTAGAACCTGCAGATGGAAATCCTGGCTGTTGGTAGCAGAATTGGCTGACTTTACTGCTGGCCACCTAGAGGCCATTTCTTATAACCTGCAGATGGCGAATCCAGCTGTTAAAAAAAAAAAAAAAAAAGATTTTTAAAGCTCTCCTCGGATCAACACAACACCTCGGATCAAGATGAAAAACAAAAACAAAAAAAAGTTCAAGCTCTCCCATCTCACACTCGTATCACACAACACAACACAACACAACACAACACAAGGCCTCGGATCAAGATGACATGGACAGAGAAAGCTGTAACCGAATATGCTGCATTAAATTGTTTGAGGGCAGTCCATTTATCCGTCACGGGATGATAAAGGGCTGATTTGCCCCAGCTACAGCATTCCACCACTAGTCGGACTACCGCAAAATCAATATGACCAATAATGGGGTGCCACTGGAATGAGGGCATTAATGGGAAAGGAGTGGAGCTCCATTGAAGTGAAAGGGACCCGTGGTGGGGGGCCCTGTGGGCCTGTGGAGGTGGGGGGGGGGGGGAACTTGAATGGGGGGGAACTCCCAGGAAATCAGTGTGACCGATAATGGGGTGCCATTTGAATGAGGGCATTAATGGGGAAGGGACGGGGCACTGTTGAAGTCAATGGGACCAGTTGGGGCAGAAGGGGCGCTTGAATGGGGGCATGAATGGCAATCGAGCAGGACTCCATCGAAGTCTGTCTGACTGATGATGGGGGTGCGGCTTGAATGAGGGTATTGATGAGGAAGGAGTGGTGCTCCATTGAAGTGAAAGGGACCCATGGTGGGGGGCTGGCCGGGCGGTGGCGCTTCGAATGAGGGCATTCATGGCAAATGAGCGGAACTCCCACGAAATCAGTGTGAGAATGTGTTCTGTGATTACACCTTGCCAAGTGCAGACTGGCCCCCTGGTCAGAGGCGAGAGATGTCCCCCCTAATTCAGAAGGAGCGGGGCACTGTTGAAGTCAGTGGGACTGGGAGGGGACTTGAATGGGGGCCTGAATGGGAAACGCCCGGGACACCATTGAAGTCCGTGTAAGTCTGTGTAAGCAGGGTGAGAATCACAATGGGGCAAAACTAGGATTATTTATGGTTGTTCTGTGATTGCACCTTGCCAAGTGCATTCTGCCTCCCAGGTCACAGCCGAGCGCTGTCCCCCCTAATTCAGAGCGATTGCTGCGGCCCCCCTCCCCCCACCTCACATTCATAAAGTCATGAGCGCAATCTTTCTCCCCTAATTTGCACGAGAGCGAGCAGGCCCTCACTGTTCCGGCGGGCTCTGGACAAGAAAGTGCCAAAGCAATGAGAAATCACTGTATCTCTTGCCTTTCCCAGGAAACCACGCTTTGAACCCAGGACACCCCGTTGAATCGTTGCCAACAAATGACTGTGTCTGCATCTGTTGTCCCAAAGATTCAATGTACCATTTGACTATTTCACTTAAACGGATCTCCTTGGCGGTTCTTATGTACCAGCCCAATGGAACTCACTCCATCCTACAAGGAAGGAGCACAGAGAGGGGTGCATGAGGCGAGTCCCATGGGAATGAGCGATTCCCTATGTAATTATAGGCAACCATCGGGTAGGAATGAGGGAGACTGTAGGTAAGTGGGTGAGGCTAATCATGTAGGAATGAGTGCAACTCTATGAAGCGAGTCCCGTGGGAATGAGCGAGCCTCCATTCAATTAGAGGCAGCCATCAAGTAGAAAAATAGCGGTTCTGCGTGTAAGTGTATGAGGCCAGTCATGTAGGAATGAGTGAGTCTCTATGTAATTATACGCAGCATCAGGTAGAAATGAGGAGGACTGCGGGTAAGTGTATGAGGCTAATCATATAGGAATGAGTGTGACTGCAGGAGGCGAGTCCCATGGGAATGAGTGATTCTCTATGTAATTAGAAATGAGATCAAGTCAATGAAAATAGAGACTGTGTTTCAAGGGTGATGAAGGTTTGATTTGTGTCGCTTCCCACTGAAGCCTACAGAGAGTATGGCCTTGACGCGGTGGGTGTAATTGTCTGACTTGGCTCTGCAAAGAATTTCACAAATTCAGGGCAAAATTCACCGACCAAGCCTGTTTCACCCCTGGAGCAAAATTGCCCTTTTTAGGCTTCTTCCAACACGACGTTCTGCTCTTTCACAATTTATTTGGGCGGTACAGCAAGATATTTCAGGTGGTTTGCCTCCAGAAATTTCGTTTTTTCCACGAAATTCTGTTTTCAGTGGTCAAAAATGTGACATTTCAGGAAAAGAAACAAACTTCCGAAACACAAAAGTGGGCTAAAATTAATTGCAGAGCATCTAAAAGAACTCTCTGCAGGCGAAGCAGAACTTGGATAACATACTGAAAACGAATCCATGCATGCCAACATTTTGGAGCAGCTAGAAGTAAGATTTTCTCCTAGGAAGGGAGAGCATTTAATCTTCCTTTTAGGCCTGAGTGCTTGCTGCGGCAATAGCAGGCTTGAGTGCTTCTGGCAGCAGCAGGAGGCCTGTGCGGAGCTGCCTCTGCCCGCAGGGCTCCAGCGAGTCACCACCTCTCCCCCAGGTCCTGCTTCTAGGGTTCTTGACCTTCCCGTGCCCCTGCTCCAGGGCTCACCTGCTGCCATCGCCGTGCCAACGGAACCCTCGGGCTGGGCAGGCATTGTGACATCACAGCTTCCCCCATCCCCCGCCGGGCCCAGGGCCTAGAGCTGGCTGCTCCCAAGTCACACATCTGAGCCCAGCTCCTGCTGAGCTGCTGAGCTTGACCAGGGCCCAGGGATGCTTTGGATTGTTATTGGAAAGGGATTTCCTTCATGGTGCCTCCTGCAAAAGATCACTCGCTCTGCCATACAAAGCAACATATGTCACGACATTTGGGAGATGCTGCTCACATGGCTAGCTCTGCTAAAATCCCCCTTAGTATGTTTACAAACCATCAACGGTGACCCATAGGAACATGCCAAATATGTTCTAGTAGCAAAGTGGATGACCCTGAAAAAACTGCTTTGGACCCCCAGACATTAGGATTGTACCAATACATCTAAGAGGCGCCCACCATCCACGCGGGGGTCTAGTTTTGCAAACCGAGGCCGGGGAGTGGACTGGGAAGCAAAAGAGGCCTTGGAATTTGAGTTCAAAGTGGCCCATACAATATAAACTATCCTAAGAGGCCCATGGTGCAGAGGCCCACCGGGAAATATTCCATCTTTCTAGTAGGTCAGTCGAACACTGACTACAATGTACACTCCCACTGCAACCCTAAAACCCTCCTCAAGAAGCACCAGAATGTGCTCTTCCACTGAAGCAAGAAAAGGGGTTCACACAGCGTTTGCAACTGTATGTTCAGGCCAGCCAGACATTGGATTGTATGAATTCACCGGGGCAACATCCTAAAGATGTTCCTGCAGGGGCCAAGCGATACTGCCACCATAAGTTGTACAAAAACGCCATCTGCTTGAGTCATCGCAACATTTTGCAACACTAGTCTTTGTGTCCACTGCAGATGAGGCCAGTTATGTAGGAATGAGTGTGATTCAATGGGGTTCATGAGGTGAGTCCCAGGGGAATGGCCAAGCAAACTTTATAAATGCTAGATTTGAAGAGCTTACCTGCAGACGAAGCGCAATGGGAACATGATGCATTTTCCAATTAACAACGAATAACCTAGTCTCCTGCACCTAAAAAGAAAGAAACAAAGGGTGTAGCATGCTGTTAGGGTGTCACACGCACGTTAACAAATGCATCTAGCACCTAATAACTCTTTTCATATTGCTTCTTTGCGACCACAATTCTTACAAGCAAGTGCGCTGTAGCGCAGGGAGTTAATGTGATGAAACCAGGGTCACACAGTTTGGCATGCACCAAATAACGGTTTTCATATTGTTTCTATGTGCCCACAATTCCTACAGGCATGTGAGCTGAATGGCAAATGAGCGGAACTCCCACAAAATCTGCGTGACGGATAATGGGGTCCCACTTGCATGAGGGCATTAATGGGGAAGGAGCGGGGCACTGTTGAAGTCAATGGGACCAGTGGGGGAGGAGGGGGCATTTCAATGGGGGCATGAATGGCAAATGAGCGGTACTCCATTGAAGTCTGTGTGACCAATGATGGGGGTGCGGCTTGAATGAGGGCATTAATGGGGAAGGAGTGGAGCTCCATTGAAGTGAAAGGGATCCATAGTGGGGGGCTGGCCGGGCGGCGGTGCTTCGAATGAGGGCACTCATGGCAAATGAGCGGAACTCCCACGAAATCAGTGTGAGCAAAGTGTTCTGTGATGACACCTTACCAAGTGCAGACTGGCACCCCTGGTCACAGGCGAGAGATGTCCCCCCTAATTCAGAGCGATTGCCGCTACGCCCCCTCCACCTGACATTTAGAAAGTCATGAGCGCTATCTTTCTCCCCTAATTTGCACGAGAGGGAGCAGGCCCTCACCGTTCCAGCAGACTCTGGACAAGAAAGTGCCAAAGCCATGAGAAATCACTGTATCGCTTGACTTTCCCAGGTAACCACACTTTGAACCCAGGATGCCCCAGGGAAAGGATTCAATGTACAATTCGACTCTTGCAATTAAACGGATCTCCTTGGTGGTTCTCAAGCATCAACTCATCGGAACTCACTTCATCCTACAAGGAAGGAGCGCAGGGAGGGTTTTCTCACCTCCGATGCAACCCATGTAATGGGGAAGGAGTGGGGCAGTGTTGAAGTCAATGGGACCAGTTGGGGAGTGGGGGGGGGGCGGGGGGGGGGACTTGGATGGAGGCATGAATGGCAAATGAGCAGGACTCCATTGAAGTCTGTGTGACTAGAGGACATGTATTCTGCAGGGCAAAAAGTATTTCTCATCCATTTTAAATGCACACTGGGAAAGGATTGGACACTTCTTTCCTGAGAGATGTGCCAAAGCCTTCAGGGTGACCAAGGAAAGGCTTCCCTTTGCTGAAAAATCGCTGCCTGGCTATATCTAGACTACTGACTTTTTCGAAAAGGTTTCCTGCCAAACAGAAAAGTCCCTGTTCAAACTTGATTATGAAAAAAGCAGTAGAAAAATTCCGCAAACACAAAAAAACACACACACACAAAATTAGCAAGCAGCTTACCTTTTACTTTCCACGATTCTAAGCCTGCATCTCCCTCTGGTGGCCATTCCTGATAAGGAGGAAAGTCCCTTGCACGCCACCTGCTGGCGATCTGGTAGAACCTGCAGATGGAAATCCTGGCTGTTGGTAGCAGAATTGGCTGACTTTACTGCTGGCCACCTAGAGGCCATTTCTTATAACCTGCAGATGGCGAATCCAGCTGTTAAAAAAAAAAAAAAAAAAGATTTTTAAAGCTCTCCTCGGATCAACACAACACCTCGGATCAAGATGAAAAACAAAAACAAAAAAAAGTTCAAGCTCTCCCATCTCACACTCGTATCACACAACACAACACAACACAACACAACACAAGGCCTCGGATCAAGATGACATGGACAGAGAAAGCTGTAACCGAATATGCTGCATTAAATTGTTTGAGGGCAGTCCATTTATCCGTCACGGGATGATAAAGGGCTGATTTGCCCCAGCTACAGCATTCCACCACTAGTCGGACTACCGCAAAATCAATATGACCAATAATGGGGTGCCACTGGAATGAGGGCATTAATGGGAAAGGAGTGGAGCTCCATTGAAGTGAAAGGGACCCGTGGTGGGGGGCCCTGTGGGCCTGTGGAGGTGGGGGGGGGGGGGGGGACTTGAATGGGGGGGAACTCCCAGGAAATCAGTGTGACCGATAATGGGGTGCCATTTGAATGAGGGCATTAATGGGGAAGGGACGGGGCACTGTTGAAGTCAATGGGACCAGTTGGGGCAGAAGGGGCGCTTGAATGGGGGCATGAATGGCAATCGAGCAGGACTCCATCGAAGTCTGTCTGACTGATGATGGGGGTGCGGCTTGAATGAGGGTATTGATGAGGAAGGAGTGGTGCTCCATTGAAGTGAAAGGGACCCATGGTGGGGGGCTGGCCGGGCGGTGGCGCTTCGAATGAGGGCATTCATGGCAAATGAGCGGAACTCCCACGAAATCAGTGTGAGCAATGTGTTCTGTGATTACACCTTGCCAAGTGCAGACTGGCCCCCTGGTCAGAGGCGAGAGATGTCCCCCCTAATTCAGAAGGAGCGGGGCACTGTTGAAGTCAGTGGGACTGGGAGGGGACTTGAATGGGGGCCTGAATGGGAAACGCCCGGGACACCATTGAAGTCCGTGTAAGTCTGTGTAAGCAGGGTGAGAATCACAATGGGGCAAAACTAGGATTATTTATGGTTGTTCTGTGATTGCACCTTGCCAAGTGCATTCTGCCTCCCAGGTCACAGCCGAGCGCTGTCCCCCCTAATTCAGAGCGATTGCTGCGGCCCCCCTCCCCCCACCTCACATTCATAAAGTCATGAGCGCAATCTTTCTCCCCTAATTTGCACGAGAGCGAGCAGGCCCTCACTGTTCCGGCGGGCTCTGGACAAGAAAGTGCCAAAGCAATGAGAAATCACTGTATCTCTTGCCTTTCCCAGGAAACCACGCTTTGAACCCAGGACACCCCGTTGAATCGTTGCCAACAAATGACTGTGTCTGCATCTGTTGTCCCAAAGATTCAATGTACCATTTGACTATTTCACTTAAACGGATCTCCTTGGCGGTTCTTATGTACCAGCCCAATGGAACTCACTCCATCCTACAAGGAAGGAGCACAGAGAGGGGTGCATGAGGCGAGTCCCATGGGAATGAGCGATTCCCTATGTAATTATAGGCAGCCATCGGGTAGGAATGAGGGAGACTGTAGGTAAGTGGGTGAGGCTAATCATGTAGGAATGAGTGCAACTCTATGAAGCGAGTCCCGTGGGAATGAGCGAGCCTCCATTCAATTAGAGGCAGCCATCAAGTAGAAAAATAGCGGTTCTGCGTGTAAGTGTATGAGGCCAGTCATGTAGGAATGAGTGAGTCTCTATGTAATTATACGCAGCATCAGGTAGAAATGAGGAGGACTGCGGGTAAGTGTATGAGGCTAATCATATAGGAATGAGTGTGACTGCAGGAGGCGAGTCCCATGGGAATGAGTGATTCTCTATGTAATTAGAAATGAGATCAAGTCAATGAAAATAGAGACTGTGTTTCAAGGGTGATGAAGGTTTGATTTGTGTCGCTTCCCACTGAAGCCTACAGAGAGTATGGCCTTGACGCGGTGGGTGTAATTGTCTGACTTGGCTCTGCAAAGAATTTCACAAATTCAGGGCAAAATTCACCGACCAAGCCTGTTTCACCCCTGGAGCAAAATTGCCCTTTTTAGGCTTCTTCCAACACGACGTTCTGCTCTTTCACAATTTATTTGGGCGGTACAGCAAGATATTTCAGGTGGTTTGCCTCCAGAAATTTCGTTTTTTCCACGAAATTCTGTTTTCAGTGGCCAAAAATGTGACATTTCAGGAAAAGAAACAAACTTCCGAAACACAAAAGTGGGCTAAAATTAATTGCAGAGCATCTAAAAGAACTCTCTGCAGGCGAAGCAGAACTTGGATAACATACTGAAAACGAATCCATGCATGCCAACATTTTGGAGCAGCTAGAAGTAAGATTTTCTCCTAGGAAGGGAGAGCATTTAATCTTCCTTTTAGGCCTGAGTGCTTGCTGCGGCAATAGCAGGCTTGAGTGCTTCTGGCAGCAGCAGGAGGCCTGTGCGGAGCTGCCTCTGCCCGCAGGG
The DNA here is from genome assembly GCF_040938575.1 of Ambystoma mexicanum. NCBI lineage: Eukaryota > Metazoa > Chordata > Amphibia > Caudata > Ambystomatidae > Ambystoma > Ambystoma mexicanum. The sequence continues at coordinate 1,432,004 of NW_027182474.1, forward strand.
CTCCAGCGAGTCACCACCTCTCCCCCAGGTCCTGCTTCTAGGGTTCTTGACCTTCCCGTGCCCCTGCTCCAGGGCTCACCTGCTGCCATCGCCGTGCCAACGGAACCCTCGGGCTGGGCAGGCATTGTGACATCACAGCTTCCCCCATCCCCCGCCGGGCCCAGGGCCTAGAGCTGGCTGCTCCCAAGTCACACATCTGAGCCCAGCTCCTGCTGAGCTGCTGAGCTTGACCAGGGCCCAGGGATGCTTTGGATTGTTATTGGAAAGGGATTTCCTTCATGGTGCCTCCTGCAAAAGATCACTCGCTCTGCCATACAAAGCAACATATGTCACGACATTTGGGAGATGCTGCTCACATGGCTAGCTCTGCTAAAATCCCCCTTAGTATGTTTACAAACCATCAACGGTGACCCATAGGAACATGCCAAATATGTTCTAGTAGCAAAGTGGATGACCCTGAAAAAACTGCTTTGGACCCCCAGACATTAGGATTGTACCAATACATCTAAGAGGCGCCCACCATCCACGCGGGGGTCTAGTTTTGCAAACCGAGGCCGGGGAGTGGACTGGGAAGCAAAAGAGGCCTTGGAATTTGAGTTCAAAGTGGCCCATACAATATAAACTATCCTAAGAGGCCCATGGTGCAGAGGCCCACCGGGAAATATTCCATCTTTCTAGTAGGTCAGTCGAACACTGACTACAATGTACACTCCCACTGCAACCCTAAAACCCTCCTCAAGAAGCACCAGAATGTGCTCTTCCACTGAAGCAAGAAAAGGGGTTCACACAGCGTTTGCAACTGTATGTTCAGGCCAGCCAGACATTGGATTGTATGAATTCACCGGGGCAACATCCTAAAGATGTTCCTGCAGGGGCCAAGCGATACTGCCACCATAAGTTGTACAAAAACGCCATCTGCTTGAGTCATCGCAACATTTTGCAACACTAGTCTTTGTGTCCACTGCAGATGAGGCCAGTTATGTAGGAATGAGTGTGATTCAATGGGGTTCATGAGGTGAGTCCCAGGGGAATGGCCAAGCAAACTTTATAAATGCTAGATTTGAAGAGCTTACCTGCAGACGAAGCGCAATGGGAACATGATGCATTTTCCAATTAACAACGAATAACCTAGTCTCCTGCACCTAAAAAGAAAGAAACAAAGGGTGTAGCATGCTGTTAGGGTGTCACACGCACGTTAACAAATGCATCTAGCACCTAATAACTCTTTTCATATTGCTTCTTTGCGACCACAATTCTTACAAGCAAGTGCGCTGTAGCGCAGGGAGTTAATGTGATGAAACCAGGGTCACACAGTTTGGCATGCACCAAATAACGGTTTTCATATTGTTTCTATGTGCCCACAATTCCTACAGGCATGTGAGCTGAATGGCAAATGAGCGGAACTCCCACAAAATCTGCGTGACGGATAATGGGGTCCCACTTGCATGAGGGCATTAATGGGGAAGGAGCGGGGCACTGTTGAAGTCAATGGGACCAGTGGGGGAGGAGGGGGCATTTCAATGGGGGCATGAATGGCAAATGAGCGGTACTCCATTGAAGTCTGTGTGACCAATGATGGGGGTGCGGCTTGAATGAGGGCATTAATGGGGAAGGAGTGGAGCTCCATTGAAGTGAAAGGGATCCATAGTGGGGGGCTGGCCGGGCGGCGGTGCTTCGAATGAGGGCACTCATGGCAAATGAGCGGAACTCCCACGAAATCAGTGTGAGCAAAGTGTTCTGTGATGACACCTTACCAAGTGCAGACTGGCACCCCTGGTCACAGGCGAGAGATGTCCCCCCTAATTCAGAGCGATTGCCGCTACGCCCCCTCCACCTGACATTTAGAAAGTCATGAGCGCTATCTTTCTCCCCTAATTTGCACGAGAGGGAGCAGGCCCTCACCGTTCCAGCAGACTCTGGACAAGAAAGTGCCAAAGCCATGAGAAATCACTGTATCGCTTGACTTTCCCAGGTAACCACACTTTGAACCCAGGATGCCCCAGGGAAAGGATTCAATGTACAATTCGACTCTTGCAATTAAACGGATCTCCTTGGTGGTTCTCAAGCATCAACTCATCGGAACTCACTTCATCCTACAAGGAAGGAGCGCAGGGAGGGTTTTCTCACCTCCGATGCAACCCATGTAATGGGGAAGGAGTGGGGCAGTGTTGAAGTCAATGGGACCAGTTGGGGAGTGGGGGGGGGGCGGGGGGGGGGGACTTGGATGGAGGCATGAATGGCAAATGAGCAGGACTCCATTGAAGTCTGTGTGACTAGAGGACATGTATTCTGCAGGGCAAAAAGTATTTCTCATCCATTTTAAATGCACACTGGGAAAGGATTGGACACTTCTTTCCTGAGAGATGTGCCAAAGCCTTCAGGGTGACCAAGGAAAGGCTTCCCTTTGCTGAAAAATCGCTGCCTGGCTATATCTAGACTACTGACTTTTTCGAAAAGGTTTCCTGCCAAACAGAAAAGTCCCTGTTTAAACTTGATTATGAAAAAAGCAGTAGAAAAATTCCGCAAACACAAAAAAACACACACACACAAAATTAGCAAGCAGCTTACCTTTTACTTTCCACGATTCTAAGCCTGCATCTCCCTCTGGTGGCCATTCCTGATAAGGAGGAAAGTCCCTTGCACGCCACCTGCTGGCGATCTGGTAGAACCTGCAGATGGAAATCCTGGCTGTTGGTAGCAGAATTGGCTGACTTTACTGCTGGCCACCTAGAGGCCATTTCTTATAACCTGCAGATGGCGAATCCAGCTGTTAAAAAAAAAAAAAAAAAAGATTTTTAAAGCTCTCCTCGGATCAACACAACACCTCGGATCAAGATGAAAAACAAAAACAAAAAAAAGTTCAAGCTCTCCCATCTCACACTCGTATCACACAACACAACACAACACAACACAACACAAGGCCTCGGATCAAGATGACATGGACAGAGAAAGCTGTAACCGAATATGCTGCATTAAATTGTTTGAGGGCAGTCCATTTATCCGTCACGGGATGATAAAGGGCTGATTTGCCCCAGCTACAGCATTCCACCACTATTCGGACTACCGCAAAATCAATATGACCAATAATGGGGTGCCACTGGAATGAGGGCATTAATGGGAAAGGAGTGGAGCTCCATTGAAGTGAAAGGGACCCGTGGTGGGGGGCCCTGTGGGCCTGTGGAGGTGGGGGTGGGGGGGGTGGGGGTGGAACTTGAATGGGGGGGAACTCCCAGGAAATCAGTGTGACCGATAATGGGGTGCCATTTGAATGAGGGCATTAATGGGGAAGGGACGGGGCACTGTTGAAGTCAATGGGACCAGTTGGGGCAGAAGGGGCGCTTGAATGGGGGCATGAATGGCAATCGAGCAGGACTCCATCGAAGTCTGTCTGACTGATGATGGGGGTGCGGCTTGAATGAGGGTATTGATGAGGAAGGAGTGGTGCTCCATTGAAGTGAAAGGGACCCATGGTGGTGGGCTGGCCGGGCGGTGGTGCTTCGAATGAGGGCATTCATGGCAAATGAGCGGAACTCCCACGAAATCAGTGTGAGCAATGTGTTCTGTGATTACACCTTGCCAAGTGCAGACTGGTCCCCTGGTCAGAGGCGAGAGATGTCCCCCCTAATTCAGAAGGAGCGGGGCACTGTTGAAGTCAGTGGGACTGGGAGGGGACTTGAATGGGGGCCTGAATGGGAAACGCCCGGGACACCATTGAAGTCCGTGTAAGTCTGTGTAAGCAGGGTGAGAATCACAATGGGGCAAAACTAGGATTATTTATGGTTGTTCTGTGATTGCACCTTGCCAAGTGCATTCTGCCTCCCAGGTCACAGCCGAGCGCTGTCCCCCCTAATTCAGAGCGATTGCTGCGGCCCCCCTCCCCCCACCTCACATTCATAAAGTCATGAGCGCAATCTTTCTCCCCTAATTTGCACGAGAGCGAGCAGGCCCTCACTGTTCCGGCGGGCTCTGGACAAGAAAGTGCCAAAGCAATGAGAAATCACTGTATCTCTTGCCTTTCCCAGGAAACCACGCTTTGAACCCAGGACACCCCGTTGAATCGTTGCCAACAAATGACTGTGTCTGCATCTGTTGTCCCAAAGATTCAATGTACCATTTGACTATTTCACTTAAACGGATCTCCTTGGCGGTTCTTATGTACCAGCCCAATGGAACTCACTCCATCCTACAAGGAAGGAGCACAGAGAGGGGTGCATGAGGCGAGTCCCATGGGAATGAGCGATTCCCTATGTAATTATAGGCAGCCATCGGGTAGGAATGAGGGAGACTGTAGGTAAGTGGGTGAGGCTAATCATGTAGGAATGAGTGCAACTCTATGAAGCGAGTCCCGTGGGAATGAGCGAGCCTCCATTCAATTAGAGGCAGCCATCAAGTAGAAAAATAGCGGTTCTGCGTGTAAGTGTATGAGGCCAGTCATGTAGGAATGAGTGAGTCTCTATGTAATTATACGCAGCATCAGGTAGAAATGAGGAGGACTGCGGGTAAGTGTATGAGGCTAATCATATAGGAATGAGTGTGACTGCAGGAGGCGAGTCCCATGGGAATGAGTGATTCTCTATGTAATTAGAAATGAGATCAAGTCAATGAAAATAGAGACTGTGTTTCAAGGGTGATGAAGGTTTGATTTGTGTCGCTTCCCACTGAAGCCTACAGAGAGTATGGCCTTGACGCGGTGGGTGTAATTGTCTGACTTGGCTCTGCAAAGAATTTCACAAATTCAGGGCAAAATTCACCGACCAAGCCTGTTTCACCCCTGGAGCAAAATTGCCCTTTTTAGGCTTCTTCCAACACGACGTTCTGCTCTTTCACAATTTATTTGGGCGGTACAGCAAGATATTTCAGGTGGTTTGCCTCCAGAAATTTCGTTTTTTCCACGAAATTCTGTTTTCAGTGGCCAAAAATGTGACATTTCAGGAAAAGAAACAAACTTCCGAAACACAAAAGTGGGCTAAAATTAATTGCAGAGCATCTAAAAGAACTCTCTGCAGGCGAAGCAGAACTTGGATAACATACTGAAAACGAATCCATGCATGCCAACATTTTGGAGCAGCTAGAAGTAAGATTTTCTCCTAGGAAGGGAGAGCATTTAATCTTCCTTTTAGGCCTGAGTGCTTGCTGCGGCAATAGCAGGCTTGAGTGCTTCTGGCAGCAGCAGGAGGCCTGTGCGGAGCTGCCTCTGCCCGCAGGGCTCCAGCGAGTCACCACCTCTCCCCCAGGTCCTGCTTCTAGGGTTCTTGACCTTCCCGTGCCCCTGCTCCAGGGCTCACCTGCTGCCATCGCCGTGCCAACGGAACCCTCGGGCTGGGCAGGCATTGTGACATCACAGCTTCCCCCATCCCCCGCCGGGCCCAGGGCCTAGAGCTGGCTGCTCCCAAGTCACACATCTGAGCCCAGCTCCTGCTGAGCTGCTGAGCTTGACCAGGGCCCAGGGATGCTTTGGATTGTTATTGGAAAGGGATTTCCTTCATGGTGCCTCCTGCAAAAGATCACTCGCTCTGCCATACAAAGCAACATATGTCACGACATTTGGGAGATGCTGCTCACATGGCTAGCTCTGCTAAAATCCCCCTTAGTATGTTTACAAACCATCAACGGTGACCCATAGGAACATGCCAAATATGTTCTAGTAGCAAAGTGGATGACCCTGAAAAAACTGCTTTGGACCCCCAGACATTAGGATTGTACCAATACATCTAAGAGGCGCCCACCATCCACGCGGGGGTCTAGTTTTGCAAACCGAGGCCGGGGAGTGGACTGGGAAGCAAAAGAGGCCTTGGAATTTGAGTTCAAAGTGGCCCATACAATATAAACTATCCTAAGAGGCCCATGGTGCAGAGGCCCACCGGGAAATATTCCATCTTTCTAGTAGGTCAGTCGAACACTGACTACAATGTACACTCCCACTGCAACCCTAAAACCCTCCTCAAGAAGCACCAGAATGTGCTCTTCCACTGAAGCAAGAAAAGGGGTTCACACAGCGTTTGCAACTGTATGTTCAGGCCAGCCAGACATTGGATTGTATGAATTCACCGGGGCAACATCCTAAAGATGTTCCTGCAGGGGCCAAGCGATACTGCCACCATAAGTTGTACAAAAACGCCATCTGCTTGAGTCATCGCAACATTTTGCAACACTAGTCTTTGTGTCCACTGCAGATGAGGCCAGTTATGTAGGAATGAGTGTGATTCAATGGGGTTCATGAGGTGAGTCCCAGGGGAATGGCCAAGCAAACTTTATAAATGCTAGATTTGAAGAGCTTACCTGCAGACGAAGCGCAATGGGAACATGATGCATTTTCCAATTAACAACGAATAACCTAGTCTCCTGCACCTAAAAAGAAAGAAACAAAGGGTGTAGCATGCTGTTAGGGTGTCACACGCACGTTAACAAATGCATCTAGCACCTAATAACTCTTTTCATATTGCTTCTTTGCGACCACAATTCTTACAAGCAAGTGCGCTGTAGCGCAGGGAGTTAATGTGATGAAACCAGGGTCACACAGTTTGGCATGCACCAAATAACGGTTTTCATATTGTTTCTATGTGCCCACAATTCCTACAGGCATGTGAGCTGAATGGCAAATGAGCGGAACTCCCACAAAATCTGCGTGACGGATAATGGGGTCCCACTTGCATGAGGGCATTAATGGGGAAGGAGCGGGGCACTGTTGAAGTCAATGGGACCAGTGGGGGAGGAGGGGGCATTTCAATGGGGGCATGAATGGCAAATGAGCGGTACTCCATTGAAGTCTGTGTGACCAATGATGGGGGTGCGGCTTGAATGAGGGCATTAATGGGGAAGGAGTGGAGCTCCATTGAAGTGAAAGGGATCCATAGTGGGGGGCTGGCCGGGCGGCGGTGCTTCGAATGAGGGCACTCATGGCAAATGAGCGGAACTCCCACGAAATCAGTGTGAGCAAAGTGTTCTGTGATGACACCTTACCAAGTGCAGACTGGCACCCCTGGTCACAGGCGAGAGATGTCCCCCCTAATTCAGAGCGATTGCCGCTACGCCCCCTCCACCTGACATTTAGAAAGTCATGAGCGCTATCTTTCTCCCCTAATTTGCACGAGAGGGAGCAGGCCCTCACCGTTCCAGCAGACTCTGGACAAGAAAGTGCCAAAGCCATGAGAAATCACTGTATCGCTTGACTTTCCCAGGTAACCACACTTTGAACCCAGGATGCCCCAGGGAAAGGATTCAATGTACAATTCGACTCTTGCAATTAAACGGATCTCCTTGGTGGTTCTCAAGCATCAACTCATCGGAACTCACTTCATCCTACAAGGAAGGAGCGCAGGGAGGGTTTTCTCACCTCCGATGCAACCCATGTAATGGGGAAGGAGTGGGGCAGTGTTGAAGTCAATGGGACCAGTTGGGGAGTGGGGGGGGGGTGGGGGGGGGGGGGGACTTGGATGGAGGCATGAATGGCAAATGAGCAGGACTCCATTGAAGTCTGTGTGACTAGAGGACATGTATTCTGCAGGGCAAAAAGTATTTCTCATCCATTTTAAATGCACACTGGGAAAGGATTGGACACTTCTTTCCTGAGAGATGTGCCAAAGCCTTCAGGGTGACCAAGGAAAGGCTTCCCTTTGCTGAAAAATCGCTGCCTGGCTATATCTAGACTACTGACTTTTTCGAAAAGGTTTCCTGCCAAACAGAAAAGTCCCTGTTTAAACTTGATTATGAAAAAAGCAGTAGAAAAATTCCGCAAACACAAAAAAACACACACACACAAAATTAGCAAGCAGCTTACCTTTTACTTTCCACGATTCTAAGCCTGCATCTCCCTCTGGTGGCCATTCCTGATAAGGAGGAAAGTCCCTTGCACGCCACCTGCTGGCGATCTGGTAGAACCTGCAGATGGAAATCCTGGCTGTTGGTAGCAGAATTGGCTGACTTTACTGCTGGCCACCTAGAGGCCATTTCTTATAACCTGCAGATGGCGAATCCAGCTGTTAAAAAAAAAAAAAAAAAAGATTTTTAAAGCTCTCCTCGGATCAACACAACACCTCGGATCAAGATGAAAAACAAAAACAAAAAAAAGTTCAAGCTCTCCCATCTCACACTCGTATCACACAACACAACACAACACAACACAACACAAGGCCTCGGATCAAGATGACATGGACAGAGAAAGCTGTAACCGAATATGCTGCATTAAATTGTTTGAGGGCAGTCCATTTATCCGTCACGGGATGATAAAGGGCTGATTTGCCCCAGCTACAGCATTCCACCACTAGTCGGACTACCGCAAAATCAATATGACCAATAATGGGGTGCCACTGGAATGAGGGCATTAATGGGAAAGGAGTGGAGCTCCATTGAAGTGAAAGGGACCCGTGGTGGGGGGCCCTGTGGGCCTGTGGAGGTGGGGGGGGGGGGGGAACTTGAATGGGGGGGAACTCCCAGGAAATCAGTGTGACCGATAATGGGGTGCCATTTGAATGAGGGCATTAATGGGGAAGGGACGGGGCACTGTTGAAGTCAATGGGACCAGTTGGGGCAGAAGGGGCGCTTGAATGGGGGCATGAATGGCAATCGAGCAGGACTCCATCGAAGTCTGTCTGACTGATGATGGGGGTGCGGCTTGAATGAGGGTATTGATGAGGAAGGAGTGGTGCTCCATTGAAGTGAAAGGGACCCATGGTGGGGGGCTGGCCGGGCGGTGGCGCTTCGAATGAGGGCATTCATGGCAAATGAGCGGAACTCCCACGAAATCAGTGTGAGAATGTGTTCTGTGATTACACCTTGCCAAGTGCAGACTGGCCCCCTGGTCAGAGGCGAGAGATGTCCCCCCTAATTCAGAAGGAGCGGGGCACTGTTGAAGTCAGTGGGACTGGGAGGGGACTTGAATGGGGGCCTGAATGGGAAACGCCCGGGACACCATTGAAGTCCGTGTAAGTCTGTGTAAGCAGGGTGAGAATCACAATGGGGCAAAACTAGGATTATTTATGGTTGTTCTGTGATTGCACCTTGCCAAGTGCATTCTGCCTCCCAGGTCACAGCCGAGCGCTGTCCCCCCTAATTCAGAGCGATTGCTGCGGCCCCCCTCCCCCCACCTCACATTCATAAAGTCATGAGCGCAATCTTTCTCCCCTAATTTGCACGAGAGCGAGCAGGCCCTCACTGTTCCGGCGGGCTCTGGACAAGAAAGTGCCAAAGCAATGAGAAATCACTGTATCTCTTGCCTTTCCCAGGAAACCACGCTTTGAACCCAGGACACCCCGTTGAATCGTTGCCAACAAATGACTGTGTCTGCATCTGTTGTCCCAAAGATTCAATGTACCATTTGACTATTTCACTTAAACGGATCTCCTTGGCGGTTCTTATGTACCAGCCCAATGGAACTCACTCCATCCTACAAGGAAGGAGCACAGAGAGGGGTGCATGAGGCGAGTCCCATGGGAATGAGCGATTCCCTATGTAATTATAGGCAGCCATCGGGTAGGAATGAGGGAGACTGTAGGTAAGTGGGTGAGGCTAATCATGTAGGAATGAGTGCAACTCTATGAAGCGAGTCCCGTGGGAATGAGCGAGCCTCCATTCAATTAGAGGCAGCCATCAAGTAGAAAAATAGCGGTTCTGCGTGTAAGTGTATGAGGCCAGTCATGTAGGAATGAGTGAGTCTCTATGTAATTATACGCAGCATCAGGTAGAAATGAGGAGGACTGCGGGTAAGTGTATGAGGCTAATCATATAGGAATGAGTGTGACTGCAGGAGGCGAGTCCCATGGGAATGAGTGATTCTCTATGTAATTAGAAATGAGATCAAGTCAATGAAAATAGAGACTGTGTTTCAAGGGTGATGAAGGTTTGATTTGTGTCGCTTCCCACTGAAGCCTACAGAGAGTATGGCCTTGACGCGGTGGGTGTAATTGTCTGACTTGGCTCTGCAAAGAATTTCACAAATTCAGGGCAAAATTCACCGACCAAGCCTGTTTCACCCCTGGAGCAAAATTGCCCTTTTTAGGCTTCTTCCAACACGACGTTCTGCTCTTTCACAATTTATTTGGGCGGTACAGCAAGATATTTCAGGTGGTTTGCCTCCAGAAATTTCGTTTTTTCCACGAAATTCTGTTTTCAGTGGCCAAAAATGTGACATTTCAGGAAAAGAAACAAACTTCCGAAACACAAAAGTGGGCTAAAATTAATTGCAGAGCATCTAAAAGAACTCTCTGCAGGCGAAGCAGAACTTGGATAACATACTGAAAACGAATCCATGCATGCCAACATTTTGGAGCAGCTAGAAGTAAGATTTTCTCCTAGGAAGGGAGAGCATTTAATCTTCCTTTTAGGCCTGAGTGCTTGCTGCGGCAATAGCAGGCTTGAGTGCTTCTGGCAGCAGCAGGAGGCCTGTGCGGAGCTGCCTCTGCCCGCAGGGCTCCAGCGAGTCACCACCTCTCCCCCAGGTCCTGCTTCTAGGGTTCTTGACCTTCCCGTGCCCCTGCTCCAGGGCTCACCTGCTGCCATCGAGGTGCCAACGGAACCCTCGGGCTGGGCAGGCATTGTGACATCACAGCTTCCCCCATCCCCCGCCGGGCCCAGGGCCTAGAGCTGGCTGCTCCCAAGTCACACATCTGAGCCCAGCTCCTGCTGAGCTGCTGAGCTTGACCAGGGCCCAGGGATGCTTTGGATTGTTATTGGAAAGGGATTTCCTTCATGGTGCCTCCTGCAAAAGATCACTCGCTCTGCCATACAAAGCAACATATGTCACGACATTTGGGAGATGCTGCTCACATGGCTAGCTCTGCTAAAATCCCCCTTAGTATGTTTACAAACCATCAACGGTGACCCATAGGAACATGCCAAATATGTTCTAGTAGCAAAGTGGATGACCCTGAAAAAACTGCTTTGGACCCCCAGACATTAGGATTGTACCAATACATCTAAGAGGCGCCCACCATCCACGCGGGGGTCTAGTTTTGCAAACCGAGGCCGGGGAGTGGACTGGGAAGCAAAAGAGGCCTTGGAATTTGAGTTCAAAGTGGCCCATACAATATAAACTATCCTAAGAGGCCCATGGTGCAGAGGCCCACCGGGAAATATTCCATCTTTCTAGTAGGTCAGTCGAACACTGACTACAATGTACACTCCCACTGCAACCCTAAAACCCTCCTCAAGAAGCACCAGAATGTGCTCTTCCACTGAAGCAAGAAAAGGGGTTCACACAGCGTTTGCAACTGTATGTTCAGGCCAGCCAGACATTGGATTGTATGAATTCACCGGGGCAACATCCTAAAGATGTTCCTGCAGGGGCCAAGCGATACTGCCACCATAAGTTGTACAAAAACGCCATCTGCTTGAGTCATCGCAACATTTTGCAACACTAGTCTTTGTGTCCACTGCAGATGAGGCCAGTTATGTAGGAATGAGTGTGATTCAATGGGGTTCATGAGGTGAGTCCCAGGGGAATGGCCAAGCAAACTTTATAAATGCTAGATTTGAAGAGCTTACCTGCAGACGAAGCGCAATGGGAACATGATGCATTTTCCAATTAACAACGAATAACCTAGTCTCCTGCACCTAAAAAGAAAGAAACAAAGGGTGTAGCATGCTGTTAGGGTGTCACACGCACGTTAACAAATGCATCTAGCACCTAATAACTCTTTTCATATTGCTTCTTTGCGACCACAATTCTTACAAGCAAGTGCGCTGTAGCGCAGGGAGTTAATGTGATGAAACCAGGGTCACACAGTTTGGCATGCACCAAATAACGGTTTTCATATTGTTTCTATGTGCCCACAATTCCTACAGGCATGTGAGCTGAATGGCAAATGAGCGGAACTCCCACAAAATCTGCGTGACGGATAATGGGGTCCCACTTGCATGAGGGCATTAATGGGGAAGGAGCGGGGCACTGTTGAAGTCAATGGGACCAGTGGGGGAGGAGGGGGCATTTCAATGGGGGCATGAATGGCAAATGAGCGGTACTCCATTGAAGTCTGTGTGACCAATGATGGGGGTGCGGCTTGAATGAGGGCATTAATGGGGAAGGAATGGAGCTCCATTGAAGTGAAAGGGATCCATAGTGGGGGGCTGGCCGGGCGGCGGTGCTTCGAATGAGGGCACTCATGGCAAATGAGCGGAACTCCCACGAAATCAGTGTGAGCAAAGTGTTCTGTGATGACACCTTACCAAGTGCAGACTGGCACCCCTGGTCACAGGCGAGAGATGTCCCCCCTAATTCAGAGCGATTGCCGCTACGCCCCCTCCACCTGACATTTAGAAAGTCATGAGCGCTATCTTTCTCCCCTAATTTGCACGAGAGGGAGCAGGCCCTCACCGTTCCAGCAGACTCTGGACAAGAAAGTGCCAAAGCCATGAGAAATCACTGTATCGCTTGACTTTCCCAGGTAACCACACTTTGAACCCAGGATGCCCCAGGGAAAGGATTCAATGTACAATTCGACTCTTGCAATTAAACGGATCTCCTTGGTGGTTCTCAAGCATCAACTCATCGGAACTCACTTCATCCTACAAGGAAGGAGCGCAGGGAGGGTTTTCTCACCTCCGATGCAACCCATGTAATGGGGAAGGAGTGGGGCAGTGTTGAAGTCAATGGGACCAGTTGGGGAGTGGGGGGGGGGCGGGGGGGGGGACTTGGATGGAGGCATGAATGGCAAATGAGCAGGACTCCATTGAAGTCTGTGTGACTAGAGGACATGTATTCTGCAGGGCAAAAAGTATTTCTCATCCAATTTAAATGCACACTGGGAAAGGATTGGACACTTCTTTCCTGAGAGATGTGCCAAAGCCTTCAGGGTGACCAAGGAAAGGCTTCCCTTTGCTGAAAAATCGCTGCCTGGCTATATCTAGACTACTGACTTTTTCGAAAAGGTTTCCTGCCAAACAGAAAAGTCCCTGTTTAAACTTGATTATGAAAAAAGCAGTAGAAAAATTCCGCAAACACAAAAAAACACACACACACAAAATTAGCAAGCAGCTTACCTTTTACTTTCCACGATTCTAAGCCTGCATCTCCCTCTGGTGGCCATTCCTGATAAGGAGGAAAGTCCCTTGCACGCCACCTGCTGGCGATCTGGTAGAACCTGCAGATGGAAATCCTGGCTGTTGGTAGCAGAATTGGCTGACTTTACTGCTGGCCACCTAGAGGCCATTTCTTATAACCTGCAGATGGCGAATCCAGCTGTTAAAAAAAAAAAAAAAAAAGATTTTTAAAGCTCTCCTCGGATCAACACAACACCTCGGATCAAGATGAAAAACAAAAACAAAAAAAAGTTCAAGCTCTCCCATCTCACACTCGTATCACACAACACAACACAACACAACACAACACAAGGCCTCGGATCAAGATGACATGGACAGAGAAAGCTGTAACCGAATATGCTGCATTAAATTGTTTGAGGGCAGTCCATTTATCCGTCACGGGATGATAAAGGGCTGATTTGCCCCAGCTACAGCATTCCACCACTAGTCGGACTACCGCAAAATCAATATGACCAATAATGGGGTGCCACTGGAATGAGGGCATTAATGGGAAAGGAGTGGAGCTCCATTGAAGTGAAAGGGACCCGTGGTGGGGGGCCCTGTGGGCCTGTGGAGGTGGGGGGGGGGGGGGGAACTTGAATGGGGGGGAACTCCCAGGAAATCAGTGTGACCGATAATGGGGTGCCATTTGAATGAGGGCATTAATGGGGAAGGGACGGGGCACTGTTGAAGTCAATGGGACCAGTTGGGGCAGAAGGGGCGCTTGAATGGGGGCATGAATGGCAATCGAGCAGGACTCCATCGAAGTCTGTCTGACTGATGATGGGGGTGCGGCTTGAATGAGGGTATTGATGAGGAAGGAGTGGTGCTCCATTGAAGTGAAAGGGACCCATGGTGGGGGGCTGGCCGGGCGGTGGCGCTTCGAATGAGGGCATTCATGGCAAATGAGCGGAACTCCCACGAAATCAGTGTGAGCAATGTGTTCTGTGATTACACCTTGCCAAGTGCAGACTGGCCCCCTGGTCAGAGGCGAGAGATGTCCCCCCTAATTCAGAAGGAGCGGGGCACTGTTGAAGTCAGTGGGACTGGGAGGGGACTTGAATGGGGGCCTGAATGGGAAACGCCCGGGACACCATTGAAGTCCGTGTAAGTCTGTGTAAGCAGGGTGAGAATCACAATGGGGCAAAACTAGGATTATTTATGGTTGTTCTGTGATTGCACCTTGCCAAGTGCATTCTGCCTCCCAGGTCACAGCCGAGCGCTGTCCCCCCTAATTCAGAGCGATTGCTGCGGCCCCCCTCCCCCCACCTCACATTCATAAAGTCATGAGCGCAATCTTTCTCCCCTAATTTGCACGAGAGCGAGCAGGCCCTCACTGTTCCGGCGGGCTCTGGACAAGAAAGTGCCAAAGCAATGAGAAATCACTGTATCTCTTGCCTTTCCCAGGAAACCACGCTTTGAACCCAGGACACCCCGTTGAATCGTTGCCAACAAATGACTGTGTCTGCATCTGTTGTCCCAAAGATTCAATGTACCATTTGACTATTTCACTTAAACGGATCTCCTTGGCGGTTCTTATGTACCAGCCCAATGGAACTCACTCCATCCTACAAGGAAGGAGCACAGAGAGGGGTGCATGAGGCGAGTCCCATGGGAATGAGCGATTCCCTATGTAATTATAGGCAGCCATCGGGTAGGAATGAGGGAGACTGTAGGTAAGTGGGTGAGGCTAATCATGTAGGAATGAGTGCAACTCTATGAAGCGAGTCCCGTGGGAATGAGCGAGCCTCCATTCAATTAGAGGCAGCCATCAAGTAGAAAAATAGCGGTTCTGCGTGTAAGTGTATGAGGCCAGTCATGTAGGAATGAGTGAGTCTCTATGTAATTATACGCAGCATCAGGTAGAAATGAGGAGGACTGCGGGTAAGTGTATGAGGCTAATCATATAGGAATGAGTGTGACTGCAGGAGGCGAGTCCCATGGGAATGAGTGATTCTCTATGTAATTAGAAATGAGATCAAGTCAATGAAAATAGAGACTGTGTTTCAAGGGTGATGAAGGTTTGATTTGTGTCGCTTCCCACTGAAGCCTACAGAGAGTATGGCCTTGACGCGGTGGGTGTAATTGTCTGACTTGGCTCTGCAAAGAATTTCACAAATTCAGGGCAAAATTCACCGACCAAGCCTGTTTCACCCCTGGAGCAAAATTGCCCTTTTTAGGCTTCTTCCAACACGACGTTCTGCTCTTTCACAATTTATTTGGGCGGTACAGCAAGATATTTCAGGTGGTTTGCCTCCAGAAATTTCGTTTTTTCCACGAAATTCTGTTTTCAGTGGCCAAAAATGTGACATTTCAGGAAAAGAAACAAACTTCCGAAACACAAAAGTGGGCTAAAATTAATTGCAGAGCATCTAAAAGAACTCTCTGCAGGCGAAGCAGAACTTGGATAACATACTGAAAACGAATCCATGCATGCCAACATTTTGGAGCAGCTAGAAGTAAGATTTTCTCCTAGGAAGGGAGAGCATTTAATCTTCCTTTTAGGCCTGAGTGCTTGCTGCGGCAATAGCAGGCTTGAGTGCTTCTGGCAGCAGCAGGAGGCCTGTGCGGAGCTGCCTCTGCCCGCAGGGCTCCAGCGAGTCACCACCTCTCCCCCAGGTCCTGCTTCTAGGGTTCTTGACCTTCCCGTGCCCCTGCTCCAGGGCTCACCTGCTGCCATCGCCGTGCCAACGGAACCCTCGGGCTGGGCAGGCATTGTGACATCACAGCTTCCCCCATCCCCCGCCGGGCCCAGGGCCTAGAGCTGGCTGCTCCCAAGTCACACATCTGAGCCCAGCTCCTGCTGAGCTGCTGAGCTTGACCAGGGCCCAGGGATGCTTTGGATTGTTATTGGAAAGGGATTTCCTTCATGGTGCCTCCTGCAAAAGATCACTCGCTCTGCCATACAAAGCAACATATGTCACGACATTTGGGAGATGCTGCTCACATGGCTAGCTCTGCTAAAATCCCCCTTAGTATGTTTACAAACCATCAACGGTGACCCATAGGAACATGCCAAATATGTTCTAGTAGCAAAGTGGATGACCCTGAAAAAACTGCTTTGGACCCCCAGACATTAGGATTGTACCAATACATCTAAGAGGCGCCCACCATCCACGCGGGGGTCTAGTTTTGCAAACCGAGGCCGGGGAGTGGACTGGGAAGCAAAAGAGGCCTTGGAATTTGAGTTCAAAGTGGCCCATACAATATAAACTATCCTAAGAGGCCCATGGTGCAGAGGCCCACCGGGAAATATTCCATCTTTCTAGTAGGTCAGTCGAACACTGACTACAATGTACACTCCCACTGCAACCCTAAAACCCTCCTCAAGAAGCACCAGAATGTGCTCTTCCACTGAAGCAAGAAAAGGGGTTCACACAGCGTTTGCAACTGTATGTTCAGGCCAGCCAGACATTGGATTGTATGAATTCACCGGGGCAACATCCTAAAGATGTTCCTGCAGGGGCCAAGCGATACTGCCACCATAAGTTGTACAAAAACGCCATCTGCTTGAGTCATCGCAACATTTTGCAACACTAGTCTTTGTGTCCACTGCAGATGAGGCCAGTTATGTAGGAATGAGTGTGATTCAATGGGGTTCATGAGGTGAGTCCCAGGGGAATGGCCAAGCAAACTTTATAAATGCTAGATTTGAAGAGCTTACCTGCAGACGAAGCGCAATGGGAACATGATGCATTTTCCAATTAACAACGAATAACCTAGTCTCCTGCACCTAAAAAGAAAGAAACAAAGGGTGTAGCATGCTGTTAGGGTGTCACACGCACGTTAACAAATGCATCTAGCACCTAATAACTCTTTTCATATTGCTTCTTTGCGACCACAATTCTTACAAGCAAGTGCGCTGTAGCGCAGGGAGTTAATGTGATGAAACCAGGGTCACACAGTTTGGCATGCACCAAATAACGGTTTTCATATTGTTTCTATGTGCCCACAATTCCTACAGGCATGTGAGCTGAATGGCAAATGAGCGGAACTCCCACAAAATCTGCGTGACGGATAATGGGGTCCCACTTGCATGAGGGCATTAATGGGGAAGGAGCGGGGCACTGTTGAAGTCAATGGGACCAGTGGGGGAGGAGGGGGCATTTCAATGGGGGCATGAATGGCAAATGAGCGGTACTCCATTGAAGTCTGTGTGACCAATGATGGGGGTGCGGCTTGAATGAGGGCATTAATGGGGAAGGAGTGGAGCTCCATTGAAGTGAAAGGGATCCATAGTGGGGGGCTGGCCGGGCGGCGGTGCTTCGAATGAGGGCACTCATGGCAAATGAGCGGAACTCCCACGAAATCAGTGTGAGCAAAGTGTTCTGTGATGACACCTTACCAAGTGCAGACTGGCACCCCTGGTCACAGGCGAGAGATGTCCCCCCTAATTCAGAGCGATTGCCGCTACGCCCCCTCCACCTGACATTTAGAAAGTCATGAGCGCTATCTTTCTCCCCTAATTTGCACGAGAGGGAGCAGGCCCTCACCGTTCCAGCAGACTCTGGACAAGAAAGTGCCAAAGCCATGAGAAATCACTGTATCGCTTGACTTTCCCAGGTAACCACACTTTGAACCCAGGATGCCCCAGGGAAAGGATTCAATGTACAATTCGACTCTTGCAATTAAACGGATCTCCTTGGTGGTTCTCAAGCATCAACTCATCGGAACTCACTTCATCCTACAAGGAAGGAGCGCAGGGAGGGTTTTCTCACCTCCGATGCAACCCATGTAATGGGGAAGGAGTGGGGCAGTGTTGAAGTCAATGGGACCAGTTGGGGAGTGGGGGGGGGGCGGGGGGGGGGGACTTGGATGGAGGCATGAATGGCAAATGAGCAGGACTCCATTGAAGTCTGTGTGACTAGAGGACATGTATTCTGCAGGGCAAAAAGTATTTCTCATCCATTTTAAATGCACACTGGGAAAGGATTGGACACTTCTTTCCTGAGAGATGTGCCAAAGCCTTCAGGGTGACCAAGGAAAGGCTTCCCTTTGCTGAAAAATCGCTGCCTGGCTATATCTAGACTACTGACTTTTTCGAAAAGGTTTCCTGCCAAACAGAAAAGTCCCTGTTTAAACTTGATTATGAAAAAAGCAGTAGAAAAATTCCGCAAACACAAAAAAACACACACACACAAAATTAGCAAGCAGCTTACCTTTTACTTTCCACGATTCTAAGCCTGCATCTCCCTCTGGTGGCCATTCCTGATAAGGAGGAAAGTCCCTTGCACGCCACCTGCTGGCGATCTGGTAGAACCTGCAGATGGAAATCCTGGCTGTTGGTAGCAGAATTGGCTGACTTTACTGCTGGCCACCTAGAGGCCATTTCTTATAACCTGCAGATGGCGAATCCAGCTGTTAAAAAAAAAAAAAAAAAAGATTTTTAAAGCTCTCCTCGGATCAACACAACACCTCGGATCAAGATGAAAAACAAAAACAAAAAAAAGTTCAAGCTCTCCCATCTCACACTCGTATCACACAACACAACACAACACAACACAACACAAGGCCTCGGATCAAGATGACATGGACAGAGAAAGCTGTAACCGAATATGCTGCATTAAATTGTTTGAGGGCAGTCCATTTATCCGTCACGGGATGATAAAGGGCTGATTTGCCCCAGCTACAGCATTCCACCACTATTCGGACTACCGCAAAATCAATATGACCAATAATGGGGTGCCACTGGAATGAGGGCATTAATGGGAAAGGAGTGGAGCTCCATTGAAGTGAAAGGGACCCGTGGTGGGGGGCCCTGTGGGCCTGTGGAGGTGGGGGGGGGGGGGTGGGGGTGGAACTTGAATGGGGGGGAACTCCCAGGAAATCAGTGTGACCGATAATGGGGTGCCATTTGAATGAGGGCATTAATGGGGAAGGGACGGGGCACTGTTGAAGTCAATGGGACCAGTTGGGGCAGAAGGGGCGCTTGAATGGGGGCATGAATGGCAATCCAGCAGGACTCCATCGAAGTCTGTCTGACTGATGATGGGGGTGCGGCTTGAATGAGGGTATTGATGAGGAAGGAGTGGTGCTCCATTGAAGTGAAAGGGACCCATGGTGGGGGGCTGGCCGGGCGGTGGTGCTTCGAATGAGGGCATTCATGGCAAATGAGCGGAACTCCCACGAAATCAGTGTGAGCAATGTGTTCTGTGATTACACCTTGCCAAGTGCAGACTGGTCCCCTGGTCAGAGGCGAGAGATGTCCCCCCTAATTCAGAAGGAGCGGGGCACTGTTGAAGTCAGTGGGACTGGGAGGGGACTTGAATGGGGGCCTGAATGGGAAACGCCCGGGACACCATTGAAGTCCGTGTAAGTCTGTGTAAGCAGGGTGAGAATCACAATGGGGCAAAACTAGGATTATTTATGGTTGTTCTGTGATTGCACCTTGCCAAGTGCATTCTGCCTCCCAGGTCACAGCCGAGCGCTGTCCCCCCTAATTCAGAGCGATTGCTGCGGCCCCCCTCCCCCCACCTCACATTCATAAAGTCATGAGCGCAATCTTTCTCCCCTAATTTGCACGAGAGCGAGCAGGCCCTCACTGTTCCGGCGGGCTCTGGACAAGAAAGTGCCAAAGCAATGAGAAATCACTGTATCTCTTGCCTTTCCCAGGAAACCACGCTTTGAACCCAGGACACCCCGTTGAATCGTTGCCAACAAATGACTGTGTCTGCATCTGTTGTCCCAAAGATTCAATGTACCATTTGACTATTTCACTTAAACGGATCTCCTTGGCGGTTCTTATGTACCAGCCCAATGGAACTCACTCCATCCTACAAGGAAGGAGCACAGAGAGGGGTGCATGAGGCGAGTCCCATGGGAATGAGCGATTCCCTATGTAATTATAGGCAGCCATCGGGTAGGAATGAGGGAGACTGTAGGTAAGTGGGTGAGGCTAATCATGTAGGAATGAGTGCAACTCTATGAAGCGAGTCCCGTGGGAATGAGCGAGCCTCCATTCAATTAGAGGCAGCCATCAAGTAGAAAAATAGCGGTTCTGCGTGTAAGTGTATGAGGCCAGTCATGTAGGAATGAGTGAGTCTCTATGTAATTATACGCAGCATCAGGTAGAAATGAGGAGGACTGCGGGTAAGTGTATGAGGCTAATCATATAGGAATGAGTGTGACTGCAGGAGGCGAGTCCCATGGGAATGAGTGATTCTCTATGTAATTAGAAATGAGATCAAGTCAATGAAAATAGAGACTGTGTTTCAAGGGTGATGAAGGTTTGATTTGTGTCGCTTCCCACTGAAGCCTACAGAGAGTATGGCCTTGACGCGGTGGGTGTAATTGTCTGACTTGGCTCTGCAAAGAATTTCACAAATTCAGGGCAAAATTCACCGACCAAGCCTGTTTCACCCCTGGAGCAAAATTGCCCTTTTTAGGCTTCTTCCAACACGACGTTCTGCTCTTTCACAATTTATTTGGGCGGTACAGCAAGATATTTCAGGTGGTTTGCCTCCAGAAATTTCGTTTTTTCCACGAAATTCTGTTTTCAGTGGCCAAAAATGTGACATTTCAGGAAAAGAAACAAACTTCCGAAACACAAAAGTGGGCTAAAATTAATTGCAGAGCATCTAAAAGAACTCTCTGCAGGCGAAGCAGAACTTGGATAACATACTGAAAACGAATCCATGCATGCCAACATTTTGGAGCAGCTAGAAGTAAGATTTTCTCCTAGGAAGGGAGAGCATTTAATCTTCCTTTTAGGCCTGAGTGCTTGCTGCGGCAATAGCAGGCTTGAGTGCTTCTGGCAGCAGCAGGAGGCCTGTGCGGAGCTGCCTCTGCCCGCAGGGCTCCAGCGAGTCACCACCTCTCCCCCAGGTCCTGCTTCTAGGGTTCTTGACCTTCCCGTGCCCCTGCTCCAGGGCTCACCTGCTGCCATCGCCGTGCCAACGGAACCCTCGGGCTGGGCAGGCATTGTGACATCACAGCTTCCCCCATCCCCCGCCGGGCCCAGGGCCTAGAGCTGGCTGCTCCCAAGTCACACATCTGAGCCCAGCTCCTGCTGAGCTGCTGAGCTTGACCAGGGCCCAGGGATGCTTTGGATTGTTATTGGAAAGGGATTTCCTTCATGGTGCCTCCTGCAAAAGATCACTCGCTCTGCCATACAAAGCAACATATGTCACGACATTTGGGAGATGCTGCTCACATGGCTAGCTCTGCTAAAATCCCCCTTAGTATGTTTACAAACCATCAACGGTGACCCATAGGAACATGCCAAATATGTTCTAGTAGCAAAGTGGATGACCCTGAAAAAACTGCTTTGGACCCCCAGACATTAGGATTGTACCAATACATCTAAGAGGCGCCCACCATCCACGCGGGGGTCTAGTTTTGCAAACCGAGGCCGGGGAGTGGACTGGGAAGCAAAAGAGGCCTTGGAATTTGAGTTCAAAGTGGCCCATACAATATAAACTATCCTAAGAGGCCCATGGTGCAGAGGCCCACCGGGAAATATTCCATCTTTCTAGTAGGTCAGTCGAACACTGACTACAATGTACACTCCCACTGCAACCCTAAAACCCTCCTCAAGAAGCACCAGAATGTGCTCTTCCACTGAAGCAAGAAAAGGGGTTCACACAGCGTTTGCAACTGTATGTTCAGGCCAGCCAGACATTGGATTGTATGAATTCACCGGGGCAACATCCTAAAGATGTTCCTGCAGGGGCAAAGCGATACTGCCACCATAAGTTGTACAAAAACGCCATCTGCTTGAGTCATCGCAACATTTTGCAACACTAGTCTTTGTGTCCACTGCAGATGAGGCCAGTTATGTAGGAATGAGTGTGATTCAATGGGGTTCATGAGGTGAGTCCCAGGGGAATGGCCAAGCAAACTTTATAAATGCTAGATTTGAAGAGCTTACCTGCAGACGAAGCGCAATGGGAACATGATGCATTTTCCAATTAACAACGAATAACCTAGTCTCCTGCACCTAAAAAGAAAGAAACAAAGGGTGTAGCATGCTGTTAGGGTGTCACACGCACGTTAACAAATGCATCTAGCACCTAATAACTCTTTTCATATTGCTTCTTTGCGACCACAATTCTTACAAGCAAGTGCGCTGTAGCGCAGGGAGTTAATGTGATGAAACCAGGGTCACACAGTTTGGCATGCACCAAATAACGGTTTTCATATTGTTTCTATGTGCCCACAATTCCTACAGGCATGTGAGCTGAATGGCAAATGAGCGGAACTCCCACAAAATCTGCGTGACGGATAATGGGGTCCCACTTGCATGAGGGCATTAATGGGGAAGGAGCGGGGCACTGTTGAAGTCAATGGGACCAGTGGGGGAGGAGGGGGCATTTCAATGGGGGCATGAATGGCAAATGAGCGGTACTCCATTGAAGTCTGTGTGACCAATGATGGGGGTGCGGCTTGAATGAGGGCATTAATGGGGAAGGAGTGGAGCTCCATTGAAGTGAAAGGGATCCATAGTGGGGGGCTGGCCGGGCGGCGGTGCTTCGAATGAGGGCACTCATGGCAAATGAGCGGAACTCCCACGAAATCAGTGTGAGCAAAGTGTTCTGTGATGACACCTTACCAAGTGCAGACTGGCACCCCTGGTCACAGGCGAGAGATGTCCCCCCTAATTCAGAGCGATTGCCGCTACGCCCCCTCCACCTGACATTTAGAAAGTCATGAGCGCTATCTTTCTCCCCTAATTTGCACGAGAGGGAGCAGGCCCTCACCGTTCCAGCAGACTCTGGACAAGAAAGTGCCAAAGCCATGAGAAATCACTGTATCGCTTGACTTTCCCAGGTAACCACACTTTGAACCCAGGATGCCCCAGGGAAAGGATTCAATGTACAATTCGACTCTTGCAATTAAACGGATCTCCTTGGTGGTTCTCAAGCATCAACTCATCGGAACTCACTTCATCCTACAAGGAAGGAGCGCAGGGAGGGTTTTCTCACCTCCGATGCAACCCATGTAATGGGGAAGGAGTGGGGCAGTGTTGAAGTCAATGGGACCAGTTGGGGAGTGGGGGGGGGGGTGGGGGGGGGGGGGGGACTTGGATGGAGGCATGAATGGCAAATGAGCAGGACTCCATTGAAGTCTGTGTGACTAGAGGACATGTATTCTGCAGGGCAAAAAGTATTTCTCATCCATTTTAAATGCACACTGGGAAAGGATTGGACACTTCTTTCCTGAGAGATGTGCCAAAGCCTTCAGGGTGACCAAGGAAAGGCTTCCCTTTGCTGAAAAATCGCTGCCTGGCTATATCTAGACTACTGACTTTTTCGAAAAGGTTTCCTGCCAAACAGAAAAGTCCCTGTTTAAACTTGATTATGAAAAAAGCAGTAGAAAAATTCCGCAAACACAAAAAAACACACACACACAAAATTAGCAAGCAGCTTACCTTTTACTTTCCACGATTCTAAGCCTGCATCTCCCTCTGGTGGCCATTCCTGATAAGGAGGAAAGTCCCTTGCACGCCACCTGCTGGCGATCTGGTAGAACCTGCAGATGGAAATCCTGGCTGTTGGTAGCAGAATTGGCTGACTTTACTGCTGGCCACCTAGAGGCCATTTCTTATAACCTGCAGATGGCGAATCCAGCTGTTAAAAAAAAAAAAAAAAAAGATTTTTAAAGCTCTCCTCGGATCAACACAACACCTCGGATCAAGATGAAAAACAAAAACAAAAAAAAGTTCAAGCTCTCCCATCTCACACTCGTATCACACAACACAACACAACACAACACAAGGCCTCGGATCAAGATGACATGGACAGAGAAAGCTGTAACCGAATATGCTGCATTAAATTGTTTGAGGGCAGTCCATTTATCCGTCACGGGATGATAAAGGGCTGATTTGCCCCAGCTACAGCATTCCACCACTAGTCGGACTACCGCAAAATCAATATGACCAATAATGGGGTGCCACTGGAATGAGGGCATTAATGGGAAAGGAGTGGAGCTCCATTGAAGTGAAAGGGACCCGTGGTGGGGGGCCCTGTGGGCCTGTGGAGGTGGGGGGGGGGGAACTTGAATGGGGGGGAACTCCCAGGAAATCAGTGTGACCGATAATGGGGTGCCATTTGAATGAGGGCATTAATGGGGAAGGGACGGGGCACTGTTGAAGTCAATGGGACCAGTTGGGGCAGAAGGGGCGCTTGAATGGGGGCATGAATGGCAATCGAGCAGGACTCCATCGAAGTCTGTCTGACTGATGATGGGGGTGCGGCTTGAATGAGGGTATTGATGAGGAAGGAGTGGTGCTCCATTGAAGTGAAAGGGACCCATGGTGGGGGGCTGGCCGGGCGGTGGCGCTTCGAATGAGGGCATTCATGGCAAATGAGCGGAACTCCCACGAAATCAGTGTGAGCAATGTGTTCTGTGATTACACCTTGCCAAGTGCAGACTGGCCCCCTGGTCAGAGGCGAGAGATGTCCCCCCTAATTCAGAAGGAGCGGGGCACTGTTGAAGTCAGTGGGACTGGGAGGGGACTTGAATGGGGGCCTGAATGGGAAACGCCCGGGACACCATTGAAGTCCGTGTAAGTCTGTGTAAGCAGGGTGAGAATCACAATGGGGCAAAACTAGGATTATTTATGGTTGTTCTGTGATTGCACCTTGCCAAGTGCATTCTGCCTCCCAGGTCACAGCCGAGCGCTGTCCCCCCTAATTCAGAGCGATTGCTGCGGCCCCCCTCCCCCCACCTCACATTCATAAAGTCATGAGCGCAATCTTTCTCCCCTAATTTGCACGAGAGCGAGCAGGCCCTCACTGTTCCGGCGGGCTCTGGACAAGAAAGTGCCAAAGCAATGAGAAATCACTGTATCTCTTGCCTTTCCCAGGAAACCACGCTTTGAACCCAGGACACCCCGTTGAATCGTTGCCAACAAATGACTGTGTCTGCATCTGTTGTCCCAAAGATTCAATGTACCATTTGACTATTTCACTTAAACGGATCTCCTTGGCGGTTCTTATGTACCAGCCCAATGGAACTCACTCCATCCTACAAGGAAGGAGCACAGAGAGGGGTGCATGAGGCGAGTCCCATGGGAATGAGCGATTCCCTATGTAATTATAGGCAGCCATCGGGTAGGAATGAGGGAGACTGTAGGTAAGTGGGTGAGGCTAATCATGTAGGAATGAGTGCAACTCTATGAAGCGAGTCCCGTGGGAATGAGCGAGCCTCCATTCAATTAGAGGCAGCCATCAAGTAGAAAAATAGCGGTTCTGCGTGTAAGTGTATGAGGCCAGTCATGTAGGAATGAGTGAGTCTCTATGTAATTATACGCAGCATCAGGTAGAAATGAGGAGGACTGCGGGTAAGTGTATGAGGCTAATCATATAGGAATGAGTGTGACTGCAGGAGGCGAGTCCCATGGGAATGAGTGATTCTCTATGTAATTAGAAATGAGATCAAGTCAATGAAAATAGAGACTGTGTTTCAAGGGTGATGAAGGTTTGATTTGTGTCGCTTCCCACTGAAGCCTACAGAGAGTATGGCCTTGACGCGGTGGGTGTAATTGTCTGACTTGGCTCTGCAAAGAATTTCACAAATTCAGGGCAAAATTCACCGACCAAGCCTGTTTCACCCCTGGAGCAAAATTGCCCTTTTTAGGCTTCTTCCAACACGACGTTCTGCTCTTTCACAATTTATTTGGGCGGTACAGCAAGATATTTCAGGTGGTTTGCCTCCAGAAATTTCGTTTTTTCCACGAAATTCTGTTTTCAGTGGCCAAAAATGTGACATTTCAGGAAAAGAAACAAACTTCCGAAACACAAAAGTGGGCTAAAATTAATTGCAGAGCATCTAAAAGAACTCTCTGCAGGCGAAGCAGAACTTGGATAACATACTGAAAACGAATCCATGCATGCCAACATTTTGGAGCAGCTAGAAGTAAGATTTTCTCCTAGGAAGGGAGAGCATTTAATCTTCCTTTTAGGCCTGAGTGCTTGCTGCGGCAATAGCAGGCTTGAGTGCTTCTGGCAGCAGCAGGAGGCCTGTGCGGAGCTGCCTCTGCCCGCAGGGCTCCAGCGAGTCACCACCTCTCCCCCAGGTCCTGCTTCTAGGGTTCTTGACCTTCCCGTGCCCCTGCTCCAGGGCTCACCTGCTGCCATCGCCGTGCCAACGGAACCCTCGGGCTGGGCAGGCATTGTGACATCACAGCTTCCCCCATCCCCCGCCGGGCCCAGGGCCTAGAGCTGGCTGCTCCCAAGTCACACATCTGAGCCCAGCTCCTGCTGAGCTGCTGAGCTTGACCAGGGCCCAGGGATGCTTTGGATTGTTATTGGAAAGGGATTTCCTTCATGGTGCCTCCTGCAAAAGATCACTCGCTCTGCCATACAAAGCAACATATGTCACGACATTTGGGAGATGCTGCTCACATGGCTAGCTCTGCTAAAATCCCCCTTAGTATGTTTACAAACCATCAACGGTGACCCATAGGAACATGCCAAATATGTTCTAGTAGCAAAGTGGATGACCCTGAAAAAACTGCTTTGGACCCCCAGACATTAGGATTGTACCAATACATCTAAGAGGCGCCCACCATCCACGCGGGGGTCTAGTTTTGCAAACCGAGGCCGGGGAGTGGACTGGGAAGCAAAAGAGGCCTTGGAATTTGAGTTCAAAGTGGCCCATACAATATAAACTATCCTAAGAGGCCCATGGTGCAGAGGCCCACCGGGAAATATTCCATCTTTCTAGTAGGTCAGTCGAACACTGACTACAATGTACACTCCCACTGCAACCCTAAAACCCTCCTCAAGAAGCACCAGAATGTGCTCTTCCACTGAAGCAAGAAAAGGGGTTCACACAGCGTTTGCAACTGTATGTTCAGGCCAGCCAGACATTGGATTGTATGAATTCACCGGGGCAACATCCTAAAGATGTTCCTGCAGGGGCCAAGCGATACTGCCACCATAAGTTGTACAAAAACGCCATCTGCTTGAGTCATCGCAACATTTTGCAACACTAGTCTTTGTGTCCACTGCAGATGAGGCCAGTTATGTAGGAATGAGTGTGATTCAATGGGGTTCATGAGGTGAGTCCCAGGGGAATGGCCAAGCAAACTTCATAAATGCTAGATTTGAAGAGCTTACCTGCAGACGAAGCGCAATGGGAACATGATGCATTTTCCAATTAACAACGAATAACCTAGTCTCCTGCACCTAAAAAGAAAGAAACAAAGGGTGTAGCATGCTGTTAGGGTGTCACACGCACGTTAACAAATGCATCTAGCACCTAATAACTCTTTTCATATTGCTTCTTTGCGACCACAATTCTTACAAGCAAGTGCGCTGTAGCGCAGGGAGTTAATGTGATGAAACCAGGGTCACACAGTTTGGCATGCACCAAATAACGGTTTTCATATTGTTTCTATGTGCCCACAATTCCTACAGGCATGTGAGCTGAATGGCAAATGAGCGGAACTCCCACAAAATCTGCGTGACGGATAATGGGGTCCCACTTGCATGAGGGCATTAATGGGGAAGGAGCGGGGCACTGTTGAAGTCAATGGGACCAGTGGGGGAGGAGGGGGCATTTCAATGGGGGCATGAATGGCAAATGAGCGGTACTCCATTGAAGTCTGTGTGACCAATGATGGGGGTGCGGCTTGAATGAGGGCATTAATGGGGAAGGAGTGGAGCTCCATTGAAGTGAAAGGGATCCATAGTGGGGGGCTGGCCGGGCGGCGGTGCTTCGAATGAGGGCACTCATGGCAAATGAGCGGAACTCCCACGAAATCAGTGTGAGCAAAGTGTTCTGTGATGACACCTTACCAAGTGCAGACTGGCACCCCTGGTCACAGGCGAGAGATGTCCCCCCTAATTCAGAGCGATTGCCGCTACGCCCCCTCCACCTGACATTTAGAAAGTCATGAGCGCTATCTTTCTCCCCTAATTTGCACGAGAGGGAGCAGGCCCTCACCGTTCCAGCAGACTCTGGACAAGAAAGTGCCAAAGCCATGAGAAATCACTGTATCGCTTGACTTTCCCAGGTAACCACACTTTGAACCCAGGATGCCCCAGGGAAAGGATTCAATGTACAATTCGACTCTTGCAATTAAACGGATCTCCTTGGTGGTTCTCAAGCATCAACTCATCGGAACTCACTTCATCCTACAAGGAAGGAGCGCAGGGAGGGTTTTCTCACCTCCGATGCAACCCATGTAATGGGGAAGGAGTGGGGCAGTGTTGAAGTCAATGGGACCAGTTGGGGAGTGGGGGGGGGGGTGGGGGGGGGGGGGGGACTTGGATGGAGGCATGAATGGCAAATGAGCAGGACTCCATTGAAGTCTGTGTGACTAGAGGACATGTATTCTGCAGGGCAAAAAGTATTTCTCATCCATTTTAAATGCACACTGGGAAAGGATTGGACACTTCTTTCCTGAGAGATGTGCCAAAGCCTTCAGGGTGACCAAGGAAAGGCTTCCCTTTGCTGAAAAATCGCTGCCTGGCTATATCTAGACTACTGACTTTTTCGAAAAGGTTTCCTGCCAAACAGAAAAGTCCCTGTTTAAACTTGATTATGAAAAAAGCAGTAGAAAAATTCCGCAAACACAAAAAAACACACACACACAAAATTAGCAAGCAGCTTACCTTTTACTTTCCACGATTCTAAGCCTGCATCTCCCTCTGGTGGCCATTCCTGATAAGGAGGAAAGTCCCTTGCACGCCACCTGCTGGCGATCTGGTAGAACCTGCAGATGGAAATCCTGGCTGTTGGTAGCAGAATTGGCTGACTTTACTGCTGGCCACCTAGAGGCCATTTCTTATAACCTGCAGATGGCGAATCCAGCTGTTAAAAAAAAAAAAAAAAAAGATTTTTAAAGCTCTCCTCGGATCAACACAACACCTCGGATCAAGATGAAAAACAAAAACAAAAAAAAGTTCAAGCTCTCCCATCTCACACTCGTATCACACAACACAACACAACACAACACAACACAAGGCCTCGGATCAAGATGACATGGACAGAGAAAGCTGTAACCGAATATGCTGCATTAAATTGTTTGAGGGCAGTCCATTTATCCGTCACGGGATGATAAAGGGCTGATTTGCCCCAGCTACAGCATTCCACCACTAGTCGGACTACCGCAAAATCAATATGACCAATAATGGGGTGCCACTGGAATGAGGGCATTAATGGGAAAGGAGTGGAGCTCCATTGAAGTGAAAGGGACCCGTGGTGGGGGGCCCTGTGGGCCTGTGGAGGTGGGGGGGGGGGAACTTGAATGGGGGGGAACTCCCAGGAAATCAGTGTGACCGATAATGGGGTGCCATTTGAATGAGGGCATTAATGGGGAAGGGACGGGGCACTGTTGAAGTCAATGGGACCAGTTGGGGCAGAAGGGGCGCTTGAATGGGGGCATGAATGGCAATCGAGCAGGACTCCATCGAAGTCTGTCTGACTGATGATGGGGGTGCGGCTTGAATGAGGGTATTGATGAGGAAGGAGTGGTGCTCCATTGAAGTGAAAGGGACCCATGGTGGGGGGCTGGCCGGGCGGTGGCGCTTCGAATGAGGGCATTCATGGCAAATGAGCGGAACTCCCACGAAATCAGTGTGAGCAATGTGTTCTGTGATTACACCTTGCCAAGTGCAGACTGGCCCCCTGGTCAGAGGCGAGAGATGTCCCCCCTAATTCAGAAGGAGCGGGGCACTGTTGAAGTCAGTGGGACTGGGAGGGGACTTGAATGGGGGCCTGAATGGGAAACGCCCGGGACACCATTGAAGTCCGTGTAAGTCTGTGTAAGCAGGGTGAGAATCACAATGGGGCAAAACTAGGATTATTTATGGTTGTTCTGTGATTGCACCTTGCCAAGTGCATTCTGCCTCCCAGGTCACAGCCGAGCGCTGTCCCCCCTAATTCAGAGCGATTGCTGCGGCCCCCCTCCCCCCACCTCACATTCATAAAGTCATGAGCGCAATCTTTCTCCCCTAATTTGCACGAGAGCGAGCAGGCCCTCACTGTTCCGGCGGGCTCTGGACAAGAAAGTGCCAAAGCAATGAGAAATCACTGTATCTCTTGCCTTTCCCAGGAAACCACGCTTTGAACCCAGGACACCCCGTTGAATCGTTGCCAACAAATGACTGTGTCTGCATCTGTTGTCCCAAAGATTCAATGTACCATTTGACTATTTCACTTAAACGGATCTCCTTGGCGGTTCTTATGTACCAGCCCAATGGAACTCACTCCATCCTACAAGGAAGGAGCACAGAGAGGGGTGCATGAGGCGAGTCCCATGGGAATGAGCGATTCCCTATGTAATTATAGGCAGCCATCGGGTAGGAATGAGGGAGACTGTAGGTAAGTGGGTGAGGCTAATCATGTAGGAATGAGTGCAACTCTATGAAGCGAGTCCCGTGGGAATGAGCGAGCCTCCATTCAATTAGAGGCAGCCATCAAGTAGAAAAATAGCGGTTCTGCGTGTAAGTGTATGAGGCCAGTCATGTAGGAATGAGTGAGTCTCTATGTAATTATACGCAGCATCAGGTAGAAATGAGGAGGACTGCGGGTAAGTGTATGAGGCTAATCATATAGGAATGAGTGTGACTGCAGGAGGCGAGTCCCATGGGAATGAGTGATTCTCTATGTAATTAGAAATGAGATCAAGTCAATGAAAATAGAGACTGTGTTTCAAGGGTGATGAAGGTTTGATTTGTGTCGCTTCCCACTGAAGCCTACAGAGAGTATGGCCTTGACGCGGTGGGTGTAATTGTCTGACTTGGCTCTGCAAAGAATTTCACAAATTCAGGGCAAAATTCACCGACCAAGCCTGTTTCACCCCTGGAGCAAAATTGCCCTTTTTAGGCTTCTTCCAACACGACGTTCTGCTCTTTCACAATTTATTTGGGCGGTACAGCAAGATATTTCAGGTGGTTTGCCTCCAGAAATTTCGTTTTTTCCACGAAATTCTGTTTTCAGTGGCCAAAAATGTGACATTTCAGGAAAAGAAACAAACTTCCGAAACACAAAAGTGGGCTAAAATTAATTGCAGAGCATCTAAAAGAACTCTCTGCAGGCGAAGCAGAACTTGGATAACATACTGAAAACGAATCCATGCATGCCAACATTTTGGAGCAGCTAGAAGTAAGATTTTCTCCTAGGAAGGGAGAGCATTTAATCTTCCTTTTAGGCCTGAGTGCTTGCTGCGGCAATAGCAGGCTTGAGTGCTTCTGGCAGCAGCAGGAGGCCTGTGCGGAGCTGCCTCTGCCCGCAGGGCTCCAGCGAGTCACCACCTCTCCCCCAGGTCCTGCTTCTAGGGTTCTTGACCTTCCCGTGCCCCTGCTCCAGGGCTCACCTGCTGCCATCGCCGTGCCAACGGAACCCTCGGGCTGGGCAGGCATTGTGACATCACAGCTTCCCCCATCCCCCGCCGGGCCCAGGGCCTAGAGCTGGCTGCTCCCAAGTCACACATCTGAGCCCAGCTCCTGCTGAGCTGCTGAGCTTGACCAGGGCCCAGGGATGCTTTGGATTGTTATTGGAAAGGGATTTCCTTCATGGTGCCTCCTGCAAAAGATCACTCGCTCTGCCATACAAAGCAACATATGTCACGACATTTGGGAGATGCTGCTCACATGGCTAGCTCTGCTAAAATCCCCCTTAGTATGTTTACAAACCATCAACGGTGACCCATAGGAACATGCCAAATATGTTCTAGTAGCAAAGTGGATGACCCTGAAAAAACTGCTTTGGACCCCCAGACATTAGGATTGTACCAATACATCTAAGAGGCGCCCACCATCCACGCGGGGGTCTAGTTTTGCAAACCGAGGCCGGGGAGTGGACTGGGAAGCAAAAGAGGCCTTGGAATTTGAGTTCAAAGTGGCCCATACAATATAAACTATCCTAAGAGGCCCATGGTGCAGAGGCCCACCGGGAAATATTCCATCTTTCTAGTAGGTCAGTCGAACACTGACTACAATGTACACTCCCACTGCAACCCTAAAACCCTCCTCAAGAAGCACCAGAATGTGCTCTTCCACTGAAGCAAGAAAAGGGGTTCACACAGCGTTTGCAACTGTATGTTCAGGCCAGCCAGACATTGGATTGTATGAATTCACCGGGGCAACATCCTAAAGATGTTCCTGCAGGGGCCAAGCGATACTGCCACCATAAGTTGTACAAAAACGCCATCTGCTTGAGTCATCGCAACATTTTGCAACACTAGTCTTTGTGTCCACTGCAGATGAGGCCAGTTATGTAGGAATGAGTGTGATTCAATGGGGTTCATGAGGTGAGTCCCAGGGGAATGGCCAAGCAAACTTTATAAATGCTAGATTTGAAGAGCTTACCTGCAGACGAAGCGCAATGGGAACATGATGCATTTTCCAATTAACAACGAATAACCTAGTCTCCTGCACCTAAAAAGAAAGAAACAAAGGGTGTAGCATGCTGTTAGGGTGTCACACGCACGTTAACAAATGCATCTAGCACCTAATAACTCTTTTCATATTGCTTCTTTGCGACCACAATTCTTACAAGCAAGTGCGCTGTAGCGCAGGGAGTTAATGTGATGAAACCAGGGTCACACAGTTTGGCATGCACCAAATAACGGTTTTCATATTGTTTCTATGTGCCCACAATTCCTACAGGCATGTGAGCTGAATGGCAAATGAGCGGAACTCCCACAAAATCTGCGTGACGGATAATGGGGTCCCACTTGCATGAGGGCATTAATGGGGAAGGAGCGGGGCACTGTTGAAGTCAATGGGACCAGTGGGGGAGGAGGGGGCATTTCAATGGGGGCATGAATGGCAAATGAGCGGTACTCCATTGAAGTCTGTGTGACCAATGATGGGGGTGCGGCTTGAATGAGGGCATTAATGGGGAAGGAGTGGAGCTCCATTGAAGTGAAAGGGATCCATAGTGGGGGGCTGGCCGGGCGGCGGTGCTTCGAATGAGGGCACTCATGGCAAATGAGCGGAACTCCCACGAAATCAGTGTGAGCAAAGTGTTCTGTGATGACACCTTACCAAGTGCAGACTGGCACCCCTGGTCACAGGCGAGAGATGTCCCCCCTAATTCAGAGCGATTGCCGCTACGCCCCCTCCACCTGACATTTAGAAAGTCATGAGCGCTATCTTTCTCCCCTAATTTGCACGAGAGGGAGCAGGCCCTCACCGTTCCAGCAGACTCTGGACAAGAAAGTGCCAAAGCCATGAGAAATCACTGTATCGCTTGACTTTCCCAGGTAACCACACTTTGAACCCAGGATGCCCCAGGGAAAGGATTCAATGTACAATTCGACTCTTGCAATTAAACGGATCTCCTTGGTGGTTCTCAAGCATCAACTCATCGGAACTCACTTCATCCTACAAGGAAGGAGCGCAGGGAGGGTTTTCTCACCTCCGATGCAACCCATGTAATGGGGAAGGAGTGGGGCAGTGTTGAAGTCAATGGGACCAGTTGGGGAGTGGGGGGGGGGGGTGGGGGGGGGGGACTTGGATGGAGGCATGAATGGCAAATGAGCAGGACTCCATTGAAGTCTGTGTGACTAGAGGACATGTATTCTGCAGGGCAAAAAGTATTTCTCATCCATTTTAAATGCACACTGGGAAAGGATTGGACACTTCTTTCCTGAGAGATGTGCCAAAGCCTTCAGGGTGACCAAGGAAAGGCTTCCCTTTGCTGAAAAATCGCTGCCTGGCTATATCTAGACTACTGACTTTTTCGAAAAGGTTTCCTGCCAAACAGAAAAGTCCCTGTTTAAACTTGATTATGAAAAAAGCAGTAGAAAAATTCCGCAAACACAAAAAAACACACACACACAAAATTAGCAAGCAGCTTACCTTTTACTTTCCACGATTCTAAGCCTGCATCTCCCTCTGGTGGCCATTCCTGATAAGGAGGAAAGTCCCTTGCACGCCACCTGCTGGCGATCTGGTAGAACCTGCAGATGGAAATCCTGGCTGTTGGTAGCAGAATTGGCTGACTTTACTGCTGGCCACCTAGAGGCCATTTCTTATAACCTGCAGATGGCGAATCCAGCTGTTAAAAAAAAAAAAAAAAGATTTTTAAAGCTCTCCTCGGATCAACACAACACCTCGGATCAAGATGAAAAACAAAAACAAAAAAAAGTTCAAGCTCTCCCATCTCACACTCGTATCACACAACACAACACAACACAACACAACACAAGGCCTCGGATCAAGATGACACGGACAGAGAAAGCTGTAACCGAATATGCTGCATTAAATTGTTTGAGGGCAGTCCATTTATCCGTCACGGGATGATAAAGGGCTGATTTGCCCCAGCTACAGCATTCCACCACTAGTCGGACTACCGCAAAATCAATATGACCAATAATGGGGTGCCACTGGAATGAGGGCATTAATGGGAAAGGAGTGGAGCTCCATTGAAGTGAAAGGGACCCGTGGTGGGGGGCCCTGTGGGCCTGTGGAGGTGGGGGGGGGGGGGAACTTGAATGGGGGGGAACTCCCAGGAAATCAGTGTGACCGATAATGGGGTGCCATTTGAATGAGGGCATTAATGGGGAAGGGACGGGGCACTGTTGAAGTCAATGGGACCAGTTGGGGCAGAAGGGGCGCTTGAATGGGGGCATGAATGGCAATCGAGCAGGACTCCATCGAAGTCTGTCTGACTGATGATGGGGGTGCGGCTTGAATGAGGGTATTGATGAGGAAGGAGTGGTGCTCCATTGAAGTGAAAGGGACCCATGGTGGGGGGCTGGCCGGGCGGTGGCGCTTCGAATGAGGGCATTCATGGCAAATGAGCGGAACTCCCACGAAATCAGTGTGAGCAATGTGTTCTGTGATTACACCTTGCCAAGTGCAGACTGGCCCCCTGGTCAGAGGCGAGAGATGTCCCCCCTAATTCAGAAGGAGCGGGGCACTGTTGAAGTCAGTGGGACTGGGAGGGGACTTGAATGGGGGCCTGAATGGGAAACGCCCGGGACACCATTGAAGTCCGTGTAAGTCTGTGTAAGCAGGGTGAGAATCACAATGGGGCAAAACTAGGATTATTTATGGTTGTTCTGTGATTGCACCTTGCCAAGTGCATTCTGCCTCCCAGGTCACAGCCGAGCGCTGTCCCCCCTAATTCAGAGCGATTGCTGCGGCCCCCCTCCCCCCACCTCACATTCATAAAGTCATGAGCGCAATCTTTCTCCCCTAATTTGCACGAGAGCGAGCAGGCCCTCACTGTTCCGGCGGGCTCTGGACAAGAAAGTGCCAAAGCAATGAGAAATCACTGTATCTCTTGCCTTTCCCAGGAAACCACGCTTTGAACCCAGGACACCCCGTTGAATCGTTGCCAACAAATGACTGTGTCTGCATCTGTTGTCCCAAAGATTCAATGTACCATTTGACTATTTCACTTAAACGGATCTCCTTGGCGGTTCTTATGTACCAGCCCAATGGAACTCACTCCATCCTACAAGGAAGGAGCACAGAGAGGGGTGCATGAGGCGAGTCCCATGGGAATGAGCGATTCCCTATGTAATTATAGGCAGCCATCGGGTAGGAATGAGGGAGACTGTAGGTAAGTGGGTGAGGCTAATCATGTAGGAATGAGTGCAACTCTATGAAGCGAGTCCCGTGGGAATGAGCGAGCCTCCATTCAATTAGAGGCAGCCATCAAGTAGAAAAATAGCGGTTCTGCGTGTAAGTGTATGAGGCCAGTCATGTAGGAATGAGTGAGTCTCTATGTAATTATACGCAGCATCAGGTAGAAATGAGGAGGACTGCGGGTAAGTGTATGAGGCTAATCATATAGGAATGAGTGTGACTGCAGGAGGCGAGTCCCATGGGAATGAGTGATTCTCTATGTAATTAGAAATGAGATCAAGTCAATGAAAATAGAGACTGTGTTTCAAGGGTGATGAAGGTTTGATTTGTGTCGCTTCCCACTGAAGCCTACAGAGAGTATGGCCTTGACGCGGTGGGTGTAATTGTCTGACTTGGCTCTGCAAAGAATTTCACAAATTCAGGGCAAAATTCACCGACCAAGCCTGTTTCACCCCTGGAGCAAAATTGCCCTTTTTAGGCTTCTTCCAACACGACGTTCTGCTCTTTCACAATTTATTTGGGCGGTACAGCAAGATATTTCAGGTGGTTTGCCTCCAGAAATTTCGTTTTTTCCACGAAATTCTGTTTTCAGTGGCCAAAAATGTGACATTTCAGGAAAAGAAACAAACTTCCGAAACACAAAAGTGGGCTAAAATTAATTGCAGAGCATCTAAAAGAACTCTCTGCAGGCGAAGCAGAACTTGGATAACATACTGAAAACGAATCCATGCATGCCAACATTTTGGAGCAGCTAGAAGTAAGATTTTCTCCTAGGAAGGGAGAGCATTTAATCTTCCTTTTAGGCCTGAGTGCTTGCTGCGGCAATAGCAGGCTTGAGTGCTTCTGGCAGCAGCAGGAGGCCTGTGCGGAGCTGCCTCTGCCCGCAGGGCTCCAGCGAGTCACCACCTCTCCCCCAGGTCCTGCTTCTAGGGTTCTTGACCTTCCCGTGCCCCTGCTCCAGGGCTCACCTGCTGCCATCGCCGTGCCAACGGAACCCTCGGGCTGGGCAGGCATTGTGACATCACAGCTTCCCCCATCCCCCGCCGGGCCCAGGGCCTAGAGCTGGCTGCTCCCAAGTCACACATCTGAGCCCAGCTCCTGCTGAGCTGCTGAGCTTGACCAGGGCCCAGGGATGCTTTGGATTGTTATTGGAAAGGGATTTCCTTCATGGTGCCTCCTGCAAAAGATCACTCGCTCTGCCATACAAAGCAACATATGTCACGACATTTGGGAGATGCTGCTCACATGGCTAGCTCTGCTAAAATCCCCCTTAGTATGTTTACAAACCATCAACGGTGACCCATAGGAACATGCCAAATATGTTCTAGTAGCAAAGTGGATGACCCTGAAAAAACTGCTTTGGACCCCCAGACATTAGGATTG
The DNA here is from genome assembly GCF_040938575.1 of Ambystoma mexicanum. Taxonomy (NCBI): domain Eukaryota; kingdom Metazoa; phylum Chordata; class Amphibia; order Caudata; family Ambystomatidae; genus Ambystoma; species Ambystoma mexicanum. The sequence goes on from NW_027182474.1 coordinate 1,468,894, forward strand.
TACCAATACATCTAAGAGGCGCCCACCATCCACGCGGGGGTCTAGTTTTGCAAACCGAGGCCGGGGAGTGGACTGGGAAGCAAAAGAGGCCTTGGAATTTGAGTTCAAAGTGGCCCATACAATATAAACTATCCTAAGAGGCCCATGGTGCAGAGGCCCACCGGGAAATATTCCATCTTTCTAGTAGGTCAGTCGAACACTGACTACAATGTACACTCCCACTGCAACCCTAAAACCCTCCTCAAGAAGCACCAGAATGTGCTCTTCCACTGAAGCAAGAAAAGGGGTTCACACAGCGTTTGCAACTGTATGTTCAGGCCAGCCAGACATTGGATTGTATGAATTCACCGGGGCAACATCCTAAAGATGTTCCTGCAGGGGCCAAGCGATACTGCCACCATAAGTTGTACAAAAACGCCATCTGCTTGAGTCATCGCAACATTTTGCAACACTAGTCTTTGTGTCCACTGCAGATGAGGCCAGTTATGTAGGAATGAGTGTGATTCAATGGGGTTCATGAGGTGAGTCCCAGGGGAATGGCCAAGCAAACTTTATAAATGCTAGATTTGAAGAGCTTACCTGCAGACGAAGCGCAATGGGAACATGATGCATTTTCCAATTAACAACGAATAACCTAGTCTCCTGCACCTAAAAAGAAAGAAACAAAGGGTGTAGCATGCTGTTAGGGTGTCACACGCACGTTAACAAATGCATCTAGCACCTAATAACTCTTTTCATATTGCTTCTTTGCGACCACAATTCTTACAAGCAAGTGCGCTGTAGCGCAGGGAGTTAATGTGATGAAACCAGGGTCACACAGTTTGGCATGCACCAAATAACGGTTTTCATATTGTTTCTATGTGCCCACAATTCCTACAGGCATGTGAGCTGAATGGCAAATGAGCGGAACTCCCACAAAATCTGCGTGACGGATAATGGGGTCCCACTTGCATGAGGGCATTAATGGGGAAGGAGCGGGGCACTGTTGAAGTCAATGGGACCAGTGGGGGAGGAGGGGGCATTTCAATGGGGGCATGAATGGCAAATGAGCGGTACTCCATTGAAGTCTGTGTGACCAATGATGGGGGTGCGGCTTGAATGAGGGCATTAATGGGGAAGGAGTGGAGCTCCATTGAAGTGAAAGGGATCCATAGTGGGGGGCTGGCCGGGCGGCGGTGCTTCGAATGAGGGCACTCATGGCAAATGAGCGGAACTCCCACGAAATCAGTGTGAGCAAAGTGTTCTGTGATGACACCTTACCAAGTGCAGACTGGCACCCCTGGTCACAGGCGAGAGATGTCCCCCCTAATTCAGAGCGATTGCCGCTACGCCCCCTCCACCTGACATTTAGAAAGTCATGAGCGCTATCTTTCTCCCCTAATTTGCACGAGAGGGAGCAGGCCCTCACCGTTCCAGCAGACTCTGGACAAGAAAGTGCCAAAGCCATGAGAAATCACTGTATCGCTTGACTTTCCCAGGTAACCACACTTTGAACCCAGGATGCCCCAGGGAAAGGATTCAATGTACAATTCGACTCTTGCAATTAAACGGATCTCCTTGGTGGTTCTCAAGCATCAACTCATCGGAACTCACTTCATCCTACAAGGAAGGAGCGCAGGGAGGGTTTTCTCACCTCCGATGCAACCCATGTAATGGGGAAGGAGTGGGGCAGTGTTGAAGTCAATGGGACCAGTTGGGGAGTGGGGGGGGGGGGTGGGGGGGGGGGGACTTGGATGGAGGCATGAATGGCAAATGAGCAGGACTCCATTGAAGTCTGTGTGACTAGAGGACATGTATTCTGCAGGGCAAAAAGTATTTCTCATCCATTTTAAATGCACACTGGGAAAGGATTGGACACTTCTTTCCTGAGAGATGTGCCAAAGCCTTCAGGGTGACCAAGGAAAGGCTTCCCTTTGCTGAAAAATCGCTGCCTGGCTATATCTAGACTACTGACTTTTTCGAAAAGGTTTCCTGCCAAACAGAAAAGTCCCTGTTTAAACTTGCTTATGAAAAAAGCAGTAGAAAAATTCCGCAAACACAAAAAAACACACACACACAAAATTAGCAAGCAGCTTACCTTTTACTTTCCACGATTCTAAGCCTGCATCTCCCTCTGGTGGCCATTCCTGATAAGGAGGAAAGTCCCTTGCACGCCACCTGCTGGCGATCTGGTAGAACCTGCAGATGGAAATCCTGGCTGTTGGTAGCAGAATTGGCTGACTTTACTGCTGGCCACCTAGAGGCCATTTCTTATAACCTGCAGATGGCGAATCCAGCTGTTAAAAAAAAAAAAAAAAAAGATTTTTAAAGCTCTCCTCGGATCAACACAACACCTCGGATCAAGATGAAAAACAAAAACAAAAAAAAGTTCAAGCTCTCCCATCTCACACTCGTATCACACAACACAACACAACACAACACAACACAAGGCCTCGGATCAAGATGACATGGACAGAGAAAGCTGTAACCGAATATGCTGCATTAAATTGTTTGAGGGCAGTCCATTTATCCGTCACGGGATGATAAAGGGCTGATTTGCCCCAGCTACAGCATTCCACCACTAGTCGGACTACCGCAAAATCAATATGACCAATAATGGGGTGCCACTGGAATGAGGGCATTAATGGGAAAGGAGTGGAGCTCCATTGAAGTGAAAGGGACCCGTGGTGGGGGGCCCTGTGGGCCTGTGGAGGTGGGGGGGGGGGAACTTGAATGGGGGGGAACTCCCAGGAAATCAGTGTGACCGATAATGGGGTGCCATTTGAATGAGGGCATTAATGGGGAAGGGACGGGGCACTGTTGAAGTCAATGGGACCAGTTGGGGCAGAAGGGGCGCTTGAATGGGGGCATGAATGGCAATCGAGCAGGACTCCATCGAAGTCTGTCTGACTGATGATGGGGGTGCGGCTTGAATGAGGGTATTGATGAGGAAGGAGTGGTGCTCCATTGAAGTGAAAGGGACCCATGGTGGGGGGCTGGCCGGGCGGTGGCGCTTCGAATGAGGGCATTCATGGCAAATGAGCGGAACTCCCACGAAATCAGTGTGAGCAATGTGTTCTGTGATTACACCTTGCCAAGTGCAGACTGGCCCCCTGGTCAGAGGCGAGAGATGTCCCCCCTAATTCAGAAGGAGCGGGGCACTGTTGAAGTCAGTGGGACTGGGAGGGGACTTGAATGGGGGCCTGAATGGGAAACGCCCGGGACACCATTGAAGTCCGTGTAAGTCTGTGTAAGCAGGGTGAGAATCACAATGGGGCAAAACTAGGATTATTTATGGTTGTTCTGTGATTGCACCTTGCCAAGTGCATTCTGCCTCCCAGGTCACAGCCGAGCGCTGTCCCCCCTAATTCAGAGCGATTGCTGCGGCCCCCCTCCCCCCACCTCACATTCATAAAGTCATGAGCGCAATCTTTCTCCCCTAATTTGCACGAGAGCGAGCAGGCCCTCACTGTTCCGGCGGGCTCTGGACAAGAAAGTGCCAAAGCAATGAGAAATCACTGTATCTCTTGCCTTTCCCAGGAAACCACGCTTTGAACCCAGGACACCCCGTTGAATCGTTGCCAACAAATGACTGTGTCTGCATCTGTTGTCCCAAAGATTCAATGTACCATTTGACTATTTCACTTAAACGGATCTCCTTGGCGGTTCTTATGTACCAGCCCAATGGAACTCACTCCATCCTACAAGGAAGGAGCACAGAGAGGGGTGCATGAGGCGAGTCCCATGGGAATGAGCGATTCCCTATGTAATTATAGGCAGCCATCGGGTAGGAATGAGGGAGACTGTAGGTAAGTGGGTGAGGCTAATCATGTAGGAATGAGTGCAACTCTATGAAGCGAGTCCCGTGGGAATGAGCGAGCCTCCATTCAATTAGAGGCAGCCATCAAGTAGAAAAATAGCGGTTCTGCGTGTAAGTGTATGAGGCCAGTCATGTAGGAATGAGTGAGTCTCTATGTAATTATACGCAGCATCAGGTAGAAATGAGGAGGACTGCGGGTAAGTGTATGAGGCTAATCATATAGGAATGAGTGTGACTGCAGGAGGCGAGTCCCATGGGAATGAGTGATTCTCTATGTAATTAGAAATGAGATCAAGTCAATGAAAATAGAGACTGTGTTTCAAGGGTGATGAAGGTTTGATTTGTGTCGCTTCCCACTGAAGCCTACAGAGAGTATGGCCTTGACGCGGTGGGTGTAATTGTCTGACTTGGCTCTGCAAAGAATTTCACAAATTCAGGGCAAAATTCACCGACCAAGCCTGTTTCACCCCTGGAGCAAAATTGCCCTTTTTAGGCTTCTTCCAACACGACGTTCTGCTCTTTCACAATTTATTTGGGCGGTACAGCAAGATATTTCAGGTGGTTTGCCTCCAGAAATTTCGTTTTTTCCACGAAATTCTGTTTTCAGTGGCCAAAAATGTGACATTTCAGGAAAAGAAACAAACTTCCGAAACACAAAAGTGGGCTAAAATTAATTGCAGAGCATCTAAAAGAACTCTCTGCAGGCGAAGCAGAACTTGGATAACATACTGAAAACGAATCCATGCATGCCAACATTTTGGAGCAGCTAGAAGTAAGATTTTCTCCTAGGAAGGGAGAGCATTTAATCTTCCTTTTAGGCCTGAGTGCTTGCTGCGGCAATAGCAGGCTTGAGTGCTTCTGGCAGCAGCAGGAGGCCTGTGCGGAGCTGCCTCTGCCCGCAGGGCTCCAGCGAGTCACCACCTCTCCCCCAGGTCCTGCTTCTAGGGTTCTTGACCTTCCCGTGCCCCTGCTCCAGGGCTCACCTGCTGCCATCGCCGTGCCAACGGAACCCTCGGGCTGGGCAGGCATTGTGACATCACAGCTTCCCCCATCCCCCGCCGGGCCCAGGGCCTAGAGCTGGCTGCTCCCAAGTCACACATCTGAGCCCAGCTCCTGCTGAGCTGCTGAGCTTGACCAGGGCCCAGGGATGCTTTGGATTGTTATTGGAAAGGGATTTCCTTCATGGTGCCTCCTGCAAAAGATCACTCGCTCTGCCATACAAAGCAACATATGTCACGACATTTGGGAGATGCTGCTCACATGGCTAGCTCTGCTAAAATCCCCCTTAGTATGTTTACAAACCATCAACGGTGACCCATAGGAACATGCCAAATATGTTCTAGTAGCAAAGTGGATGACCCTGAAAAAACTGCTTTGGACCCCCAGACATTAGGATTGTACCAATACATCTAAGAGGCGCCCACCATCCACGCGGGGGTCTAGTTTTGCAAACCGAGGCCGGGGAGTGGACTGGGAAGCAAAAGAGGCCTTGGAATTTGAGTTCAAAGTGGCCCATACAATATAAACTATCCTAAGAGGCCCATGGTGCAGAGGCCCACCGGGAAATATTCCATCTTTCTAGTAGGTCAGTCGAACACTGACTACAATGTACACTCCCACTGCAACCCTAAAACCCTCCTCAAGAAGCACCAGAATGTGCTCTTCCACTGAAGCAAGAAAAGGGGTTCACACAGCGTTTGCAACTGTATGTTCAGGCCAGCCAGACATTGGATTGTATGAATTCACCGGGGCAACATCCTAAAGATGTTCCTGCAGGGGCCAAGCGATACTGCCACCATAAGTTGTACAAAAACGCCATCTGCTTGAGTCATCGCAACATTTTGCAACACTAGTCTTTGTGTCCACTGCAGATGAGGCCAGTTATGTAGGAATGAGTGTGATTCAATGGGGTTCATGAGGTGAGTCCCAGGGGAATGGCCAAGCAAACTTTATAAATGCTAGATTTGAAGAGCTTACCTGCAGACGAAGCGCAATGGGAACATGATGCATTTTCCAATTAACAACGAATAACCTAGTCTCCTGCACCTAAAAAGAAAGAAACAAAGGGTGTAGCATGCTGTTAGGGTGTCACACGCACGTTAACAAATGCATCTAGCACCTAATAACTCTTTTCATATTGCTTCTTTGCGACCACAATTCTTACAAGCAAGTGCGCTGTAGCGCAGGGAGTTAATGTGATGAAACCAGGGTCACACAGTTTGGCATGCACCAAATAACGGTTTTCATATTGTTTCTATGTGCCCACAATTCCTACAGGCATGTGAGCTGAATGGCAAATGAGCGGAACTCCCACAAAATCTGCGTGACGGATAATGGGGTCCCACTTGCATGAGGGCATTAATGGGGAAGGAGCGGGGCACTGTTGAAGTCAATGGGACCAGTGGGGGAGGAGGGGGCATTTCAATGGGGGCATGAATGGCAAATGAGCGGTACTCCATTGAAGTCTGTGTGACCAATGATGGGGGTGCGGCTTGAATGAGGGCATTAATGGGGAAGGAGTGGAGCTCCATTGAAGTAAAAGGGATCCATAGTGGGGGGCTGGCCGGGCGGCGGTGCTTCGAATGAGGGCACTCATGGCAAATGAGCGGAACTCCCACGAAATCAGTGTGAGCAAAGTGTTCTGTGATGACACCTTACCAAGTGCAGACTGGCACCCCTGGTCACAGGCGAGAGATGTCCCCCCTAATTCAGAGCGATTGCCGCTACGCCCCCTCCACCTGACATTTAGAAAGTCATGAGCGCTATCTTTCTCCCCTAATTTGCACGAGAGGGAGCAGGCCCTCACCGTTCCAGCAGACTCTGGACAAGAAAGTGCCAAAGCCATGAGAAATCACTGTATCGCTTGACTTTCCCAGGTAACCACACTTTGAACCCAGGATGCCCCAGGGAAAGGATTCAATGTACAATTCGACTCTTGCAATTAAACGGATCTCCTTGGTGGTTCTCAAGCATCAACTCATCGGAACTCACTTCATCCTACAAGGAAGGAGCGCAGGGAGGGTTTTCTCACCTCCGATGCAACCCATGTAATGGGGAAGGAGTGGGGCAGTGTTGAAGTCAATGGGACCAGTTGGGGAGTGGGGGGGGGGGGTGGGGGGGGGGGGGACTTGGATGGAGGCATGAATGGCAAATGAGCAGGACTCCATTGAAGTCTGTGTGACTAGAGGACATGTATTCTGCAGGGCAAAAAGTATTTCTCATCCATTTTAAATGCACACTGGGAAAGGATTGGACACTTCTTTCCTGAGAGATGTGCCAAAGCCTTCAGGGTGACCAAGGAAAGGCTTCCCTTTGCTGAAAAATCGCTGCCTGGCTATATCTAGACTACTGACTTTTTCGAAAAGGTTTCCTGCCAAACAGAAAAGTCCCTGTTTAAACTTGATTATGAAAAAAGCAGTAGAAAAATTCCGCAAACACAAAAAAACACACACACACAAAATTAGCAAGCAGCTTACCTTTTACTTTCCACGATTCTAAGCCTGCATCTCCCTCTGGTGGCCATTCCTGATAAGGAGGAAAGTCCCTTGCACGCCACCTGCTGGCGATCTGGTAGAACCTGCAGATGGAAATCCTGGCTGTTGGTAGCAGAATTGGCTGACTTTACTGCTGGCCACCTAGAGGCCATTTCTTATAACCTGCAGATGGCGAATCCAGCTGTTAAAAAAAAAAAAAAAAAAGATTTTTAAAGCTCTCCTCGGATCAACACAACACCTCGGATCAAGATGAAAAACAAAAACAAAAAAAAGTTCAAGCTCTCCCATCTCACACTCGTATCACACAACACAACACAACACAACACAACACAAGGCCTCGGATCAAGATGACATGGACAGAGAAAGCTGTAACCGAATATGCTGCATTAAATTGTTTGAGGGCAGTCCATTTATCCGTCACGGGATGATAAAGGGCTGATTTGCCCCAGCTACAGCATTCCACCACTAGTCGGACTACCGCAAAATCAATATGACCAATAATGGGGTGCCACTGGAATGAGGGCATTAATGGGAAAGGAGTGGAGCTCCATTGAAGTGAAAGGGACCCGTGGTGGGGGGCCCTGTGGGCCTGTGGAGGTGGGGGGGGGGGGGAACTTGAATGGGGGGGAACTCCCAGGAAATCAGTGTGACCGATAATGGGGTGCCATTTGAATGAGGGCATTAATGGGGAAGGGACGGGGCACTGTTGAAGTCAATGGGACCAGTTGGGGCAGAAGGGGCGCTTGAATGGGGGCATGAATGGCAATCGAGCAGGACTCCATCGAAGTCTGTCTGACTGATGATGGGGGTGCGGCTTGAATGAGGGTATTGATGAGGAAGGAGTGGTGCTCCATTGAAGTGAAAGGGACCCATGGTGGGGGGCTGGCCGGGCGGTGGCGTTTCGAATGAGGGCATTCATGGCAAATGAGCGGAACTCCCACGAAATCAGTGTGAGCAATGTGTTCTGTGATTACACCTTGCCAAGTGCAGACTGGCCCCCTGGTCAGAGGCGAGAGATGTCCCCCCTAATTCAGAAGGAGCGGGGCACTGTTGAAGTCAGTGGGACTGGGAGGGGACTTGAATGGGGGCCTGAATGGGAAACGCCCGGGACACCATTGAAGTCCGTGTAAGTCTGTGTAAGCAGGGTGAGAATCACAATGGGGCAAAACTAGGATTATTTATGGTTGTTCTGTGATTGCACCTTGCCAAGTGCATTCTGCCTCCCAGGTCACAGCCGAGCGCTGTCCCCCCTAATTCAGAGCGATTGCTGCGGCCCCCCTCCCCCCACCTCACATTCATAAAGTCATGAGCGCAATCTTTCTCCCCTAATTTGCACGAGAGCGAGCAGGCCCTCACTGTTCCGGCGGGCTCTGGACAAGAAAGTGCCAAAGCAATGAGAAATCACTGTATCTCTTGCCTTTCCCAGGAAACCACGCTTTGAACCCAGGACACCCCGTTGAATCGTTGCCAACAAATGACTGTGTCTGCATCTGTTGTCCCAAAGATTCAATGTACCATTTGACTATTTCACTTAAACGGATCTCCTTGGCGGTTCTTATGTACCAGCCCAATGGAACTCACTCCATCCTACAAGGAAGGAGCACAGAGAGGGGTGCATGAGGCGAGTCCCATGGGAATGAGCGATTCCCTATGTAATTATAGGCAGCCATCGGGTAGGAATGAGGGAGACTGTAGGTAAGTGGGTGAGGCTAATCATGTAGGAATGAGTGCAACTCTATGAAGCGAGTCCCGTGGGAATGAGCGAGCCTCCATTCAATTAGAGGCAGCCATCAAGTAGAAAAATAGCGGTTCTGCGTGTAAGTGTATGAGGCCAGTCATGTAGGAATGAGTGAGTCTCTATGTAATTATACGCAGCATCAGGTAGAAATGAGGAGGACTGCGGGTAAGTGTATGAGGCTAATCATATAGGAATGAGTGTGACTGCAGGAGGCGAGTCCCATGGGAATGAGTGATTCTCTATGTAATTAGAAATGAGATCAAGTCAATGAAAATAGAGACTGTGTTTCAAGGGTGATGAAGGTTTGATTTGTGTCGCTTCCCACTGAAGCCTACAGAGAGTATGGCCTTGACGCGGTGGGTGTAATTGTCTGACTTGGCTCTGCAAAGAATTTCACAAATTCAGGGCAAAATTCACCGACCAAGCCTGTTTCACCCCTGGAGCAAAATTGCCCTTTTTAGGCTTCTTCCAACACGACGTTCTGCTCTTTCACAATTTATTTGGGCGGTACAGCAAGATATTTCAGGTGGTTTGCCTCCAGAAATTTCGTTTTTTCCACGAAATTCTGTTTTCAGTGGCCAAAAATGTGACATTTCAGGAAAAGAAACAAACTTCCGAAACACAAAAGTGGGCTAAAATTAATTGCAGAGCATCTAAAAGAACTCTCTGCAGGCGAAGCAGAACTTGGATAACATACTGAAAACGAATCCATGCATGCCAACATTTTGGAGCAGCTAGAAGTAAGATTTTCTCCTAGGAAGGGAGAGCATTTAATCTTCCTTTTAGGCCTGAGTGCTTGCTGCGGCAATAGCAGGCTTGAGTGCTTCTGGCAGCAGCAGGAGGCCTGTGCGGAGCTGCCTGCTGCCCGCAGGGCTCCAGCGAGTCACCACCTCTCCCCCAGGTCCTGCTTCTAGGGTTCTTGACCTTCCCGTGCCCCTGCTCCAGGGCTCACCTGCTGCCATCGCCGTGCCAACGGAACCCTCGGGCTGGGCAGGCATTGTGACATCACAGCTTCCCCCATCCCCCGCCGGGCCCAGGGCCTAGAGCTGGCTGCTCCCAAGTCACACATCTGAGCCCAGCTCCTGCTGAGCTGCTGAGCTTGACCAGGGCCCAGGGATGCTTTGGATTGTTATTGGAAAGGGATTTCCTTCATGGTGCCTCCTGCAAAAGATCACTCGCTCTGCCATACAAAGCAACATATGTCACGACATTTGGGAGATGCTGCTCACATGGCTAGCTCTGCTAAAATCCCCCTTAGTATGTTTACAAACCATCAACGGTGACCCATAGGAACATGCCAAATATGTTCTAGTAGCAAAGTGGATGACCCTGAAAAAACTGCTTTGGACCCCCAGACATTAGGATTGTACCAATACATCTAAGAGGCGCCCACCATCCACGCGGGGGTCTAGTTTTGCAAACCGAGGCCGGGGAGTGGACTGGGAAGCAAAAGAGGCCTTGGAATTTGAGTTCAAAGTGGCCCATACAATATAAACTATCCTAAGAGGCCCATGGTGCAGAGGCCCACCGGGAAATATTCCATCTTTCTAGTAGGTCAGTCGAACACTGACTACAATGTACACTCCCACTGCAACCCTAAAACCCTCCTCAAGAAGCACCAGAATGTGCTCTTCCACTGAAGCAAGAAAAGGGGTTCACACAGCGTTTGCAACTGTATGTTCAGGCCAGCTAGACATTGGATTGTATGAATTCACCGGGGCAACATCCTAAAGATGTTCCTGCAGGGGCCAAGCGATACTGCCACCATAAGTTGTACAAAAACGCCATCTGCTTGAGTCATCGCAACATTTTGCAACACTAGTCTTTGTGTCCACTGCAGATGAGGCCAGTTATGTAGGAATGAGTGTGATTCAATGGGGTTCATGAGGTGAGTCCCAGGGGAATGGCCAAGCAAACTTTATAAATGCTAGATTTGAAGAGCTTACCTGCAGACGAAGCGCAATGGGAACATGATGCATTTTCCAATTAACAACGAATAACCTAGTCTCCTGCACCTAAAAAGAAAGAAACAAAGGGTGTAGCATGCTGTTAGGGTGTCACACGCACGTTAACAAATGCATCTAGCACCTAATAACTCTTTTCATATTGCTTCTTTGCGACCACAATTCTTACAAGCAAGTGCGCTGTAGCGCAGGGAGTTAATGTGATGAAACCAGGGTCACACAGTTTGGCATGCACCAAATAACGGTTTTCATATTGTTTCTATGTGCCCACAATTCCTACAGGCATGTGAGCTGAATGGCAAATGAGCGGAACTCCCACAAAATCTGCGTGACGGATAATGGGGTCCCACTTGCATGAGGGCATTAATGGGGAAGGAGCGGGGCACTGTTGAAGTCAATGGGACCAGTGGGGGAGGAGGGAGCATTTCAATGGGGGCATGAATGGCAAATGAGCGGTACTCCATTGAAGTCTGTGTGACCAATGATGGGGGTGCGGCTTGAATGAGGGCATTAATGGGGAAGGAGTGGAGCTCCATTGAAGTGAAAGGGATCCATAGTGGGGGGCTGGCCGGGCGGCGGTGCTTCGAATGAGGGCACTCATGGCAAATGAGCGGAACTCCCACGAAATCAGTGTGAGCAAAGTGTTCTGTGATGACACCTTACCAAGTGCAGACTGGCACCCCTGGTCACAGGCGAGAGATGTCCCCCCTAATTCAGAGCGATTGCCGCTACGCCCCCTCCACCTGACATTTAGAAAGTCATGAGCGCTATCTTTCTCCCCTAATTTGCACGAGAGGGAGCAGGCCCTCACCGTTCCAGCAGACTCTGGACAAGAAAGTGCCAAAGCCATGAGAAATCACTGTATCGCTTGACTTTCCCAGGTAACCACACTTTGAACCCAGGATGCCCCAGGGAAAGGATTCAATGTACAATTCGACTCTTGCAATTAAACGGATCTCCTTGGTGGTTCTCAAGCATCAACTCATCGGAACTCACTTCATCCTACAAGGAAGGAGCGCAGGGAGGGTTTTCTCACCTCCGATGCAACCCATGTAATGGGGAAGGAGTGGGGCAGTGTTGAAGTCAATGGGACCAGTTGGGGAGTGGGGGGGGGGGGGGTGGGGGGGAGGGGACTTGGATGGAGGCATGAATGGCAAATGAGCAGGACTCCATTGAAGTCTGTGTGACTAGAGGACATGTATTCTGCAGGGCAAAAAGTATTTCTCATCCATTTTAAATGCACACTGGGAAAGGATTGGACACTTCTTTCCTGAGAGATGTGCAAAAGCCTTCAGGGTGACCAAGGAAAGGCTTCCCTTTGCTGAAAAATCGCTGCCTGGCTATATCTAGACTACTGACTTTTTCGAAAAGGTTTCCTGCCAAACAGAAAAGTCCCTGTTTAAACTTGATTATGAAAAAAGCAGTAGAAAAATTCCGCAAACACAAAAAAACACACACACACAAAATTAGCAAGCAGTTTACCTTTTACTTTCCACGATTCTAAGCCTGCATCTCCCTCTGGTGGCCATTCCTGATAAGGAGGAAAGTCCCTTGCACGCCACCTGCTGGCGATCTGGTAGAACCTGCAGATGGAAATCCTGGCTGTTGGTAGCAGAATTGGCTGACTTTACTGCTGGCCACCTAGAGGCCATTTCTTATAACCTGCAGATGGCGAATCCAGCTGTTAAAAAAAAAAAAAAAAAGATTTTTAAAGCTCTCCTCGGATCAACACAACACCTCGGATCAAGATGAAAAACAAAAACAAAAAAAAGTTCAAGCTCTCCCATCTCACACTCGTATCACACAACACAACACAACACAAGGCCTCGGATCAAGATGACATGGACAGAGAAAGCTGTAACCGAATATGCTGCATTAAATTGTTTGAGGGCAGTCCATTTATCCGTCACGGGATGATAAAGGGCTGATTTGCCCCAGCTACAGCATTCCACCACTAGTCGGACTACCGCAAAATCAATATGACCAATAATGGGGTGCCACTGGAATGAGGGCATTAATGGGAAAGGAGTGGAGCTCCATTGAAGTGAAAGGGACCCGTGGTGGGGGGCCCTGTGGGCCTGTGGAGGTGGGGGGGGGGGGGGGGGGAACTTGAATGGGGGGGAACTCCCAGGAAATCAGTGTGACCGATAATGGGGTGCCATTTGAATGAGGGCATTAATGGGGAAGGGACGGGGCACTGTTGAAGTCAATGGGACCAGTTGGGGCAGAAGGGGCGCTTGAATGGGGGCATGAATGGCAATCGAGCAGGACTCCATCGAAGTCTGTCTGACTGATGATGGGGGTGCGGCTTGAATGAGGGTATTGATGAGGAAGGAGTGGTGCTCCATTGAAGTGAAAGGGACCCATGGTGGGGGGCTGGCCGGGCGGTGGCGCTTCGAATGAGGGCATTCATGGCAAATGAGCGGAACTCCCACGAAATCAGTGTGAGCAATGTGTTCTGTGATTACACCTTGCCAAGTGCAGACTGGCCCCCTGGTCAGAGGCGAGAGATGTCCCCCCTAATTCAGAAGGAGCGGGGCACTGTTGAAGTCAGTGGGACTGGGAGGGGACTTGAATGGGGGCCTGAATGGGAAACGCCCGGGACACCATTGAAGTCCGTGTAAGTCTGTGTAAGCAGGGTGAGAATCACAATGGGGCAAAACTAGGATTATTTATGGTTGTTCTGTGATTGCACCTTGCCAAGTGCATTCTGCCTCCCAGGTCACAGCCGAGCGCTGTCCCCCCTAATTCAGAGCGATTGCTGCGGCCCCCCTCCCCCCACCTCACATTCATAAAGTCATGAGCGCAATCTTTCTCCCCTAATTTGCACGAGAGCGAGCAGGCCCTCACTGTTCCGGCGGGCTCTGGACAAGAAAGTGCCAAAGCAATGAGAAATCACTGTATCTCTTGCCTTTCCCAGGAAACCACGCTTTGAACCCAGGACACCCCGTTGAATCGTTGCCAACAAATGACTGTGTCTGCATCTGTTGTCCCAAAGATTCAATGTACCATTTGACTATTTCACTTAAACGGATCTCCTTGGCGGTTCTTATGTACCAGCCCAATGGAACTCACTCCATCCTACAAGGAAGGAGCACAGAGAGGGGTGCATGAGGCGAGTCCCATGGGAATGAGCGATTCCCTATGTAATTATAGGCAGCCATCGGGTAGGAATGAGGGAGACTGTAGGTAAGTGGGTGAGGCTAATCATGTAGGAATGAGTGCAACTCTATGAAGCGAGTCCCGTGGGAATGAGCGAGCCTCCATTCAATTAGAGGCAGCCATCAAGTAGAAAAATAGCGGTTCTGCGTGTAAGTGTATGAGGCCAGTCATGTAGGAATGAGTGAGTCTCTATGTAATTATACGCAGCATCAGGTAGAAATGAGGAGGACTGCGGGTAAGTGTATGAGGCTAATCATATAGGAATGAGTGTGACTGCAGGAGGCGAGTCCCATGGGAATGAGTGATTCTCTATGTAATTAGAAATGAGATCAAGTCAATGAAAATAGAGACTGTGTTTCAAGGGTGATGAAGGTTTGATTTGTGTCGCTTCCCACTGAAGCCTACAGAGAGTATGGCCTTGACGCGGTGGGTGTAATTGTCTGACTTGGCTCTGCAAAGAATTTCACAAATTCAGGGCAAAATTCACCGACCAAGCCTGTTTCACCCCTGGAGCAAAATTGCCCTTTTTAGGCTTCTTCCAACACGACGTTCTGCTCTTTCACAATTTATTTGGGCGGTACAGCAAGATATTTCAGGTGGTTTGCCTCCAGAAATTTCGTTTTTTCCACGAAATTCTGTTTTCAGTGGCCAAAAATGTGACATTTCAGGAAAAGAAACAAACTTCCGAAACACAAAAGTGGGCTAAAATTAATTGCAGAGCATCTAAAAGAACTCTCTGCAGGCGAAGCAGAACTTGGATAACATACTGAAAACGAATCCATGCATGCCAACATTTTGGAGCAGCTAGAAGTAAGATTTTCTCCTAGGAAGGGAGAGCATTTAATCTTCCTTTTAGGCCTGAGTGCTTGCTGCGGCAATAGCAGGCTTGAGTGCTTCTGGCAGCAGCAGGAGGCCTGTGCGGAGCTGCCTCTGCCCGCAGGGCTCCAGCGAGTCACCACCTCTCCCCCAGGTCCTGCTTCTAGGGTTCTTGACCTTCCCGTGCCCCTGCTCCAGGGCTCACCTGCTGCCATCGCCGTGCCAACGGAACCCTCGGGCTGGGCAGGCATTGTGACATCACAGCTTCCCCCATCCCCCGCCGGGCCCAGGGCCTAGAGCTGGCTGCTCCCAAGTCACACATCTGAGCCCAGCTCCTGCTGAGCTGCTGAGCTTGACCAGGGCCCAGGGATGCTTTGGATTGTTATTGGAAAGGGATTTCCTTCATGGTGCCTCCTGCAAAAGATCACTCGCTCTGCCATACAAAGCAACATATGTCACGACATTTGGGAGATGCTGCTCACATGGCTAGCTCTGCTAAAATCCCCCTTAGTATGTTTACAAACCATCAACGGTGACCCATAGGAACATGCCAAATATGTTCTAGTAGCAAAGTGGATGACCCTGAAAAAACTGCTTTGGACCCCCAGACATTAGGATTGTACCAATACATCTAAGAGGCGCCCACCATCCACGCGGGGGTCTAGTTTTGCAAACCGAGGCCGGGGAGTGGACTGGGAAGCAAAAGAGGCCTTGGAATTTGAGTTCAAAGTGGCCCATACAATATAAACTATCCTAAGAGGCCCATGGTGCAGAGGCCCACCGGGAAATATTCCATCTTTCTAGTAGGTCAGTCGAACACTGACTACAATGTACACTCCCACTGCAACCCTAAAACCCTCCTCAAGAAGCACCAGAATGTGCTCTTCCACTGAAGCAAGAAAAGGGGTTCACACAGCGTTTGCAACTGTATGTTCAGGCCAGCCAGACATTGGATTGTATGAATTCACCGGGGCAACATCCTAAAGATGTTCCTGCAGGGGCCAAGCGATACTGCCACCATAAGTTGTACAAAAACGCCATCTGCTTGAGTCATCGCAACATTTTGCAACACTAGTCTTTGTGTCCACTGCAGATGAGGCCAGTTATGTAGGAATGAGTGTGATTCAATGGGGTTCATGAGGTGAGTCCCAGGGGAATGGCCAAGCAAACTTTATAAATGCTAGATTTGAAGAGCTTACCTGCAGACGAAGCGCAATGGGAACATGATGCATTTTCCAATTAACAACGAATAACCTAGTCTCCTGCACCTAAAAAGAAAGAAACAAAGGGTGTAGCATGCTGTTAGGGTGTCACACGCACGTTAACAAATGCATCTAGCACCTAATAACTCTTTTCATATTGCTTCTTTGCGACCACAATTCTTACAAGCAAGTGCGCTGTAGCGCAGGGAGTTAATGTGATGAAACCAGGGTCACACAGTTTGGCATGCACCAAATAACGGTTTTCATATTGTTTCTATGTGCCCACAATTCCTACAGGCATGTGAGCTGAATGGCAAATGAGCGGAACTCCCACAAAATCTGCGTGACGGATAATGGGGTCCCACTTGCATGAGGGCATTAATGGGGAAGGAGCGGGGCACTGTTGAAGTCAATGGGACCAGTGGGGGAGGAGGGGGCATTTCAATGGGGGCATGAATGGCAAATGAGCGGTACTCCATTGAAGTCTGTGTGACCAATGATGGGGGTGCGGCTTGAATGAGGGCATTAATGGGGAAGGAGTGGAGCTCCATTGAAGTGAAAGGGATCCATAGTGGGGGGCTGGCCGGGCGGCGGTGCTTCGAATGAGGGCACTCATGGCAAATGAGCGGAACTCCCACGAAATCAGTGTGAGCAAAGTGTTCTGTGATGACACCTTACCAAGTGCAGACTGGCACCCCTGGTCACAGGCGAGAGATGTCCCCCCTAATTCAGAGCGATTGCCGCTACGCCCCCTCCACCTGACATTTAGAAAGTCATGAGCGCTATCTTTCTCCCCTAATTTGCACGAGAGGGAGCAGGCCCTCACCGTTCCAGCAGACTCTGGACAAGAAAGTGCCAAAGCCATGAGAAATCACTGTATCGCTTGACTTTCCCAGGTAACCACACTTTGAACCCAGGATGCCCCAGGGAAAGGATTCAATGTACAATTCGACTCTTGCAATTAAACGGATCTCCTTGGTGGTTCTCAAGCATCAACTCATCGGAACTCACTTCATCCTACAAGGAAGGAGCGCAGGGAGGGTTTTCTCACCTCCGATGCAACCCATGTAATGGGGAAGGAGTGGGGCAGTGTTGAAGTCAATGGGACCAGTTGGGGAGTGGGGGGGGGGGGGGTGGGGGGGGGGGGGGACTTGGATGGAGGCATGAATGGCAAATGAGCAGGACTCCATTGAAGTCTGTGTGACTAGAGGACATGTATTCTGCAGGGCAAAAAGTATTTCTCATCCATTTTAAATGCACACTGGGAAAGGATTGGACACTTCTTTCCTGAGAGATGTGCAAAAGCCTTCAGGGTGACCAAGGAAAGGCTTCCCTTTGCTGAAAAATCGCTGCCTGGCTATATCTAGACTACTGACTTTTTCGAAAAGGTTTCCTGCCAAACAGAAAAGTCCCTGTTTAAACTTGATTATGAAAAAAGCAGTAGAAAAATTCCGCAAACACAAAAAAACACACACACACAAAATTAGCAAGCAGCTTACCTTTTACTTTCCACGATTCTAAGCCTGCATCTCCCTCTGGTGGCCATTCCTGATAAGGAGGAAAGTCCCTTGCACGCCACCTGCTGGCGATCTGGTAGAACCTGCAGATGGAAATCCTGGCTGTTGGTAGCAGAATTGGCTGACTTTACTGCTGGCCACCTAGAGGCCATTTCTTATAACCTGCAGATGGCGAATCCAGCTGTTAAAAAAAAAAAAAAAAAAGATTTTTAAAGCTCTCCTCGGATCAACACAACACCTCGGATCAAGATGAAAAACAAAAACAAAAAAAAGTTCAAGCTCTCCCATCTCACACTCGTATCACACAACACAACACAACACAACACAACACAAGGCCTCGGATCAAGATGACATGGACAGAGAAAGCTGTAACCGAATATGCTGCATTAAATTGTTTGAGGGCAGTCCATTTATCCGTCACGGGATGATAAAGGGCTGATTTGCCCCAGCTACAGCATTCCACCACTAGTCGGACTACCGCAAAATCAATATGACCAATAATGGGGTGCCACTGGAATGAGGGCATTAATGGGAAAGGAGTGGAGCTCCATTGAAGTGAAAGGGACCCGTGGTGGGGGGCCCTGTGGGCCTGTGGAGGTGGGGGGGGGGGGGGGGGAACTTGAATGGGGGGGAACTCCCAGGAAATCAGTGTGACCGATAATGGGGTGCCATTTGAATGAGGGCATTAATGGGGAAGGGACGGGGCACTGTTGAAGTCAATGGGACCAGTTGGGGCAGAAGGGGCGCTTGAATGGGGGCATGAATGGCAATCGAGCAGGACTCCATCGAAGTCTGTCTGACTGATGATGGGGGTGCGGCTTGAATGAGGGTATTGATGAGGAAGGAGTGGTGCTCCATTGAAGTGAAAGGGACCCATGGTGGGGGGCTGGCCGGGCGGTGGCGCTTCGAATGAGGGCATTCATGGCAAATGAGCGGAACTCCCACGAAATCAGTGTGAGCAATGTGTTCTGTGATTACACCTTGCCAAGTGCAGACTGGCCCCCTGGTCAGAGGCGAGAGATGTCCCCCCTAATTCAGAAGGAGCGGGGCACTGTTGAAGTCAGTGGGACTGGGAGGGGACTTGAATGGGGGCCTGAATGGGAAACGCCCGGGACACCATTGAAGTCCGTGTAAGTCTGTGTAAGCAGGGTGAGAATCACAATGGGGCAAAACTAGGATTATTTATGGTTGTTCTGTGATTGCACCTTGCCAAGTGCATTCTGCCTCCCAGGTCACAGCCGAGCGCTGTCCCCCCTAATTCAGAGCGATTGCTGCGGCCCCCCTCCCCCCACCTCACATTCATAAAGTCATGAGCGCAATCTTTCTCCCCTAATTTGCACGAGAGCGAGCAGGCCCTCACTGTTCCGGCGGGCTCTGGACAAGAAAGTGCCAAAGCAATGAGAAATCACTGTATCTCTTGCCTTTCCCAGGAAACCACGCTTTGAACCCAGGACACCCCGTTGAATCGTTGCCAACAAATGACTGTGTCTGCATCTGTTGTCCCAAAGATTCAATGTACCATTTGACTATTTCACTTAAACGGATCTCCTTGGCGGTTCTTATGTACCAGCCCAATGGAACTCACTCCATCCTACAAGGAAGGAGCACAGAGAGGGGTGCATGAGGCGAGTCCCATGGGAATGAGCGATTCCCTATGTAATTATAGGCAGCCATCGGGTAGGAATGAGGGAGACTGTAGGTAAGTGGGTGAGGCTAATCATGTAGGAATGAGTGCAACTCTATGAAGCGAGTCCCGTGGGAATGAGCGAGCCTCCATTCAATTAGAGGCAGCCATCAAGTAGAAAAATAGCGGTTCTGCGTGTAAGTGTATGAGGCCAGTCATGTAGGAATGAGTGAGTCTCTATGTAATTATACGCAGCATCAGGTAGAAATGAGGAGGACTGCGGGTAAGTGTATGAGGCTAATCATATAGGAATGAGTGTGACTGCAGGAGGCGAGTCCCATGGGAATGAGTGATTCTCTATGTAATTAGAAATGAGATCAAGTCAATGAAAATAGAGACTGTGTTTCAAGGGTGATGAAGGTTTGATTTGTGTCGCTTCCCACTGAAGCCTACAGAGAGTATGGCCTTGACGCGGTGGGTGTAATTGTCTGACTTGGCTCTGCAAAGAATTTCACAAATTCAGGGCAAAATTCACCGACCAAGCCTGTTTCACCCCTGGAGCAAAATTGCCCTTTTTAGGCTTCTTCCAACACGACGTTCTGCTCTTTCACAATTTATTTGGGCGGTACAGCAAGATATTTCAGGTGGTTTGCCTCCAGAAATTTCGTTTTTTCCACGAAATTCTGTTTTCAGTGGCCAAAAATGTGACATTTCAGGAAAAGAAACAAACTTCCGAAACACAAAAGTGGGCTAAAATTAATTGCAGAGCATCTAAAAGAACTCTCTGCAGGCGAAGCAGAACTTGGATAACATACTGAAAACGAATCCATGCATGCCAACATTTTGGAGCAGCTAGAAGTAAGATTTTCTCCTAGGAAGGGAGAGCATTTAATCTTCCTTTTAGGCCTGAGTGCTTGCTGCGGCAATAGCAGGCTTGAGTGCTTCTGGCAGCAGCAGGAGGCCTGTGCGGAGCTGCCTCTGCCCGCAGGGCTCCAGCGAGTCACCACCTCTCCCCCAGGTCCTGCTTCTAGGGTTCTTGACCTTCCCGTGCCCCTGCTCCAGGGCTCACCTGCTGCCATCGCCGTGCCAACGGAACCCTCGGGCTGGGCAGGCATTGTGACATCACAGCTTCCCCCATCCCCCGCCGGGCCCAGGGCCTAGAGCTGGCTGCTCCCAAGTCACACATCTGAGCCCAGCTCCTGCTGAGCTGCTGAGCTTGACCAGGGCCCAGGGATGCTTTGGATTGTTATTGGAAAGGGATTTCCTTCATGGTGCCTCCTGCAAAAGATCACTCGCTCTGCCATACAAAGCAACATATGTCACGACATTTGGGAGATGCTGCTCACATGGCTAGCTCTGCTAAAATCCCCCTTAGTATGTTTACAAACCATCAACGGTGACCCATAGGAACATGCCAAATATGTTCTAGTAGCAAAGTGGATGACCCTGAAAAAACTGCTTTGGACCCCCAGACATTAGGATTGTACCAATACATCTAAGAGGCGCCCACCATCCACGCGGGGGTCTAGTTTTGCAAACCGAGGCCGGGGAGTGGACTGGGAAGCAAAAGAGGCCTTGGAATTTGAGTTCAAAGTGGCCCATACAATATAAACTATCCTAAGAGGCCCATGGTGCAGAGGCCCACCGGGAAATATTCCATCTTTCTAGTAGGTCAGTCGAACACTGACTACAATGTACACTCCCACTGCAACCCTAAAACCCTCCTCAAGAAGCACCAGAATGTGCTCTTCCACTGAAGCAAGAAAAGGGGTTCACACAGCGTTTGCAACTGTATGTTCAGGCCAGCCAGACATTGGATTGTATGAATTCACCGGGGCAACATCCTAAAGATGTTCCTGCAGGGGCCAAGCGATACTGCCACCATAAGTTGTACAAAAACGCCATCTGCTTGAGTCATCGCAACATTTTGCAACACTAGTCTTTGTGTCCACTGCAGATGAGGCCAGTTATGTAGGAATGAGTGTGATTCAATGGGGTTCATGAGGTGAGTCCCAGGGGAATGGCCAAGCAAACTTTATAAATGCTAGATTTGAAGAGCTTACCTGCAGACGAAGCGCAATGGGAACATGATGCATTTTCCAATTAACAACGAATAACCTAGTCTCCTGCACCTAAAAAGAAAGAAACAAAGGGTGTAGCATGCTGTTAGGGTGTCACACGCACGTTAACAAATGCATCTAGCACCTAATAACTCTTTTCATATTGCTTCTTTGCGACCACAATTCTTACAAGCAAGTGCGCTGTAGCGCAGGGAGTTAATGTGATGAAACCAGGGTCACACAGTTTGGCATGCACCAAATAACGGTTTTCATATTGTTTCTATGTGCCCACAATTCCTACAGGCATGTGAGCTGAATGGCAAATGAGCGGAACTCCCACAAAATCTGCGTGACGGATAATGGGGTCCCACTTGCATGAGGGCATTAATGGGGAAGGAGCGGGGCACTGTTGAAGTCAATGGGACCAGTGGGGGAGGAGGGGGCATTTCAATGGGGGCATGAATGGCAAATGAGCGGTACTCCATTGAAGTCTGTGTGACCAATGATGGGGGTGCGGCTTGAATGAGGGCATTAATGGGGAAGGAGTGGAGCTCCATTGAAGTGAAAGGGATCCATAGTGGGGGGCTGGCCGGGCGGCGGTGCTTCGAATGAGGGCACTCATGGCAAATGAGCGGAACTCCCACGAAATCAGTGTGAGCAAAGTGTTCTGTGATGACACCTTACCAAGTGCAGACTGGCACCCCTGGTCACAGGCGAGAGATGTCCCCCCTAATTCAGAGCGATTGCCGCTACGCCCCCTCCACCTGACATTTAGAAAGTCATGAGCGCTATCTTTCTCCCCTAATTTGCACGAGAGGGAGCAGGCCCTCACCGTTCCAGCAGACTCTGGACAAGAAAGTGCCAAAGCCATGAGAAATCACTGTATCGCTTGACTTTCCCAGGTAACCACACTTTGAACCCAGGATGCCCCAGGGAAAGGATTCAATGTACAATTCGACTCTTGCAATTAAACGGATCTCCTTGGTGGTTCTCAAGCATCAACTCATCGGAACTCACTTCATCCTACAAGGAAGAAGCGCAGGGAGGGTTTTCTCACCTCCGATGCAACCCATGTAATGGGGAAGGAGTGGGGCAGTGTTGAAGTCAATGGGACCAGTTGGGGAGTGGGGGGGGGGGGGGTGGGGGGGGGGACTTGGATGGAGGCATGAATGGCAAATGAGCAGGACTCCATTGAAGTCTGTGTGACTAGAGGACATGTATTCTGCAGGGCAAAAAGTATTTCTCATCCATTTTAAATGCACACTGGGAAAGGATTGGACACTTCTTTCCTGAGAGATGTGCCAAAGCCTTCAGGGTGACCAAGGAAAGGCTTCCCTTTGCTGAAAAATCGCTGCCTGGCTATATCTAGACTACTGACTTTTTCGAAAAGGTTTCCTGCCAAACAGAAAAGTCCCTGTTTAAACTTGATTATGAAAAAAGCAGTAGAAAAATTCCGCAAACACAAAAAAACACACACACACAAAATTAGCAAGCAGCTTACCTTTTACTTTCCACGATTCTAAGCCTGCATCTCCCTCTGGTGGCCATTCCTGATAAGGAGGAAAGTCCCTTGCACGCCACCTGCTGGCGATCTGGTAGAACCTGCAGATGGAAATCCTGGCTGTTGGTAGCAGAATTGGCTGACTTTACTGCTGGCCACCTAGAGGCCATTTCTTATAACCTGCAGATGGCGAATCCAGCTGTTAAAAAAAAAAAAAAAAAAGATTTTTAAAGCTCTCCTCGGATCAACACAACACCTCGGATCAAGATGAAAAACAAAAACAAAAAAAAGTTCAAGCTCTCCCATCTCACACTCGTATCACACAACACAACACAACACAACACAACACAAGGCCTCGGATCAAGATGACATGGACAGAGAAAGCTGTAACCGAATATGCTGCATTAAATTGTTTGAGGGCAGTCCATTTATCCGTCACGGGATGATAAAGGGCTGATTTGCCCCAGCTACAGCATTCCACCACTAGTCGGACTACCGCAAAATCAATATGACCAATAATGGGGTGCCACTGGAATGAGGGCATTAATGGGAAAGGAGTGGAGCTCCATTGAAGTGAAAGGGACCCGTGGTGGGGGGCCCTGTGGGCCTGTGGAGGTGGGGGGGGGGGGGAACTTGAATGGGGGGGAACTCCCAGGAAATCAGTGTGACCGATAATGGGGTGCCATTTGAATGAGGGCATTAATGGGGAAGGGACGGGGCACTGTTGAAGTCAATGGGACCAGTTGGGGCAGAAGGGGCGCTTGAATGGGGGCATGAATGGCAATCGAGCAGGACTCCATCGAAGTCTGTCTGACTGATGATGGGGGTGCGGCTTGAATGAGGGTATTGATGAGGAAGGAGTGGTGCTCCATTGAAGTGAAAGGGACCCATGGTGGGGGGCTGGCCGGGCGGTGGCGCTTCGAATGAGGGCATTCATGGCAAATGAGCGGAACTCCCACGAAATCAGTGTGAGCAATGTGTTCTGTGATTACACCTTGCCAAGTGCAGACTGGCCCCCTGGTCAGAGGCGAGAGATGTCCCCCCTAATTCAGAAGGAGCGGGGCACTGTTGAAGTCAGTGGGACTGGGAGGGGACTTGAATGGGGGCCTGAATGGGAAACGCCCGGGACACCATTGAAGTCCGTGTAAGTCTGTGTAAGCAGGGTGAGAATCACAATGGGGCAAAACTAGGATTATTTATGGTTGTTCTGTGATTGCACCTTGCCAAGTGCATTCTGCCTCCCAGGTCACAGCCGAGCGCTGTCCCCCCTAATTCAGAGCGATTGCTGCGGCCCCCCTCCCCCCACCTCACATTCATAAAGTCATGAGCGCAATCTTTCTCCCCTAATTTGCACGAGAGCGAGCAGGCCCTCACTGTTCCGGCGGGCTCTGGACAAGAAAGTGCCAAAGCAATGAGAAATCACTGTATCTCTTGCCTTTCCCAGGAAACCACGCTTTGAACCCAGGACACCCCGTTGAATCGTTGCCAACAAATGACTGTGTCTGCATCTGTTGTCCCAAAGATTCAATGTACCATTTGACTATTTCACTTAAACGGATCTCCTTGGCGGTTCTTATGTACCAGCCCAATGGAACTCACTCCATCCTACAAGGAAGGAGCACAGAGAGGGGTGCATGAGGCGAGTCCCATGGGAATGAGCGATTCCCTATGTAATTATAGGCAGCCATCGGGTAGGAATGAGGGAGACTGTAGGTAAGTGGGTGAGGCTAATCATGTAGGAATGAGTGCAACTCTATGAAGCGAGTCCCGTGGGAATGAGCGAGCCTCCATTCAATTAGAGGCAGCCATCAAGTAGAAAAATAGCGGTTCTGCGTGTAAGTGTATGAGGCCAGTCATGTAGGAATGAGTGAGTCTCTATGTAATTATACGCAGCATCAGGTAGAAATGAGGAGGACTGCGGGTAAGTGTATGAGGCTAATCATATAGGAATGAGTGTGACTGCAGGAGGCGAGTCCCATGGGAATGAGTGATTCTCTATGTAATTAGAAATGAGATCAAGTCAATGAAAATAGAGACTGTGTTTCAAGGGTGATGAAGGTTTGATTTGTGTCGCTTCCCACTGAAGCCTACAGAGAGTATGGCCTTGACGCGGTGGGTGTAATTGTCTGACTTGGCTCTGCAAAGAATTTCACAAATTCAGGGCAAAATTCACCGACCAAGCCTGTTTCACCCCTGGAGCAAAATTGCCCTTTTTAGGCTTCTTCCAACACGACGTTCTGCTCTTTCACAATTTATTTGGGCGGTACAGCAAGATATTTCAGGTGGTTTGCCTCCAGAAATTTCGTTTTTTCCACGAAATTCTGTTTTCAGTGGCCAAAAATGTGACATTTCAGGAAAAGAAACAAACTTCCGAAACACAAAAGTGGGCTAAAATTAAT
This sequence comes from Ambystoma mexicanum, assembly GCF_040938575.1. Taxonomy (NCBI): domain Eukaryota; kingdom Metazoa; phylum Chordata; class Amphibia; order Caudata; family Ambystomatidae; genus Ambystoma; species Ambystoma mexicanum. The sequence continues at coordinate 1,494,170 of NW_027182474.1, forward strand.
TGCAGAGCATCTAAAAGAACTCTCTGCAGGCGAAGCAGAACTTGGATAACATACTGAAAACGAATCCATGCATGCCAACATTTTGGAGCAGCTAGAAGTAAGATTTTCTCCTAGGAAGGGAGAGCATTTAATCTTCCTTTTAGGCCTGAGTGCTTGCTGCGGCAATAGCAGGCTTGAGTGCTTCTGGCAGCAGCAGGAGGCCTGTGCGGAGCTGCCTCTGCCCGCAGGGCTCCAGCGAGTCACCACCTCTCCCCCAGGTCCTGCTTCTAGGGTTCTTGACCTTCCCGTGCCCCTGCTCCAGGGCTCACCTGCTGCCATCGCCGTGCCAACGGAACCCTCGGGCTGGGCAGGCATTGTGACATCACAGCTTCCCCCATCCCCCGCCGGGCCCAGGGCCTAGAGCTGGCTGCTCCCAAGTCACACATCTGAGCCCAGCTCCTGCTGAGCTGCTGAGCTTGACCAGGGCCCAGGGATGCTTTGGATTGTTATTGGAAAGGGATTTCCTTCATGGTGCCTCCTGCAAAAGATCACTCGCTCTGCCATACAAAGCAACATATGTCACGACATTTGGGAGATGCTGCTCACATGGCTAGCTCTGCTAAAATCCCCCTTAGTATGTTTACAAACCATCAACGGTGACCCATAGGAACATGCCAAATATGTTCTAGTAGCAAAGTGGATGACCCTGAAAAAACTGCTTTGGACCCCCAGACATTAGGATTGTACCAATACATCTAAGAGGCGCCCACCATCCACGCGGGGGTCTAGTTTTGCAAACCGAGGCCGGGGAGTGGACTGGGAAGCAAAAGAGGCCTTGGAATTTGAGTTCAAAGTGGCCCATACAATATAAACTATCCTAAGAGGCCCATGGTGCAGAGGCCCACCGGGAAATATTCCATCTTTCTAGTAGGTCAGTCGAACACTGACTACAATGTACACTCCCACTGCAACCCTAAAACCCTCCTCAAGAAGCACCAGAATGTGCTCTTCCACTGAAGCAAGAAAAGGGGTTCACACAGCGTTTGCAACTGTATGTTCAGGCCAGCCAGACATTGGATTGTATGAATTCACCGGGGCAACATCCTAAAGATGTTCCTGCAGGGGCCAAGCGATACTGCCACCATAAGTTGTACAAAAACGCCATCTGCTTGAGTCATCGCAACATTTTGCAACACTAGTCTTTGTGTCCACTGCAGATGAGGCCAGTTATGTAGGAATGAGTGTGATTCAATGGGGTTCATGAGGTGAGTCCCAGGGGAATGGCCAAGCAAACTTTATAAATGCTAGATTTGAAGAGCTTACCTGCAGACGAAGCGCAATGGGAACATGATGCATTTTCCAATTAACAACGAATAACCTAGTCTCCTGCACCTAAAAAGAAAGAAACAAAGGGTGTAGCATGCTGTTAGGGTGTCACACGCACGTTAACAAATGCATCTAGCACCTAATAACTCTTTTCATATTGCTTCTTTGCGACCACAATTCTTACAAGCAAGTGCGCTGTAGCGCAGGGAGTTAATGTGATGAAACCAGGGTCACACAGTTTGGCATGCACCAAATAACGGTTTTCATATTGTTTCTATGTGCCCACAATTCCTACAGGCATGTGAGCTGAATGGCAAATGAGCGGAACTCCCACAAAATCTGCGTGACGGATAATGGGGTCCCACTTGCATGAGGGCATTAATGGGGAAGGAGCGGGGCACTGTTGAAGTCAATGGGACCAGTGGGGGAGGAGGGGGCATTTCAATGGGGGCATGAATGGCAAATGAGCGGTACTCCATTGAAGTCTGTGTGACCAATGATGGGGGTGCGGCTTGAATGAGGGCATTAATGGGGAAGGAGTGGAGCTCCATTGAAGTGAAAGGGATCCATAGTGGGGGGCTGGCCGGGCGGCGGTGCTTCGAATGAGGGCACTCATGGCAAATGAGCGGAACTCCCACGAAATCAGTGTGAGCAAAGTGTTCTGTGATGACACCTTACCAAGTGCAGACTGGCACCCCTGGTCACAGGCGAGAGATGTCCCCCCTAATTCAGAGCGATTGCCGCTACGCCCCCTCCACCTGACATTTAGAAAGTCATGAGCGCTATCTTTCTCCCCTAATTTGCACGAGAGGGAGCAGGCCCTCACCGTTCCAGCAGACTCTGGACAAGAAAGTGCCAAAGCCATGAGAAATCACTGTATCGCTTGACTTTCCCAGGTAACCACACTTTGAACCCAGGATGCCCCAGGGAAAGGATTCAATGTACAATTCGACTCTTGCAATTAAACGGATCTCCTTGGTGGTTCTCAAGCATCAACTCATCGGAACTCACTTCATCCTACAAGGAAGAAGCGCAGGGAGGGTTTTCTCACCTCCGATGCAACCCATGTAATGGGGAAGGAGTGGGGCAGTGTTGAAGTCAATGGGACCAGTTGGGGAGTGGGGGGGGGGGGGGTGGGGGGGGGGACTTGGATGGAGGCATGAATGGCAAATGAGCAGGACTCCATTGAAGTCTGTGTGACTAGAGGACATGTATTCTGCAGGGCAAAAAGTATTTCTCATCCATTTTAAATGCACACTGGGAAAGGATTGGACACTTCTTTCCTGAGAGATGTGCCAAAGCCTTCAGGGTGACCAAGGAAAGGCTTCCCTTTGCTGAAAAATCGCTGCCTGGCTATATCTAGACTACTGACTTTTTCGAAAAGGTTTCCTGCCAAACAGAAAAGTCCCTGTTTAAACTTGATTATGAAAAAAGCAGTAGAAAAATTCCGCAAACACAAAAAAACACACACACACAAAATTAGCAAGCAGCTTACCTTTTACTTTCCACGATTCTAAGCCTGCATCTCCCTCTGGTGGCCATTCCTGATAAGGAGGAAAGTCCCTTGCACGCCACCTGCTGGCGATCTGGTAGAACCTGCAGATGGAAATCCTGGCTGTTGGTAGCAGAATTGGCTGACTTTACTGCTGGCCACCTAGAGGCCATTTCTTATAACCTGCAGATGGCGAATCCAGCTGTTAAAAAAAAAAAAAAAAAAGATTTTTAAAGCTCTCCTCGGATCAACACAACACCTCGGATCAAGATGAAAAACAAAAACAAAAAAAAGTTCAAGCTCTCCCATCTCACACTCGTATCACACAACACAACACAACACAACACAACACAAGGCCTCGGATCAAGATGACATGGACAGAGAAAGCTGTAACCGAATATGCTGCATTAAATTGTTTGAGGGCAGTCCATTTATCCGTCACGGGATGATAAAGGGCTGATTTGCCCCAGCTACAGCATTCCACCACTAGTCGGACTACCGCAAAATCAATATGACCAATAATGGGGTGCCACTGGAATGAGGGCATTAATGGGAAAGGAGTGGAGCTCCATTGAAGTGAAAGGGACCCGTGGTGGGGGGCCCTGTGGGCCTGTGGAGGTGGGGGGGGGGGGAACTTGAATGGGGGGGAACTCCCAGGAAATCAGTGTGACCGATAATGGGGTGCCATTTGAATGAGGGCATTAATGGGGAAGGGACGGGGCACTGTTGAAGTCAATGGGACCAGTTGGGGCAGAAGGGGCGCTTGAATGGGGGCATGAATGGCAATCGAGCAGGACTCCATCGAAGTCTGTCTGACTGATGATGGGGGTGCGGCTTGAATGAGGGTATTGATGAGGAAGGAGTGGTGCTCCATTGAAGTGAAAGGGACCCATGGTGGGGGGCTGGCCGGGCGGTGGCGCTTCGAATGAGGGCATTCATGGCAAATGAGCGGAACTCCCACGAAATCAGTGTGAGCAATGTGTTCTGTGATTACACCTTGCCAAGTGCAGACTGGCCCCCTGGTCAGAGGCGAGAGATGTCCCCCCTAATTCAGAAGGAGCGGGGCACTGTTGAAGTCAGTGGGACTGGGAGGGGACTTGAATGGGGGCCTGAATGGGAAACGCCCGGGACACCATTGAAGTCCGTGTAAGTCTGTGTAAGCAGGGTGAGAATCACAATGGGGCAAAACTAGGATTATTTATGGTTGTTCTGTGATTGCACCTTGCCAAGTGCATTCTGCCTCCCAGGTCACAGCCGAGCGCTGTCCCCCCTAATTCAGAGCGATTGCTGCGGCCCCCCTCCCCCCACCTCACATTCATAAAGTCATGAGCGCAATCTTTCTCCCCTAATTTGCACGAGAGCGAGCAGGCCCTCACTGTTCCGGCGGGCTCTGGACAAGAAAGTGCCATAAGTGAGTCAGGCGTGCTGCTTACATGGGAGAACTATCCCTCATCTGCAGACAGCAGAGCTATCCCTCTGGAGACACAGAGGACGCGGGTAGATGCCTTGTCTACGCACCGCGCCATCACTCGCGAATCATAAGTGAGTCAGGCATGCTGCTTACATGGGAGAACTATCCCTCATCTGCAGACAGCAGAGCTATCCCTCTGGAGACACAGAGGATGCAGGTAGATTCCGCAGACTGCACATCCCTCAGCTACAGGCAGAGCTATCGCTCGAGAAGAGGCTCCATTGTTTCAGATGTGCAGTTTACATAGCAGAGCTATCGCTCATCCGTAGACAGTAGAGCTATCCCTCTGGAGACACAGAGGATGCAGGTACATTCCGCAGACTGCACCTCCCTCAGCTACAGGCAGAGCTATCCCTCGAGAAGAGGCTCCATTGTTTCAGATGTGCAGTTTACATGGCAGGGCTATCCCTCATCTGCAGACAGCAGAGCTATCCCTCTGGAGACACAGAGGATGCAGGTAGATTCCGCAGACTGCACATCCCTCAGCTACAGGCAGAGCTATCCCTCGAGAAGAGGCTCCATTGTTTCAGATGTGCAGTTTACATGGCAGAGCTATCGCTCATCTGCAGACAGCAGAGCTATACCTCTGGAGACACAGAGGATGCAGGTAGATTCCGCAGACTGCACATCCCTCAGCTACAGGCAGAGCTATCCCTCGAGAAGAGGCTCCATTGTTTCAGATGTGCAGATTACATGGCAGAGCTATCGCTCATCCGTAGACAGCAGAGCTATCCCTCTGGAGACACAGAGAATGCAGGTAGATTCCGCAGACTGCACATCCCTCAGCTACAGGCAGTGCTATCCCTCGAGAAGAGGCTCCATTGTTTCAGATGTGCAGTTTACATGGCAGAGCTATCGCTCATCTGCGGACAGCAGAGCTATCCCTCTGGAGACACAGAGGATGCAGGTAGATTCCGCAGACTGCACATCCCTCAGCTACAGGCAGAGCTATCCCTCGAGAAGAGGCTCCATTGTTTCAGATGTGCAGTTTACATGGCAGGGCTATCCCTCATCTGCAGACAGCAGAGCTATCCCTCTGGAGACACAGAGGATGCAGGTAGATTCTGCAGACTGCACATCCCTCAGCTACAGGCAGTGCTATCCCTCGAGGAGGCTCCATTGTTTCAGATGTGCAGTTTACATGGCAGAGCTATCCCTCATCCGTAGACAGCGGGGCTATTCATCTGCAGATGCAGGGGATGGAGGTAGATGCCTCAGACCTCGGATCCCTCATTCACACGGGCAGCTGCTGTCCCTCAGAAAGCTCAAGTGAGTCAGGTGTGCAGCTTACATGGCAGAGCTGTCCCTCATCCGCATATGGCGGATATCCAAAGAAGCACACATGGCCGGCAGCCTCCTGTTGTAATCGTTGCGGGGGTGTCGGAAGGCCCGTGAAAAGCCCCCAGTCGCCTTCGCTTCTATTCACGGTTTTTGTTGACCAGTGTTCCCCCCTGCTCTGCGCCCTAGACCCGCCAGAAGCTGGCATCCTGGGACGAGAGGTAGGGGGGAGGCACTGGGCAGTGGCCCCCAGGGCCCACATGGACTGGGATCAGCTGGCGGTAG